>NC_140996.1:4942903-5324108 GCF_052327205.1 Somniosus microcephalus | reverse complement strand
ACACTGATCTAGGGAGACAGATGCACTGATATAGGGGGACAGATACACTGATCTAGGGGACAGATACACTGATCTAGGGGACAGATACTCTGATCTCGGGGACAGATACACTGATCTAGGGTCACAGAAACACTGATCTAGGGGGACAGAAACACTGATCTAGGGAGACAGATACACTAATGCAGGGGACAGATACAATGATCTGGGGGGACAGATACACTGATCTAGGGGACAGATACACTGATCTAGGGGACAGATACACTGATCTAGGGGGACAGATACACTGGTCTCGGGGGACAAATCCACTGATCTAGGGAGACAGATACACTGATCTAGGGAGACAGATACACTGATCTCGGGGACAGATACACTGATCTAGGGAGACAGATACACTGATCTAGGGGGACAGATACACTGATCTAGGGAGACAGATACACTGATCTAGGAGACAGATACACTGATCTAGGGGGACAGATACACTGATCTAGGGGACAGATACACTGATCTAGGGGGACAGATACACTGATCTTGGGGACAGATACACTGATCTAGGGGACAGATACACTGATCTAGGGGGCAGATACACTGATCTAGGGGACAGATACACTGATCTAGGGGACAGATACACTGATCTAGGGGACAGATACACTGATCTAGGGGGACAGATACACTGATATAGGGGACAGATACACTGATCTAGAGGGTCAGATACACTGATCTAGGGGACAGATACACTGGTCTCGGGGTACAGATGCACTGATCTAGGGGGACAGATACACTGATCTAGGGGGAGAGATACACTGATCTAGGGGACAGATACACTTATCTAGGGGGACAGATACACTGATCTAGGGGACAGATACACTGATCTAGGGGGACAGATACACTGATCTAGGGGACAGATACACTGATCTAGGGACAGATACACTGATCTAGGAGGACAGACACACTGATCTAGGGACAGATACACTTATCTAGGGGGACAGATACACTGATCTAGGGGGACAGATACACTGATCTAGGGGAAAGATAAACTGATCTAGGGACAGATACACTGATCTAGGGGGACAGATACACTGATCTATGGGGACAGATACACTGATCTAGGGTACAGATACACTGATCTAGGGGACAGATACACTGATCTAGGGGGACAGATACACTGATCTTGCGGACAGATACACTGATCTAGGGGGACAGATACACTGATCTAGGGGGACAGATACACTGATCTAGGGGGACAGATAAACTGATCTAGGGGGACAGATACACTCATCTAGGGGGAGAGATACTCTGATCTAGGGGCAGATAGTCTGATTTGAGGGAGAGATACACTGATCTCGGGGGACAGATACGGTGATCTAGGGGACAGATACACTGATCTAGGGGGACAGAACTACTTATCTAGGGAGACAGATACACTGATCTAGGGGACAGATACACTGATCTAGGGGGACAGATACACTGACCTAGCGGGATAGATACACTGATCTTGGGGGACAGATACACTGATCTAGGGGGACAGATACACTGATCTAGGGGGACAGATACACTAATCTAGGAGACAGATACACTGATCTAGGGGACAGATACACTGATCTAGGGGACAGATACACTGATCTAGGGGGACAGAACTACTGATCTAGGGAGACAGATACACTGATCTAGGGGACAGATACACTGATCTAGGGGGACAGATACACTGATCTATGGGGAGAGATACACTGATCTAGGGGGACGGATACACTGTTCTAGGGCGACAGATACACTGATCTAGGGGGACAGATACACTGATCTAGCGGGACAGATACTCTGATCTAGGGAGACAGATATTCTGATGTAGGGGGACAGATACATTGATCTAGGGGGACAGATACACTGATGTAGGGAGACAGATACACTGATCTAGCGGGACAGATACACTGATGTAGGGAGACAGATACACTGATCTAGGGGGACAGATACATTGATCTAGGGGGACAGATACACTGATCTAGGGAGACAGATACACTGATCTAGGGGGACAGATACACTGATCTAGAGAGACAGATATTCTGATGTAGGGGGACAGATACACTGATCTAGGGGACAGATACACTGATGTAGGGAGACAGATACTCTGATCTAGGTGACAGATACACTGATCTAGGGAGACAGATACTCTGATCTAGGGGGACAGATACACTGATCTAGGGGGACAGATACATTGATCTAGCGGGACAGATACACTGATGTAGGGAGACAGATACACTGATCTAGCGGGACAGATACACTGATGTAGGGAGACAGAAACACTGATCTAGGGGGACAGATACATTTATCTAGGGGGTCAGATACACTGATCTAGGGAGACAGATACACTGATCTAGGGGGACAGATACACTGATCTAGGGGGACAGGTACACTGAACTCGGGGGACAGATACTCTGATCTAGGGGACAGGTACACTGATCTATGGAGACAGATACACTGATCTAGGTGGACAGATACAGTGATCAAGGGGACAGATACACTGATCTAGGGTGACAGGTTCACTGATCTTGGGGACAGATACACTGATCTAGGGAACAGATACTTTGATCTGTGGGACAGATACACTGATCTCGGGGACAGATACACTGATCTAGGGGGACAGATACTCTGATCTTGGGGACAGAAACACTGATCTAGGGGGACAGATACACTGATCTAGGGGGACAGATACACTGATCTAGGGGGACAGATACACTGATCTTGGGGGACAGATACACTGATCTAGGGCGACAGATACACTGATCTAGGGGGACAGATACACTGATCTAGGGGGAGAGATACTCTGATCTAGGGGGACAGATACACTGATCTAGGGGGACAGATACACTGATGTAGGGAGACAGGTACACTGATCTAGGGGGACAGATTCTCTGATCGAGGGAGACAGATACACTGATCCAGGGGACAGATACACTGATCTAGGGGGACAGATACACTGATCTAGGGGACAGATACACTGATCTAGGGGACAGATACACTGGTCTAGGGGGACAGATACACTGATCTAGGGACAGATACACTGATCTAGGGAGACTGATACACTGATCTAGGGAGACAGATACACTGATCTAGGGGGACAGATACACTGATCTAGGGAGACAGATACACTGATCTAGGGGGACAGATACACTGACCTAGGGGACAGATACACTGATCTAGGGGGACAGATACACTGATCTAGGGGGACAGATACACTGATCTAGGGGGACAGGTACACTGATCTAGGCGGTCAGATACACTGATGTAGGGGGCAGATACACTGATCTAGGGGGACAGATACACTGATCTAGGGGGAGAGATACACTGATCTAGGGGACAGATACACTTATCTAGGGGGACAGATACACTGATCTAGGGGACAGATACACTGATCTAGGGGGCAGATACACTGATCTACTGGACAGATACACTGATCTAGGTACAGATACACTGATCTAGGAGGACAGATACACTGATCTAGGGACAGATACACTGATCTAGGGGACAGATACACTGATCTAGGGGGACAGATACACTGATCTAGCGGACAGATACATTGATCTAGGGGGACAGATACACTGATCTAGGGGGACACATACGCTGATCTAGGGGGACAGATAAACTGATCTAGGGGGACAGATACACTGATCTAGGGGGACAGATACTCTGATCTAGGGGCAGATAGTCTGATTTGGGGGAGAGATACACTGATCTCGGGGGAAGATACTCTGATCTAGGTGACAGATAAACTGATCTAGGGAGACAGATACACTGATCTAGGGGGACAGATACACTGATCTAGGGACAGATACACTGATCTAGGGGACAGAAACTCTGATCTAGGGGACAGATACACTGATCTAGGGGGAGAGATACACCGATCTAGGGGGACAGATACACTGTTCTAGGGTGACAGACACACTGATCTAGGGGGACAGATACACTGATCTAGCGGGGCAGATACTCTGATCTAGCGAGACAGATACACTGATGTAGGGAGACAGATACACTGATCTAGGGGGACAGATACACTGATGTAGGGAGACAGATACACTGATCTAGGTGACAGATACACTGATCTAGGGAGACAGATACTCTGATCTAGGGGGACAGATACACTGATCTAGGGGGACAGATACACTGTTCTAGGGGGACAGATAATCTGATGTAGGGAGACAGATACACTGATCTAGGGGGACAGATACATTGATCTAGGGGGACAGATACACTGATCTAGGGAGACAGATACATTGATCTAGGGGGACAGATACACTGATCTAGGGGGACAGATACACTGATCTCGGGGGACAGATACTCTGATCTAGGGGACAGATACACTGATCTATGGAGACAGATACACTGATCTAGGGGGACAGATACATTGATCCAGGGGACAGATACACTGATCTAGGGTGACAGATACACTGATCTAGGGGGACAGATACACTGACCTAGGTGACAGATACACTGATCTAGGGGACAGATACTCTGATCTAGGGGACAGATACACTGATCTCGGGGACAGATGCACTGATCTAGGGGACAGATACTCTGATCTAGGGGACAGATACACTGATCTAGGGGGACAGATACACTGATCTAGGGGACAGATACACTGATCTAGGGAGACAGATACACTGATCTATGGAGACAGTTACACTGATCGAGGGAGACAGATACACTGATCTCGAGGGACAGATACACTGATCTAGGGAGACAGATACACTGATCTAGGGGACAGATACAGTGATCTAGGGGGACAGATACACTGATCTAGTTGGACAGATACACTGATCTAGGGGGACAGGTACACTGATCTCGGCGGTCAGATACACTGATCTTGGGGGCAGATACACTGATATATGGGGACAGATACACTGATTTAGGGGACAGATACACTGATCTAGGGGGACAAATACACTGATCTTGGGGACAGATGCACTGATCTAGGGGACAGATACACTGATCTCGGGGGACAGATACACTGATCCGGGGGACAGATACACTGATCTAGCGGGACAGATACAATACAATAATACAATACAAATCGCTTTATTGGCATGATAAGGTACATCTTATGTTGCCAAAGCATCAAAATACATTTATGGTTGAACACAAAAACGCGGTTCCATTCATACAGTGTATTAACAGGTATATCCCTGAGTTTATAAATATACATTCGCCTTGTTTATATCTACTCTTGTCTTAGTTTACTGGTTGTCCCTCTGTTCATGGCAAGCTGTAACATAGTGTGCCGCCAGTGTTACACAGCTTCTCTCCTCCCCCAGTAGGAATGGGAGTTTTTGGTTGTCAGTCAGATTTCTGAATTCAGGGCATATTTGTGAGAATTTTTGGTAGAAATTCTCTCTGATGCCCTGATATTTTCCACAGGCTGTGAGGAAGTGCATCTCTGTCTCCACTACTCCCTGACTGCAGTGAGAGCATATCCTGTCTTCTCTTGGCAGCCTGGTCTGCCTGTGTCTGCCTTTTTCGACCGCTAGGCTATGTTCGCTAAGTCTGTACCTTGTCAAGGTTCTTCTCAGTTTGTTATCCTTTACCATGGTCACGTAATCAGCTATGTTGTATTGTCTGTTTAGGGCCAAGTAGCAATTGAGTTTGCTTTGGGTTTTTGTTGTTTCTGCCCAATATGACAGATATTTTTCCTTTTGCTTAGCGACGATTGTGTTGGGTCGAATTCTTTGTGTTACCCTGTCACTGTCCTGGGACTGGTTATTGTTAGTATTGTTATTAGTTACTTTATTGAGTCCCAGGACTAGTTGACTGAGGGTATTCTTCTTTATGGTCAGCTCTTGGCATTTCAGGGCATCGTAGTGATAGCATTGGGGGTTGCTCATTTGTAGGTGATTCCAAAATTTGGTGGCTCTTTTTTGGATAGTGATTATTAATGGGTATTGGCCTAGTTCCGCCCTGCATGCGTTGTTTGCTGTTTTCCTTTGAGTCCGGAGGATACTTTTACAGAATTCCGCATGTAGGATCTCAATTGGGTGTTTGTCCCATTTTGCAAAATCTTGTTGTGTTAGTGGTCCCCAGACCTCACTGCCATAGAGTGCAATTGGTTCAATTACTGATTTGAAAATTTTGAGCCAAATGCCAATTGGGATTTCTATTTGGATTGATTTTTTGATGGCATAGAAAGCCCTTCTTGCTTTCTCTTTCAGTTCATTCACAGCCAGTTTGAAGTTTCCCGTAGAACTGATTTTTAAGCCCAAGTATGTGTAGTGAGTGGTTTGTTCAATTTTGGTTGTTCCTACTGTGAAATTTATTGTGGGTCCATGTTGTTTGGATCTTTGCTGGAACACAAGGACTTTGGTTTTTTGGGGATTTATTGTCAGGGCCCAAGTCTGGCAGTACGACTCCAGCAGGTCCAGGTTCTGCTGTAGACCCTCCTTAGTTGGTGACAGCAGAACCAGGTCATCGGCATAGAGGAGGAATTTAACCTTGGATTCATATAGGGTGAGGCCGGGTGCTGTAGATTGTTCAAGTAGTTTTGCCAATCCATTTATGTAAATATTAAAGAGTGTATCTGTCGATCTAGGGGGTCAGATACACTGATCTAGGGGGCAGATACACTGATCTAGGGGTACAGGTACACTGATCTAGGGGACAGATACACTGATCTAGGGGACAGATACACTGATCTAGGGGACAGATACACTGATCTAGAGGGTCAGATACACTGATCTAGGGGACAGATACACTGGTCTAGGGGTCCAGATACACTGATCTAGGGGGACAGATACACTGATCTAGGGGGAGAGATACACTGATCTAGGGGACAGATACACTTATCTAGGGGGACAGATACACTGATCTAGGGGACAGATACACTGATCTAGGGGGACAGATACACTGATCTAGGGGACAGATACACTGATCTAGGGACAGATACACTTATCTAGGGGGACAGATATACTGATCTAGGGGGACAGATACACTGATCTAGGGGACAGATACACTGATCTAGCGGACAGATACACTGATCTAGGTGGACAGATACACTAATCTAGGGGGACAGATACACTGATCTAGGGGGACAGATAAACTGATCTAGGGGGACAGATACTCTGATCTAGGGGCAGATAGTTTGATTTGGGGGAGAGATGCACTGATCTCGGGGGACAGGTACTCTGATCTAGGGGACAGATACACTGATCTAGGGAGACAGATACACTGATCTAGGCGGACAGATACACTGATCTAGGGGACAGATACACTGATCTAGGGGACAGATACTCTGATCTAGGGGACAGATACACTGATCTAGGGGACAGATACACAGATCTAGGGGACAGATACACAGATCTCGGGGACAGATACACTGATCTAGGGGACAGATACACTGATCTAGGGGGAGAGATACTCTGATCTAGTGGGACAGATACACTGATCTAGGGGGACAGATACACTGATCTAGGGAGACAGATACACTGATCTAGGGGACAGATACACTGATCTAGGGAGACAGATCCACTGATCTAGGGGGACAGATACACTGATGTCGGGGGCAGATACACTGATCTTGGGGGACAGATACACTGATCTAGGGGACAGATACACTGATCAAGGGGACAGATACACTGATCTTGGGGACAGATACGCTGATCTAGGGGACAGATACACTGATCTAGGGGGACAGATATACTGATCTTGGGGACAGATACACTGATCTAGGGGGCAGATACACTGATCTAGGGGACAGATACACTGATCTAGGGGGTCAGGTACACTGATCTAGGGGGCAAATACACTGATGTAGGGGTACAGATACACTGATCTAGGGGACTGATACACTGATCTAGGGGACAGATACATTGATCTAGGGGACAGATACACTGATCTAGAGGGTCAGATACACTGATCTAGGGTACAGACACACTGGTGTAGGGGTACAGATACACTGATCTAGGGGGACAGATACACTGATCTAGGGGGAGAGATACACTGATCTAGGGGACAGATACACTTATCTAGGGGGACAGATACACTGATCTCGGGGACAGATACACTGATCTAGGGGGCAGATACACTGATCTACTGGACAGATACACTGATCTAGGTACAGATACACTGATCTAGGAGGACAGATACACTGATCTAGGGACAGATACACTGATCTAGGGGACAGATACACTGATCTAGGGGGACAGATACACTGATCTAGCGGACAGATACACTGATCTAGGGGGACAGATACACTGATCTAGGGGGACACATACGCTGATCTAGGGGGACAGATAAACTGATCTAGGGGGACAGATACACTGATCTAGGGGGACAGATACTCTGATCTAGGGGCAGATAGTCTGATTTGGGGGAGAGATACACTGATCTCGGGGGACAGATACTCTGATCTAGGTGACAGATAAACTGATCTAGGGAGACAGATACACTGATCTAGGGGGACAGATACACTGATCTAGGGGCAGATACTCTGATCTAGCGAGAAAGATACACTGATGTAGGGAGACAGATACACTGATCTAGGGGGACAGATACACTGATGTAGGGAGACAGATACACTGATCTAGGTGACAGATACACTGATCTAGGGAGACAGATACTCTGATCTAGGGGGACAGATACACTGATCTAGGGGGACAGATACACTGATCTAGGGGGACAGATACACTGATGTAGGGAGACAGATACACTGATCTAGGGGGACAGATACATTGATCTAGGGGGACAGATACACTGATCTAGGGAGACAGATACATTGATCTAGGGGGACAGATACACTGATCTAGGGGGACAGATACACTGATCTCGGGGGACAGATACTCTGATCTAGGGGACAGATACACTGATCTATGGAGACAGATACACTGATCTAGGGGGACAGATACATTGATCCAGGGGACAGATACACTGATCTAGGGTGACAGATACACTGATCTAGGGTGACAGATACACTGACCTAGGTGACAGATACACTGATCTAGGGGACAGATACTCTGATCTAGGGGACAGATACACTGATCTTGGGGACAGATACACTGATCTAGGGGACAGATACTCTGATCTAGGGGACAGATACACTGATCTAGGGGGACAGATACACTGATCTAGGGGACAGATACACTGATCTAGGGAGACAGATACACTGATCTATGGAGACAGTTACACTGATCGAGGGAGACAGATACACTGATCTAGAGGGACAGATACACTGATCTAGGGAGACAGATACACTGATCTAGGGGACAGATACAGTGATCTAGGGGGACAGATACACTGATCTAGTTGGACAGATACACTGATCTAGGGGGACAGGTACACTGGTCTCGGCGGTCAGATACACTGATCTTGGGGGCAGATACACTGATATATGGGGACAGATACACTGATTTAGGGGACAGATACACTGATCTAGGTGACAGATACACTGATCTAGGGAGACAGATACTCTGATCTAGGGGGACAGATACACTGATCTAGGGGGACAGATACACTGATCTAGGGGGACAGATACACTGATGTAGGGAGACAGATACACTGATCTAGGGGGACAGATACATTGATCTAGGGGGACAGATACACTGATCTAGGGGGACAGATACACTGATCTCGGGGGACAGATACTCTGATCTAGGGGACAGATACACTGATCTATGGAGACAGATACACTGATCTAGGGGGACAGATACATTGATCCAGGGGACAGATACACTGATCTAGGGTGACAGATACACTGATCTAGGGGGACAGATACACTGACCTAGGTGACAGATACACTGATCTAGGGGACAGATACTCTGATCTAGGGGACAGATACACTGATCTCGGGGACAGATACACTGATCTAGGGGACAGATACTCTGATCTAGGGGACAGATACACTGATCTAGGGGGACAGATACACTGATCTAGGGGACAGATACACTGATCTAGGGAGACAGATACACTGATCTATGGAGACAGTTACACTGATCGAGGGAGACAGATACACTGATCTAGAGGGACAGATACACTGATCTAGGGAGACAGATACACTGATCTAGGGGACAGATACAGTGATCTAGGGGGACAGATACACTGATCTAGTTGGACAGATACACTGATCTAGGGGGACAGGTACACTGGTCTCGGCGGTCAGATACACTGATCTTGGGGGCAGATACACTGATATATGGGGACAGATACACTGATTTAGGGGACAGATACACTGATCTAGGGGGACAGATACACTGATCTCGGGGGACAGATACACTGATCCGGGGGACAGATACACTGATCTAGCGGGACAGATACAATACAATAATACAATACAAATCGCTTTATTGGCATGATAAGGTACATCTTATGTTGCCAAAGCATCAAAATACATTTATGGTTGAACACATAAACGCGGTTCCATTCATACAGTGTATTAACAGGTATATCCCTGAGTTTATAAATATACATTCGCCTTGTTTATATATACTCTTGTCTTAGTTTACTGGTTGTCCCTCTGTTCATGGCAAGCTGTAACATAGTGTGCCGCCAGTGTTACACAGCTTCTCTCCTCCCCCAGTAGGAATGGGAGTTTTTGGTTGTCAGTCAGATTTCTGAATTCAGGGCATATTTGTGAGAATTTTTGGTAGAAATTCTCTCTGATGCCCTGATATTTTCCACAGGCTGTGAGGAAGTGCATCTCTGTCTCCACTACTCCCTGACTGCAGTGAGAGCATATCCTGTCTTCTCTTGGCAGCCTGGTCTGCCTGTGTCTGCCTTTTTCGACCGCTAGGCTATGTTCGCTAAGTCTGTACCTTGTCAAGGTTCTTCTCAGTTTGTTATCCTTTACCATGGTCACGTAATCAGCTATGTTGTATTGTCTGTTTAGGGCCAAGTAGCAATTGAGTTTGCTTTGGGTTTTTGTTGTTTCTGCCCAATATGACAGATATTTTTCCTTTTGCTTAGCGACGATTGTGTTGGGTCGAATTCTTTGTGTTACCCTGTCACTGTCCTGGGACTGGTTATTGTTAGTATTGTTATTAGTTACTTTATTGAGTCCCAGGACTAGTTGACTGAGGGTATTCTTCTTTATGGTCAGCTCTTGGCATTTCAGGGCATCGTAGTGATAGCATTGGGGGCTGCTCATTTGTAGGTGATTCCAAAATTTGGTGGCTCTTTTTTGGATAGTGATTATTAATGGGTATTGGCCTAGTTCCGCCCTGCATGCGTTGTTTGCTGTTTTCCTTTGAGTCCGGAGGATACTTTTACAGAATTCCGCATGTAGGATCTCAATTGGGTGTTTGTCCCATTTTGCAAAATCTTGTTGTGTTAGTGGTCCCCAGACCTCACTGCCATAGAGTGCAATTGGTTCAATTACTGATTTGAAAATTTTGAGCCAAATGCCAATTGCGATTTCTATTTGGATTGATTTTTTGATGGCATAGAAAGCCCTTCTTGCTTTCTCTTTCAGTTCATTCACAGCCAGTTTGAAGTTTCCCGTAGAACTGATTTTTAAGCCCAAGTATGTGTAGTGAGTGGTTTGTTCAATTTTGGTTGTTCCTACTGTGAAATTTATTGTGGGTCCATGTTGTTTGGATCTTTGCTGGAACACAAGGACTTTGGTTTTTTGGGGATTTATTGTCAGGGCCCAAGTCTGGCAGTACGACTCCAGCAGGTCCAGGTTCTGCTGTAGACCCTCCTTAGTTGGTGACAGCAGAACCAGGTCATCGGCATAGAGGAGGAATTTAACCTTGGATTCATATAGGGTGAGGCCGGGTGCTGTAGATTGTTCAAGTAGTTTTGCCAATCCATTTATGTAAATATTAAAGAGTGTATCTGTCGATCTAGGGGGTCAGATACACTGATCTAGGGGGCAGATACACTGATCTAGGGGTACAGGTACACTGATCTAGGGGACAGATACACTGATCTAGGGGACAGATACACTGATCTAGGGGACAGATACACTGATCTAGAGGGTCAGATACACTGATCTAGGGGACAGATACACTGGTCTAGGGGTCCAGATACACTGATCTAGGGGGACAGATACACTGATCTAGGGGGAGAGATACACTGATCTAGGGGACAGATACACTTATCTAGGGGGACAGATACACTGATCTAGGGGACAGATACACTGATCTAGGGGGACAGATACACTGATCTAGGGGACAGATACACTGATCTAGGGACAGATACACTTATCTAGGGGGACAGATATACTGATCTAGGGGGACAGATACACTGATCTAGGGGACAGATACACTGATCTAGGGACAGATACACTGATCTAGGGGGACAGATACACTGATCTAGAGGGACAGATACACTGATCTAGGGGACAGATACACTGATCTAGGGGACAGATGCACTGATCTAGGGGGACAGATACACTGATCTAGCGGACAGATACACTGATCTAGGTGGACAGATACACTAATCTAGGGGGACAGATACACTGATCTAGGGGGACAGATAAACTGATCTAGGGGGACAGATACTCTGATCTAGGGGCAGATAGTTTGATTTGGGGGAGAGATGCACTGATCTCGGGGGACAGGTACTCTGATCTAGGGGACAGATACACTGATCTAGGGAGACAGATACACTGATCTAGGCGGACAGATACACTGATCTAGGGGACAGATACACTGATCTAGGGGACAGATACTCTGATCTAGGGGACAGATACACTGATCTAGGGCACAGATACACAGATCTAGGGGACAGATACACAGATCTAGGGGACAGATACACTGATCTAGGGGACAGATACACTGATCTAGGGGGAGAGATACTCTGATCTAGTGGGACAGATACACTGATCTAGGGGGACAGATACACTGATCTAGGGAGACAGATACACTGATCTAAGGGACAGATACACTGATCTAGGGGGACAGATACACTGACCTAGGGGGATAGATACACTGATCTAGGGGGACAGATACACTGATCTAGGGGGAGAGATACACTGATCTAGGGGGAGAGATACACTGATCTAGGGGGACAGATACACTGTTCTAGGGCAACAGATACACTGATCTAGGGGGACAGATACACTGATCTAGCGGGACAGATACTCTGATCTAGGGAGAGAGATACTCTGATGTAGGGAGACAGATACACTGATCTAGGGGGACAGATACACTGATGTAGGGAGACAGATACTCTGATCTAGGTGAGAGATACACTGATCTAGGGAGACAGATACTCTGATCTAGGGGGACAGATACACTGATCTAGAGGGACAGATACATTGATCTAGGGGGACAGATACACTGATGTAGGGAGACAGATACACTGATCTAGCGGGACAGATACACTGATGTAGGGAGACAGATACACTGATCCAGGGGGACAGATACACTGATCGAGGGAGACAGATACACTGATCTAGGGGGACAGATACACTGATCTTGGGGGACAGATGCACTGATCTCGGGGGACAGATAATCTGATCTAGGGGACAGATACACTGATCTATGGAGACAGATACACTGATCTAGGTGGACAGATACAGTGATCAAGGGGACAGATACACTGATGCAGGGTGACAGATACACTGATCTAGGGGGACAGATACACTGATCTAGGGGGACAAATGCACTGATCTAGGGGACAGATACACTGATCTAGGGGACAGACACTCTGATCTAGGGGACAGATACACTGATCTCGGGGACAGATACACTGATCTAGGGGACAGATACACTGATCTAGGGAGACAGATACTCTGATCTAGGGGGACAGATACTCTGATCTAGGGGGACAGATACACTGATCTAGGGGATAGATACACTGATCTAGGGGATAGATACACTGATCTAGGGGGACAGATACACTGATCTAGGAGGACAGATACACTGATCTAGGGGGGCAGATACACTGCTCTAGGGGGAGAGATACACTGATCTAAGGGACAGATACACTGATCTAGGGGACAGATACACTGATCTAGGGGGACAGATACACTGATCTGGGGGGACAGATACACTGATCTAGGGGACAGATACACTGATCTAGGGGACAGATACACTGATCTAGGGGGACAGATACACTGATCTAGGGGACAGATACACTGATCGAGGGGACAGATACTCTGATCTAGGGGACAGATACACTGATCTAGGGGACTGATACACTGATCTAGGGGACAGATACACTGATCTAGGGGACAGATACACTGATCTAGGGGGAGAGATAATCTGATCTAGTGGGACAGATACACTGATCTAGGGGGACAGATACACTGATCTAGGGAGACAGATACACTGATCTAGGGGACAGATACACTGATCTAGGGGGACAGATACACTGACCTAGGGGGATAGATACACTGACCTAGGGGGACAGATACACTGATCTAGGGGGACAGATACACTGATCTAGGGGGAGAGATACACTGATCTAGGGGGACAGATACACTGTTCTAGGGCGACAGATACACTGATCTAGGGGGACAGATACACTGATCTAGCGGGACAGACACTCTGATCTAGGGAGACAGATACACTGATGTAGGGAGACAGATACACTGATCTAGGGGGACAGATACACTGATGTAGGGAGGCAAACACTCTGATCTAGGTGACAGACACACTGATCTAGGGAGACAGATACTCTGATCTAGGGGGACAGATACACTGATCTAGGGGGACAGATACACTGATCTAGGGGGACAGATACACTGATGTAGGGAGACAGATACACTGATCTAGCGGGACAGATACACTGATGTAGGGAGACAGATACACTGATCTAGGGGGACAGATACATTGATCTAGGGGGACAGATACACTGATCTAGGGAGACAGATACACTGATCTAGGGGGACAGATACACTGATCTAGGGGGACAGATACACTGATCTAGGGAGACAGATACACTGATCTAGGGGGACAGATACACTGATCTAGGGGACAGATACACTGATCTAGGGGACAGATACTCTGATCTAGGGGACAGATACACTGATCTAGGGGACAGATACACTGATCTAGGGGACAGATACACTGATCTAGGGGACAGATATACTGATCTAGGGGGAGAGATACTCTGATCTAGTGGGACAGATACACTGATCTAGGGGGACAGATACACTGATCTAGGGAGACAGATACACTGATCTAGGGGACAGATACACTGATCTAGGGGGACAGATACACTGACCTAGGGGGACAGATACACTGATCTAGGGGGACAGATACACTGATCTAGGGGGACAGATACACTGATCTAGGGGGACAGATACACTGTTCTAGGGCGACAGATACACTGATCTAGGGGGACAGATGCACTGATCTAGCGGGACAGATACTCTGATCTAGGGAGACAGATACACTGATGTAGGGAGACAGATACACTGATCTAGGGGGACAGATACACTGATGTAGGGAGACAGATACTCTGATCTAGGTGACAGACACACTGATCTAGGGAGACAGATACTCTGATCTAGGGGGACAGATACACTGATCTAGGGGGCAGATACACTGATGTAGGGAGACAGATACACTGATCTAGCGGGAGAGATACAATACAATACAATAATACAATACAAATCGCTTTATTGGCATGATAAGGTACATCTTATGTTGCCAAAGCATCAAAATACATTTATGGTTGAACACATAAACGCGGTTCCATTCATACAGTGTATAAACAGGTATATCCCTGAGTTTATAAATATATTTTCGCCTTGTTTATATATACTCTTGTCTTAGTTTACTGGTTGTCCCTCTGTTCATGGCAAGCTGTAACATAGTGTGCCGCCAGTGTTACACAGCTTCTCTCCTCCCCCAGTAGGAATGGGAGTTTTTGGTTGTCAGTCAGATTTCTGAATTCAGGGCATATTTGTGAGAATTTTTGATAGAAATTCTCTCTGATGCCCTGATATTTTCCACAGGCTGTGAGGAAGTGCATCTCTGTCTCAACTACTCCCTGACTGCAGTGAGAGCATATCCTGTCTTCTCTTGGCAGCCTGGTCTGCCTGTGTCTGCCTTTTTCGATCGCTAGGCTATGTTCGCTAAGTCTGTACCTTGTCAAGGTTCTTCTCAGTTTGTTATCCTTTACCATGGTCAGGTAATCAGCTATGTTGTATTGTCTGTTTAGGGCCAAGTAGCAATTGAGTTTGCTTTGGGTTTTTGTTGTTTCTGCCCAATATGACAGATATTTTTCCTTTTGCTTAGCGACGATTGTGTTGGGTCGAATTCTTTGTGTTACCCTGTCACTGTCCTGGGGCTGGTTATTGTTAGTATTGTTATTAGTTACTTTATTGAGTCCCAGGACTAGTTGACTGAGGGTATTCTTCTTTATGGTCAGCTCTTGGCATTTCAGGGCATCGTAGTGATAGCATTGGGGGTTGCTCATTTGTAGGTGATTCCAAAATTTGGTGGCTCTTTTTTGGATAGTGATTATTAATGGGTATTGGCCTAGTTCCGCCCTGCATGCGTTGTTTACTGTTTTCCTTTGAGTCCGGAGGATACTTTTACAGAATTCCGCATGTAGGATCTCAATTGGGTGTTTGTCCCATTTTGCAAAATCTTGTTGTGTTAGTGGTCCCCAGACCTCACTGCCATAGAGTGCAATTGGTTCAATTACTGATTTGAAAATTTTGAGCCAAATGCTAATTGGGATTTCTATTTGGATTGATTTTTTGATGGCATAGAAAGCCCTTCTTGCTTTCTCTTTCAGTTCATTCACAGCCAGTTTGAAGTTTCCCGTAGAACTGATTTTTAAGCCCAAGTATGTGTAGTGAGTGGTTTGTTCAATTTTGGTTGTTCCTACTGTGAAATTTATTGTGGGTCCATGTTGTTTGGATCTTTGCTGGAACACAAGGACTTTGGTTTTTTGGGGATTTATTGTCAGGGCCCAAGTCTGGCAGTACGACTCCAGCAGGTCCAGGTTCTGCTGTAGACCCTCCTTAGTTGGTGACAGCAGAACCAGGTCGTCGGCATAGAGGAGGAATTTAACCTTGGATTCATATAGGGTGAGGCCGGGTGCTGTAGATTGTTCAAGTAGTTTTGCCAATCCATTAATGTAAATATTAAAGAGTGTCGGTGAGATTGGCGAGCCCTGCGTCACCCCCTGCCCCTGTGGGAAGTATTTTGTTTGTTTGTCTCCAATTTTAACTGCACATTTATTGTTTGTATACATTGATTTAATTACATCATATGTTTTACCTCCTACCCCGCTTTCGATAAGTTTCAGGAATAAACCGTCATGCCAGATGGAGTCGAAAGCCTGATGCACTGATGTAGGGAGACAGATACACTGATCTAGGGGGACAGATACATTGATCTAGGGGGACAGATACACTGATCCAGGGAGACAGATACACTGATCTAGGGGGACAGATACACTGATCTAGGGGGACAGATACACTGATCTCGGGGGACAGATACTCTGATCTAGCGGACAGATACACTGATCTATGGAGACAGATACACTGATCTAGGGGGACAGATACACTGATCTAGGGGACAGATACACTGATCTAGGGGACAGATACTCTGATCCAGGGGACAGATACACTGATCTCGGGGACAGATACACTGATCTAGGGGACAGATACACTGATCTAGGGAGACAGATACACTGATCTAGGGGGGCAGATACACTGATCTAGGGTGACAGATACACTGATCTAGGGGGAGAGATACACTGATCTAGGGGGACAGATACTCTGATCGAGGGGGACAGATACACTGATCTAGGGGGACCGATACACTGATGTAGGGAGACAGATACACTGATCTAGGGGACAGATACACTGATCTAGGGAGACAGATACTCTGATCTAGGGGGACAGATACACTGATCTAGGGGGACAGATACACTGATCTAGGGGATAGATACACTGATCTAGGGGGACAGATACACTGATCTAGGGGGACAGATACACTGATCTAGGGGACAGATACACTGATCTAGGGGACAGATACACTGATCTAGGGGGACAGATACACTGATCTAGGGGGACAGATACACTGATCTAGGGGGACAGATACACTGATCTAGGGAGAAAGATACACTGATCTAGGGGGACAGATACTCTGACCTAGGGGGACAGATACACTGATGTAGGGAGACAGATACACTGATCTAGGGGGAGAGACACACTGATCTAGGGGACAGATACACTGATCTAGGGGGACAGATACTCTGATCTTGGGGGACAGATACTCTGATCTAGCGGACAGATACACTGATCTATGGAGACAGATACACTGATCTAGGGGGACAGATACACTGATCTAGGGGACAGATACACTGATCTAGGGGGACAGATACTCTGATCGAGGGGGACAGATACACTGATCTAGGGGGACCGATACACTGATGTAGGGAGACAGATACACTGATCTAGGGGACAGATACACTGATCTAGGGAGACAGATACTCTGATCTAGGGGGACAGATACACTGATCTAGGGGGACAGATACACTGATCTAGGGGATAGATACACTGATCTAGGGGGACAGATACACTGATCTAGGGGGACAGATACACTGATCTAGGGGACAGATACACTGATCTAGGGGACAGATACACTGATCTAGGGGGACAGATACACTGATCTAGGGGGACAGATACACTGATCTAGGGAGACAGATACACTGATCTAGGGGGACAGATACTCTGATCTAGGGGGACAGATACACTGATGTAGGGAGACAGATACACTGATCTAGGGGGAGAGACACACTGATCTAGGGGACAGATACACTGATCTAGGGGGACAGATACTCTGATCTAGGGGGACAGATACACTGATCTAGCGGGACCGATACACTGATGTAGGGAGACAGATACACTGATCTAGAGGGACAGATACACTGATGTAGGGAGACAGATACACTGATCTAGGGGACAGATACACTGATCTAGGGAGACCGATACTCTGATCTAGGGGGACAGATACACTGATCTAGGGGGACAGATACACTGATCTAGGGGACAGATACACTGATCTAGGGGGACAGATACACTGATCTAGGGGGACAGATACACTGATCTAGGGGGACAGATACACTGATCTAGGGGGACAGATTCACTGATCTTGGGGGACAGATACACTGATCTAGGGGACAGATACACTGATCTAGGGGACAGAGACACTGATCTAGGGAGACAGATACTCTGATCTAGGGGGACAGATACTCTGATCTAGGGGGACAGATACACTGATGTAGGGAGACAGATACACTGATGTAGGGGGAGAGACACACTGATCTAGGGGACAGATACAGTGATCTAGGGGGACAGATACTCTGATCTAGGGGGACAGATACACTGATGTAGGGAGACAGATACACTGATCTAGGGGGACAGATACATTGATCTAGGGGGACAGATATACTGATCTAGGGAGACAGATACACTGATCTAGGGGGACAGATACACTGATGTAGGGAGACAGATACACTGATCTAGGGGGACAGTTTTCTAGATCTTTAAAAGCAAGATTTTGAGTGAAGAAGTCATTAAAAATGGTAATGGGATTCTGGGATTTATACACAGCAGCAATGAATACCAAGGCAAGTATGTGACGAGGAATCGGTAGCTGTTGATTCGACCAGAGTTGGTGTAATGTGTGCAGTTCATCACGGGCAGGATATTGGAGCTTTGGAAAGATACAGTGCATATTGTTTGCAATGATCCCAGGGATGAAAGGATGCAGTGATCCTTGGAACCAAGTTAATCCCAACATGTGGGAGGGAATGTCATAATGAGTTGTAGAACAAAATATGAGGGAAAGAATGGGTCGCTACTGAGCAGAATGGTTCAAAACAGCCTTAAATTTCTTTAAATCTTTTGGAAATAAATCAGATCCAAACATTTTGTTTTGAAACACAAAATTATTAATTTTAATCTTCATGTCTTATAATGTACAAATGGGTCTGGAGAAATAGGAGAATCATTTTCCTTAACTGCATCACAAAAGGTAGAGCCCGAATCTGTCCATGAGAAGTTAAACTCGCAGAGGTGTGTGTGGTACATGGACTGATTCAGGTAACAATTTGTTTTCGCATCAAGCTATCATAGTATGTAACATCCACATTATACATAGCCCATTACTGAACCATTTTACTACACTTTAATACAAACATTATAAAAATACAAAAAAAATAATCAAGGCCTCCTAGGTGAGCAGAGAGTCAAGTCATTCAAGTGTACGATAAGTAATTTACAAAAACCCCTGATAATGAATAATGAACTGATTCAGATCAGGGAAGACAGAGCATCAATGATAAAGGGAATAGCGATCAAATCATCCTGTCGTCAATAACCCACGGCACGTCATGAGAGGGGCAATTTGACAATTCCTGCTACATTCGGGTGTTAAATCGTGAGATCGCAAACCCAAATCCTCAGCATGGATCCCAATGGGTGAAGATCCCCACTCGGAACAGAAAACCCGACAATTACCCCTTAATGATGTATCACCACTTTTCAGGTAACATTCTTCATTGCTTTCTGTGTCTCCTCTGCCACACCCCGTCTCCAGTACTTTATACTGAGGGGGGGTTGGCCGTATCACTGAGCGCACAGGAGCTCACACATTTACAGTGTGCACGCCACACAATGCAACACACCAAATGTTACTGGGCTGTACGTTGACAATAGAGGTGAACTGCAGCTAAAATGCCATTCAGGAACAATTTATCAGCTGAATATTATTTACGGTTTATAATTAGTCAGCTAAGTGACAGATCCCTGGACAGTCCAGGTAAGCAATAGCTTTGGTTTCTTCAATAGCCTTTAGTTTTGTATGTTTATTGATTGGAAAATTGTCCGATTTATGCCACCCGCATCACACACTTACACACTCACACACTTACACACAACTATGCACACACTCACACACACCTCCACGCACACTTCCAACACTGACACACACACACTGACACACATGCACACACTGACACACACGCACTGACACACAGACACACACACACTGACACACACACACTGACACACACACACTGACACACACTGACACACACACACTGACACACACACACTGACACACACACACACTTCCACACACGCACACACTGACACACACACACTGACACACACACACTGACACACACACACTGACACACATGCACACACTGACACACATGCACACACTGACACACGCACACACTGACACACGCACACACTGACACACACGCACACACTGACACACACTGACACACACACTGACACACACACGCACACACTGACACACACACACTGACACACACACACTGACACACACTGACACACACACACTTCCACACACGCACACACTGACACACACACACTGACACACATGCACACACTGACACACACACACTGACACACACTGACACACACACACACACTTCCACACACGCACACACTGACACACACACACTGACACACATGCACACACTGACACACACACACTGACACACACTGACACACACACACACACTTCCACACACGCACACACTGACACACACACACTGACACACATGCACACACTGACACACACGCACACACTTCCACACAAAATAACGGGCATAGTGGAAACGTACAGGTATTACTATTACTCGGGTAGTCGCTACTCTATTGGTAAAAGATTCAATGGTTGTAATTGGTGCTTTTCAGCCGGTGTAACGTGAACTACAACACCTTCAAGGCTGGAATCTTGAGGCTCTGCCGGCCGCCCTGCCTCGAGTAAGTTTGGGCTGTGGAGTCCAGGCTACATTGCGGTCCCTCCAGCTCCCACACATACACACATCTAAAGATGTATCTCAGAGCCTCCCAATTCCTGCCCTATAATCCCACATTCCAGGGAAGGATGCTGTACCAGAACAGCTGGTTATATATGAAAGCTGCAGCCAGGTAATAAAGGGTGAAACGCCACCAGGACTTGTGTGGTTATTGATCGCAAACAAAACAATGATGGTGAACAATTGATTACAGCAGCTTACAATCGTGGAGCCCATGCATATTAGTACACCTTCCTTGAAAAAAGTTTAAAATGTTGCAGTTTAATGCCACTTACCAGCCATGAGTGAAGATTGAATGTTAGCAGAGATATTAATTGGACATAATAACTACAGACAGATAACAGTGGGATAGGTTAATGACAGTGTATAATCCATAGCACCTTAGTGTCGAATTTGAACTAATATATACTAAATAATAGGGCGGAATTTACAAAGTCTTGCTGCCAAAGGGCAGCCTGATTAGCTGGGTGTGCCTATCAGGAAATTACAGGTTACAATCCCATGATTTTCCTGATGGGTAGATTCCCCACTGGGATCGTGTCTTTGTAAAATCAGCCCTGTTAGATAAACTGAGGAGCCATTTCCAGAAACCCCTTGCTTACACAACAGTCAATGCCACAGCGTCTTCATGTCACTGAAGATCCTGTTGTCTTTGCAGCTTCTTGATTCAACCTCACACCCACAGTCAGGAAACAAACAAAATCTTAAATAGAAACTATTTAGTATATATTATATAGATGGAACGAATAGATGGGAGGGCGTTAATCGGTATTTGGAAGATCTGGCGAGGCGAGGCTCCTGAGGGGGAGAGTGGATCGGAGGATCGGACACAGAGGTGTTCAAGTTGCTGTGCTGCACCCACCCTCTCCCCGATCGTCTGGTCAGTCATTTCAATCACTGGCAAAGCAGGTGCACTGTGGATTAAAGGTACTGACCACTCTTCAATCCATGCTGCCAAGGGGCGAGGCTCCTGACTGGGAGTGTAGCCGGGCAAAGTTTATCCCAATAACCCACCCTTTGAGGACCCGCGCCAGCTTCTCCTGCTGTTTGCAAACTCCTCGATATTCTTCACAGCCTTTTGACTCTCTCCCATCTATTCACTGTACTGTAAGTATTTTTATTTCTGTTAATATTCAGTGCATTGCTTTAATAAACAAAGTGCCATTTAGTAGGAAGCTTATATTGTTTTTCTTAGAGCAGTGGGGCACCAGGGCATTGCATTAAAAGCTTTGTCTTTTGTATCTCTATTCCTATTGCTATGCACTTTTTTCTTTTGGCACAATAGATGAGTGAGGTACACAGGATATTGTCATATTGCTTTATTATAGAAATAGCACCATTGTTCATTAGAGGATTGTGAGCCAGCCAACAAGCTTGGGAGTCTCAGAATACATTACGTCTTCTTCATGCAGACTTGGCAGCGGCTGATACGAGTTCGCAGTTCGCCCGCCTTGAGTGTCTCCGATTCTGGTTTCCTGAAAGAGAACGGAAACTTTAGGGACAAGCTTTCCCCAGAAGCTGATGTCTGTCCCCTAAACGCTCCCCCAACTGACAGCCTGGGCCCAGTCGCAGGCGTGCTGCCTCCGAGTCAGGAGGTGCTGGGTTCACGCCCCACCCTGGGCATTTCCCCCGACACTGAAGCACTACACTGAGGGAGTGCTGCACTGTCGGAGGTCATTTATCTCATTGCTGTTTGTGGGAGCTTGCTGTGCACAAATTGACTGCTGCGTTTCCTACATGACAACAGCAACTACACTTCAAAAATACTTCATTGGCTGTAAAGCGCTTTGGGGCATCCTGAGGTGGTGAAAGGCGCTATAGAAATGCAGGTCTTTCTTCCTATCAGCAGAAAGGTGACTATAATTTTCCACGACTGTGAACTGGCTTGAGTTTTAACTGCCAATGCTGACAGTGGAATAACTCAGAAACTCTTCAAAGAAAGGATCATTTTAACTCTCCTGTTGGGTAAAGGGAATTGTCTAAAATGATTACAATACCACAGGTTAGTGGCCAGAGTAAGTTGTTTGCTTTGCGTATCCCTTCTACCAGAAATAGCAGAGCACGTCCTTTCTTTCTGTCCATTCGCACGAGGAGCAGCAAACTCTTCCTAGTTAGTGAAACACGGAAGCGCATTGGCCGGAGCAGCCCTCCACCCTCACTAACCTGAACATCTCCGTGCTCTCGACAGTGGCGAGCCAGAAGCTGTAGGAGTTAGCATAGTAGTTGCAGGTTCCTCGGCCGTGACACTCGATGAAGGGAGCGGACCGGAACGATTCCAGGCATGAACCGGGCGATGATAAAGCCTGTCCTGACCCCTCGGCCCCAGAACTGGTGTGCTACACACAGAGAGAAAGGACCAAATGAAACGCTTCTGTTCACCAAACAAAACTCACCCAACCGCAAATAAACAACTCATTACCACAAACCTACCCTGCCAACCCTCTTTTATTTTCTCCCTTGTCATCTTACCCGCACATTATTTACACATTCAACATGCTCCCAAGCCTTGGTTTGCTCTGTTCAAGGATCAGTGGATGCACAGGAACTGCCCGGGACAACTCTCCTCATTTCCCCGTGCACCAGGAGGAAATAGTCAGCCTCCAGTCAGTGGGGCCGTTCAGACGGAGAATTCGATCGATACGAGACATGGACCCAAACCCACTGCTTGTCACACGAGTCAGCTGTGGCTCAGTGGGCAGCACCCTCGCCTCTGAGTCAGAAGGTCGTGGGTTCAAGTCCCACTCCAGGGACTTGAGCAAATAATCTAGGCTGACACTCCCAGTGCAGTACTGAGGGAGTGCTGCACTGTCGGAGGGGCAGTACTGAGGGAGTGCCGCACTGTCAGAGGGGCAGTACTGAGGGAGCGCCGCACTGTCGGAGGGTCAGTACTGAGGGAGCGTCGCACTGTCGGAGGGGCAGTACTGAGGGAGCGTCGCACTGTCGGAGGGGCAGTACTGAGGGAGCGTCGCACTGTCGGAGGGGCAGTACTGAGGGAGTGCCGCACTGTCGGAGGGGCAGTACTGAGGGAGCACCACACTGTCGGAGGGGCAGTACTGAGGGAGCACCACACTGTCGGAGGGGCAGTACTGAGGGAGCACTGCACTGTCGGAGGGGCAGTACTGAGGGAGCACTGCACTGTCGGAGGGGCAGTACTGAGGGAGCGCCGCACTGTCAGAGGTGTCGTCTTTCAGATGAGATGTTAAGCTGAGGCCCGGTCTGCCTTCTGAGGAGGACATAAAAGATCCCACAGCCACTATTCGAAGAAGAGCAAGGGAGTTCTCCCTGGTGTCCAAACCAGAGCAAAAGATCGGGGGAATTTTAAATGTAAGTGATTTACGCCCAAAACCACTCACGCTTGTGTTTTCCGCAAACTTTTCCGCTAGTTCAAGATTCAATTGGCCGGGACCAGGCCCCGCCCACACTACTGGCCATGCCCCCAGGTCGCGGTTGTGAGATTGCGCTGGTTCGGGGCGGCTCTTCAAATTACACTCAGGCCTAGAAATTCAGTAAGGCGCTGCAAGCTTTGCGCCCAGTTACCGCCTAAAGAGGGCTTCTGCGCCAATACAGGAGTTTGAGCTGATATTCAGCGCAGCGGTAATGGCGCCGTTAGCGCTGCGCCGGCACCGATGACGTCATCGGTGTGCGCAGTGCCCCGGTTCCACCCCGATACCGGCCCGATCCCCATATTTAATTGCGGCCGCCTCTTCCGCAGCGGCCGCAAACAGCGACCAGAAAACGGGGCCGTCCTGTAGCCTTAGTGGGGCGCTTTAAGGTGGAGGTGCGGCCGGCCGCTTTTTCGGCGGCCACCTGCCCGCTCCTCCTTCCCCGGCCTCCTCCACCCCCCCCCCCTGCGGCATTGCCGGCTGCTTTCCGCGAACCCGGCACTTCTCCGTGGCGCCGGGCTCATTTGCCGGCACTATCCAGCGGCGATCTCCCCGTTGCAGGCACCTCCACCTTAAGAGAAGGAGGCCTGCAGTGCCGCAGCCTGCCGCTCCGCAGCGGGTGGCGCAGCGGCGCCTAGAGCGCTGAAATTCAGCTTCAGCGCCCCAAGCGGGGGCGGGCACACCCTGGAATAGCGCCCGGTTCTGACTTGGGGCGCAAAAAGTGAATATCTGACGGTCGCAAATGGCTCCGCGCCCAGCGCTAACTTTTGGGCGCTAGCCAGCTGGCGGGGCCATAGTGAATTTCTAGGCCTCACTCTCTTACAGGTGCACTGACACTAGTCGGCACGTTTTAAAGCTTCTTCATATCAAAAAATATTTAATTTACTAAGAAACTGACTGGTGGACACCAGTGAAACTATTAAACGGTTCAGTATTGTTTTTAAAGTCACAGGTGGTGGGCTGGACACTCTGATTAAAATGCTTATTTTTGGTGATAAACCCATTTTCAGTGGCGTTAATCAAACTGCCCCAGGTTACCGCGCTGGAATATATCAGGGAATACTTCTTAATGGCAAGAGAAAGAAAGAAAGAAATGATTCCGTTCTGTCACGCTGCTCGACTGCGCTGGTTCATGGATGATTTTACATTTGTGATTATGCAAATGAATTTGAGCAGAAACTTGAAGCCCGACCGAACCAACGCAATTTCAAACGCATTTTCCCGATTGCACACAAAGCGGAAACTCCAGCCCATTGTGCTTAGTTGTTGGACACTCACCATCATGAAGGAATAGCCGATCCACACGGAATGCCAACCGTTGGGGCACAGCGGGATTTGAATTGTTTGGCTGTGAACAGCGATCACCATCGCTGGAGCTTCACAAACAGAGCACCTGGGGAGGAGACGGCAGGTGATTATATTATTCCAGGTCCAACACGTGCTATTATTGGACCAACAGACCACAGCTCTTTGGTGCAAAGCTACGACATTGAAATTCAGTAAATCTGGTCATTTGAGCACTGGCACCTGAACAGTAATGACTCAGATTGTCTTAAAATTCCAACTGGTTCACTAATCTGTCACCGCTCCCTGCTCTGGCCCACACACAACTCCAGCGGATTGAATACATGCCCTCCAAGAATGGCCAACATCTCATTAAATGTCCTTCTCAGGGCATTTTAGGGACGAATGTAGGAAGTCACACAACACCAGCTTATAGTCCAACAGCTTTATTTGAAATCACAAGCTTTCGGAGCGCTGCTCCTTCGTCAGGTGAAGTGGAGAGATGCATATAGACACAGCATATATAGTCAGAGAGCACTGCCAGGGCTGGGCAGTAAATGTGCGAAAGAGACTGAAAGATGACCTCCATCAGACTGCAGCAAGTGCTGAGAGACTACAAGCTACCGGTGGAGGTGAGGAATGGTGAGACTCCTTTGCAGGTCCTTCAGACTTCCCTTTTTCATGTCCAATTCTCTCTTCAACAAAACTCTTGCCTCCAGAGCTGATCTTACGAGCGTGCTCTACTGGCGAGGAGCCATGTCTCGCCGGGAGCGCACCCCAAGATTCGGGCTCGCGCTCTCCATCAATTCCCATCCATGGACGTGAACAGGATATAAATGGTGGGCAAACGGCACACGAGCTTGGGGGGGGGGGGTGGGCTGCGGGTGGGACTCCACAATCCGTGGAGCATGTTGCGGAATATCACAGACTATGTGCCCATCGGTCTCTGGGGGTGGGGGGGGCTTCACACTGGAGGCATCGATTGCAGACACAGCCCTAATATAAGCTGCAAATCTCCCAGCGCAAACTCGTTCAATCGTCTCGGCCCCTCAATAGAATTACATAGAAACATAGAAGGTAGGAGCAGGAGTAGGCCATTCGGCCCCTCGAGCCTGCTCTGCCATTCAATGAGATCATGGCTGATCATCCAAATTCAGTACCCTGTCGCTGCCTTCTCTCCATATCCCTTGATCCCTTTAGCCTTAAGAAATATATCCAACTCCTTCTTGAATATATTTAATGAATTGGCCTCTACTGCCTTCTGTGGTAGAGAATTCCACAGGTTCACCACTCTCTGGATGAAGAAATTCCTCCTCATCTCTGTCCTAAATGGCTTACCCCTTATCCTTAGACTGTGACCCCTGATTCTGGACTCCCCGACCATCGGGAACATCCTTCCAGCATCTAGTACAGCATCAATTGTACAGCACAGAAACAGGCCATTCGGCCCTCTGCTCCGTGCCGGTGTTTATGCTCCACACCAGCCTCCTCCCACCCCTCTTCATCTCACCCATCAGCATATCCTTCTATTCCTTTCTCCCTCATGTGTTTATCCAGCTTCACCTTAAATGTATCTCTGCTATTCGCCTCAACCACTCCCTGTGGGAGCGAGTTCCACATTCTCACCACTCTCTGGGTAAAGAAGTTTCTCCTGAATTCCCGATTGGATTTATTAGTGACTGTCATATATTTGTGGCCCCTAGTTCTGGTCTCCTCCACAAGTGGAAACGCTCTCTCTGTGTATACCCTATCACAGAACACAGAAACCCCACAGCGCAGATAGAGGCCATTTCGGCCCATCGAGCCTGCACCAACACATATCCCACCCGATTCCCGTAACCCCCACGCCAACACATATCCCACTAACACTAAGGGTCAATTTATCATAGCCAATCATCCTAACCCGCACATCTTTGGACTGTGGGAGGAAACCGGAGCACCCGGAGAAAACCCATGCAAACACGGGGAGAATGTGCAAACTCCACACAGACAGTCGCCCGAGGCCGGATTTGAACCCGGGTCTCTGGCGCTGTGAGGCAACAGTGCTAACCACTATGCCACCCCTTCATAATGTTAAAGACTTCTATCGGGTCACCCCTCAGCCTTCTCTTTTCTAGGGAAAACAGCCCCAGCCTGATCAATCTTTCCTGATAGTTATAACCTCTCCGCTCTGGTATCAAGCTTGTGAATAGCCAGTTATGGTAAAACATTTAACCATCTGTGTGAGCAAATTTAACATAATGTCTACCTTAACCATTTGTTCTTCTAATGATAATGAAATAACGAGAGGACACAGATTTAAGGTCATTAGCAAAAGAACCAGAGGGGAGATGAAGAGAGTTTTTTTCACGCAGCGAGTTGTTGTGATCTGGAATGCGCCACCTGAAAGGGCGGTGGAAGAAGATTCAATAGTAACTTTCAAAAGGGAATTGGATAAATACTTGAAAAGGAAATATTTGCAGGGCTCTGGGGAAAGAGCAGGGGGGAGTGGGACTAATTGGAGAGCTCTTTCACAGAGCCGGCACAGGCACGATGGGCTGAATGGCCTCCTTCTGTGCTGTAAGATTCAGTAATTCTGAGATTATGCCCTCTTGTTATGGTGATATTTTACCTTTCACGTCAATATCCAAACAGTGGTGCTTTACATGGTGCCGCAATATCTGCAGTCTCACCTGCTGATAAATGGCTTGATAGTTTGACCAATCACAGGAGCCATACTCATCGGCATTGGTTCAGGTGTGGCCAGCCAATAGGAATAGTCATTTCTTGATGCGAAGTTGCAGACGTTGTTGATGTTGCAGAAGAGGAATGGCATGGTGCTGAATCTTCGCAGACAACTCCCCGCTGTGCCTGCACGGTGAAAGGACAAGGTTAGCGGAGAGGCAACGCAGGTCTGGACCTGCCTCTGTCACTGGACGCTCAGGGCGATCAAACTAACAGAGCGTATCCCAATGGGCGGCGGCAATGAATATTACTCCTAGGATTTTTACCAATTCCCACTCGAAATACAGCCGGCTCCAACGCACCAGGAATCTGGATGCGGAGGTCAACTGCCCCTGCAGGAGATCGGTAGGGCACATTGGTCTCCATACCCCATCTGTACTCTGACCTGGAACTTCCTCGGAGATTCTCCCACTCCGCCACGTGGAGACACTGGCCCTGAAATTTGTCGGCGCCGCGCCTTTTTTACAGGCGTGAAATGGGCGCGAAAGCGTCGAGTTATGGCGGACCTTCCGCACCGGAAGTGCGCTGCCTGCCATATTGGTAAAGGCTCCTGTGTAGGTGCACTGGGCCCAAGCCTGAAACTGCTGGTAGACCCCTTGTGTATGCAAATCGGGAGTCCCACGCCGGTTTGAAGCCCGCTTTACAAAGTTTGTTAGCGATTGACCGCGGTATGCGCGCTGCGTGCTGAGGTACGGTATGCTCAGCTGCTTGCCAGACAAACTAGCGGTTCTGAAAGAGCCGCTGGAGGCTGCCACTGGAAAGGCAAGTCTTTATTGCTTTTACTTACCTTATTGTAGGGAATTCCTGCTCCTCCCAGCTCCACATTGAATTCCAGCTGCTGGCCATTGCGCGCCCCCTTCACCCAATTGTCTCGCTCCCCTCCCTGCCCAGACTCTGCTTACCACCGGGGCCAGCGTCAGAGCCGGACGATCTTCATTCCCCCAGGACTAGCGAGTGGTGCTTGGGGCCGCAATCAGCGCCTGTAGCTTGCCAACAATAAACCAATGAGGCCGCGCACCAACTTCCCGCGTTCCGTCCATCGGGCCTCCTCAAGAGGCGTGTGCGGCACCAGGATTGCGCCCTGATTCGGGCAGGATCCAAATTCCAGGCCCCCGCTTACGCATAAACAAGATTTGCACCGCACTTCCGGTGAAGTTACGGTGGTGAACGGGGGCAGCTCTGAGGAAATTCCCGGCCTGTGTGCCTGGAACGCCAGTTCAGGAAATGCGCCCGAGGTGGAAATCATATCTTTCAGTCACTCACCCAAGTCCTGCCCATGAGCCCTTTCATTGCCCTGGACATAAAGCAACGAGAACCCATCATAGATTTTCGATGTCCCGGGAGGACAGGTGGGAACCTCGGTTGTTTGGCTATGTCGGGTCACGAGGAAGCCGTGAGCTATTGAACCGGGACCGGGGAACCCTCGAGGCCCAGGAGACCCTTCCGGGCCGGCGGGTCCTGGATATCCTCTTGCACCTTAAAAACAGAGAGGGAAATGAGGCAGTTAAGCTACACAAGAAAGATAACTGTTGTGTTTTCTTCATACATGGTCTACGCAATGTGTGTTAGAACAACAACAGCTTGCATTTATGCAGCACCTTTAATGTAGTAAATCATCCCAAGGTGCTTCACAGGAGCGTTATGAGACACAATTTGCCACCGAACACACCACAGAAGGAGATATTAGGACAGGCTTGGTTAAAGAGGGAGGTTTTAAGGAACACCTTCAAGGAGGAGAGAGAGGCGGAGAGGTTTAGGGAGGGAATTCCAGAGCCAAGGGTGGAGCGATGGAAATTGGGGATGCGAAAGAGGCCAGAATTAGAGGAGTGCACAGATCTCGGGGGGTTGTGGGGCTCGAGGAGGTTACAGAGATAGGGAGGGGCAAAAGAATGGAGGGATTTGAAAAAAAGGATGAGAATTTTAAAATCGAGGGGTTGCTGGACCGGGAGCCAATGTAGGTCAGCGAGCACAGGGGTGATGGGCGATCGGGACTCGGTGTGAGTTAGGACAGGGGGTGATGGGTGAACGGGAGTCGGTGTGAGTTAGGACAGGTGGTGATGGGTGAACGGGACTCGGTGCGAGTTAGGACAGGGGGTGATGGGTGAATGGGACTCGGTGTGAGTTAGGACAGGAGGTGATGGGTGAACGGGACTCGGCGCGAGTTAGGACAGGGGGTGATGGGTGAACGGGACTGGGTGCGAGTTAGGACACGGGGTGATGGGTGAACGGGACACGGCGAGAGTTAGGACAGGGGGTGATGGGTGAACGGGACTCGGTGCGAGTTAGGACAGGGGGTGATGGGTGAAGGGGACTCGGTGCGAGTTAGGACAGAGGGTGATGGGTGAACGGGACTCGGTTCGAGTTAGGACGGGGTGATGCGTGAACGGGACTCGGTGCGAGGTAGGATGGGGGTGATGGGTGAACGGGACTCGGTGCGAGTTAGGACAGGGGGTGATGGGTGAACGGGTCTCGGTGCGAGTTAGGACACGGGGTGATGGGTGAACGGGACTTGGTGCGAGTTAGGACAGGGGGTGATGGGTGAACGGGACTCGGTGCGAGTTAGGACAGGGGGTGATGGGTGAACGGGACTCGGTGCGAGTTAGGACAGGGGGTGATGGGTGAACGGGACTCGGTGCGAGTTAGGACAGGGGGTGATGGGTGAACGGGACTGGGTGCGAGTTAGGACAGGGGGTGATGGGTGAACGGGACTCGGTGTGAGTTAGGACAGGGGGTGATGGGTGAACGGGACCCGGTGCGAGTTAGGACATGGGGTGATGTGTGAACGAGACTGGGTGCGAGTTAGGACATGGGGTGATGGGTGAACGGGACTCGGTGTGAGTTAGGACAGGGGGTGATGGGTGATCGGGACTTGGTGTGAGTTAGGACAGGGGGTGATGGGTGAACGGGACTCGGTGTGAGTTAGGACAGGGGGTGGTGGGCGATCGGGACGTGGTGCGAGTTAGGGCAGGGGGTGATGGGTGAACGGGACTGGGTGCGAGTTAGGACAGGGGGTGATGGGTGAACGGGACTCGGTGCGAGTTAGGACACGGGGTGATGGGTGAACGGGACTCGGTGTGAGTTAGGACAGGGGGTGATGGGCGAACGGGACTCGGTGCGAGTTAGGACAGGGGGTGATGGGTGAACGGACTCGGTGTGAGTTAGGACACGGGGTGATGGGTGAACGGGACTCGGTGGGAGTTAGGACACGGGGTGATGGGTGAACGGGACTCGGTGTGAGTTAGGACACGGGGTGATGGGTGAACGGGACTCAGTGCGAGTTAGGACAGGGGGTGATGGGTGAACGGGACTCGGTGCGAGTTAGGACAGGGGGTGATGGGTGAACGGGACTCGGTGTGAGTTAGGACAGGGGGTGATGGGTGAACGGGACTCAGTGCGAGTTAGGACAGGGGGTGATGGGTGAACGGGACTCGGTGCGAGTTAGGACAGGGGGTGATGGGTGAACGGGACTTGGTGCGAGGTAGGACAGGGGGTGATGGGTGAACAGGATCGGTGCGAGTTAGGACAGGGGGTGATGGGTGAACGGGACTCGGTGCGAGTTAGGGCACGGGGTGATGGGTGAACGGGACTCGGTGTGAGTTAGGACAGGGGGTGATGGGTGAATGGGACTCGGTGCGAGTTAGGACACGGGGTGATGGGTGAACGGGACTCGGTGCGAGTTAGGACAGGGGGTGATGGGTGAACGGGACTTGGCGCGAGGTAGGACATGGGGTGATGGGTGAACGGGACTTGGTGCGAGTTAGGACAGGGGGTGATGGGTGAATGGGACTCGGTGCGAGTTAGGACAGGGGGTGATGGGTGAACGGGACTCGGTGCGAGTTAAGACTCGGGGTGATGGGTGAACGGGGCTCAGTGCGAGTTAGGACGGGGTGATGGGTGAACGGGACTTGGTGCGAGTTAGGACAGGGGGTGATGTGTGAACGGGACTTGGCGTGAGTTAGGACAGGGGGTGATGGGTGTACGGGACTCGGTGCGAGTTAAGACTCGGGGTGATGGGTGAACGGGACTTGGTGCGAGTTAGGACAGGGGGTGATGGGTGAACGGGACTCGGTGCGAGTTAGGAGAGGGGGTGATGGGCGAACGGGACTCGGTGTGAGTTAGGACAGAGAGTGATGGGTGAACGGGACTCGGTGTGAGTTAGGACAGGGGGTGATGGGTGAATGGGACTCGGTGCGAGTTAGGACAGGGGGTGATGGGTGAACGGGACTTGGTGCGAGTTAGGACACGGGCAGCAGAGTTTTGGATGAGCTGGAGATTACGGAGTGTGGAAGTTGTGAGGCCGGCCAGGAGTGTGTTGGAATAGTCGAGTCTGGAGGTAACAAAGGCACGGGATGAGGGTTTCAGCAGCAGGTATTAGGTGGGGTCAAACTAAGAAAGAATACAGGATGGTCTAAGATAGGTTTACAGTGTATGTACGTGAAAGCATGAGGCGTAGTAAACAAGGTAGGTGAGCTGCAGGTGGAAATAGCCACACGGGAATATGATATTGTGGCAGTAACTGAGACCTGGCTCAAAAAAGGGCAGGATTGGGTGTTAAATATTCCTGGTTATAAAGTATTCAGGAAAGATAGGGAAGGAAAGATAGGAGGTGGTGTGGCAGTATTGGTTAAGGAGAATGTTGTGGCGGAGCCACCAAAGGACTCATAGAAACATAGAAACATAGAGATAGGAACAGGAGTAGGCCATTCGGCCCTTCGAGCCTGCTCCGCCATTCAATGAGATCATGGCTGATCTTCGTCTGAGATCATAGCTGATCTTACCAGTTCAGTACCCCGTCCCTGCCTTTTCTCCGTAACCCTTAATCCCCTTAGCCTTCAGAAATATATCCAATTCTCTCTTGAAAATATTTATTGAATTAGCCTTCACAGCCCTCTGTGGCAGGGAATTCCACAGGCTCACCACTCTTTGAGTGAAGAAATTCTTCCTCATCTCTGTTTTAAATGATTTGCCCGCTATTTTTAGACTGTGGCCCCTGGTTCTGTGCTCCCCGGCCATTGGAAACATTCTCTCTGAATTCAGCCTGACTCAAATCGTTTGTACATAATTCCTTTAACAACATGTTAGCTACAGTCTGAGTCTGTATCTTTATTTATGCTGTTTAACTGTACAGAGTGTGGTTACTTTAACGGCGCGGTTAAAATGTGATGACATCACGCCATTCATCACGTGATCCCCCACTGGCGGGAAAACGTGATGACGTCATGACATCAGCCATAGAACTGCAGGGGCAGTCCTCGTGGAGCTTCCAGAGAGAGCAGACCTACATTCGATGTTATCCTGCAGTTTATTGTTAAAGCCTGTTTGTTTCATTAAAGTTCATTTTGTTTGATCGTCTGAGTAGAACTCAGTCTTTTAGTTAGGAACCCACGTTCCTACAATGTTACAGTGCTGGAGAGGGAGGAAGTCCTGGAGGGCTCAAGGACAGGATTTATATGGCTAGAGTTAAGAAATAATAGAGGTGCCATTACACTACTAGGTGTATTCTATAGACCACCAAATAGTGGAAAAGATATGGAGGAGCAAATTTGCAGAGAAGTTACAGAGGTGCAAGAGCTACAGAGTAGTAATAATGGGGGAATTCAACTATCCTAATATAGACTGGGATCATAATAGTGTTAAGGGCAGAGAAGGGGAAGAATTTCTGAAGTGTGTTCAGGAGAACTTTCTTGATCAGTATGTTTCCGGCCCGACGAGGAAGGAGGCGTTGCTGGATCTGGTTCTGGGGAATGAGGTAGGCCAAGTGGAGCAAGTGTCAGTAGGTGAACATTTAGGGAACAGTGATCATTGTATCATAAGGTTTAGATTAGCTATGGAAAAGGACAGGGAGCAATCTAGAGTAAACATGTTTAACTGGGGGAAGGCCAATTTCAGTGGGATGAGAACGGATCTGGCCCGGGTAAACTGGAATCAAAGATTGGCAGGCAAAACTGTAGTGGAACAATGGGCTGCCTTTAAAGAGGAAATAGTTCAGGTACAGTTGAGGTACATTCCCACTAGGGGGAAAGGCAGGGCAAATAAAGTCAGGGCTCCCTGGATGACAAAAGTGATAGAGAACACGATGAAGCAGAGAAAGAACACATATGACATATCTCAGGTTGCAAATACATCTGAGAATCAGGCTATATTTAGAAAGGTCAGAGGAGAAGTGAAAAAGAAAATAAGAGGGGCAAAGAGAGGGTATGAGAATATGCAGACGACCTGGTTCTGCTGTCACCAACTAAGGAGGGTCTACAGCAGAACCTGGACCCGCTGGAGTCGTACTGCCAGACTTGGGCCCTGACAATAAATCCCCAAAAAACCAAAGTCCTTGTGTTCCAGCAAAGATCCAAACATCAGGGACCCAAAATAAATTTCACACTAGGAACAACCAAAATTGAACAAACCACTAACTACACATACTTGGGCTTAAAAATCAGTTCTACGGGAAACTTAAAACTGGCTGTGAATGAACTGAAAGAGAAAGCAAGAAGGGCTTTCTATGCCATCAAAAAATCAATCCAAATAGAAATCCCAATTAGCATTTGGCTCAAAATTTTCAAATCAGTAATTGAACCAATTGCACTCTATGGCAGTGAGGTATGGGGACCGCTAACACAACAAGAATTTGCAAAATGGGACAAACACCCAATTGAGATCCTACATGCAGAATTCTGTAAAAGTATCCTCCGGACTCAAAGGAAAACAGTAAACAATGCATGCAGGGCGGAACTAGGCCAATATCCATTAATAATCACTATCCAAAAAAGAGCCACCAAATTTTGGAATCACCTACAAATGAGCAACCCCCAATGCTATCACTACGACGCCCTGAAATGCCAAGAGCTGACCATAAAGAAGAATACCCTCAGTCAACTAGTCCTGGGACTCAGTGAAGTAACTACTAACAATACTAACAACAACCAGCCCCAGGACAGTGACAGGGTAACACAAAGAATTCGACCCAACACAATCGTCGCTAAGCAAAAGGAAAAATATCTGACATATTGGGCAGAAACAACAAAAACCCAAAGCAAACTCAATTGCTACTTGGCCCTAAACAGACAATACAACATAGCTGATTACCTGACCATGGTAAAGGATAACAAACTGAGAAGAACCTTGACAAGGTACAGACTTAGCGAACATAGCCTAGCGATCGAAAAAGGCAGACACAGGCAGAACAGGCTGCCAAGAGAAGACAGGATATGCTCTCACTGCAGTCAGGGAGTAGTGGAGACAGAGATGCACTTCCTCACAGCCTGTGGAAAATATCAGGACATCAGGGAGAATTTCTACCAAAAATTCTCACAAATATGCCATGAATTCAGAAATCTGAATGACAACCAAAAACTCCCATACCTACTGGGGGAGGAGAGAAGCTGTGTAACACTGGCGGCACACTATGTTACAGCTTGCCATGAACAGAGGGACAACCAGTAAACTAAGAAAAGAGTATATATAAATAATGCGATTGTATATTTATACACTCAGGGAAATACCTGTTTATACACTATGAATAGAACTGCGTTTATGTGTTCAACCATAAATGTATTATGATGCTTTGGCAACATAAGATGTACCTTATCATGCCAATAAAGCGATTTGAATTTGAATTTGAATTTGAATAGAATGGCAGCCAACATAAAAGGTAATCCAAAAATCTTCTATAGGCATATAAATAGTAAAAGGGTAGCAAAAGGAGGGGTGGGGCCGATTAGGGACCAAAAAGGAGACCTACGCATGGAGGCAGAGGGTACGGCTGAGGTACTAAATGAGTACTTTACATCTGTCTTCACCAAGGAGGAGAATGCTGCCATGGACATAGTGAAGGAGGAGGTAGTGGAGAATCTTGATGGGATAAAAATTGATAAAGAGTAGCTATTAGAAAGACTGGCTGTACTTAAAGTAGATAAATCACCAGGAGCGGATGGGATGCTGAGGAAATTGAGGGAGGAAATCGCAGAGGTACTGGCCATAATATTCCAATCCTGCTTAGATACGGGGGTGGTGCCAGAGGACTGGAGAACTGCAAATGTTACACCATTGTTCAAAAAAGGGTGTAAAGATAAACCCAGCAACTACAGGCCAGTCAGTTTAACCTCGCTAGTGGGGAAGCTTTTAGAAATAGTAATCAGGGACAAAATTAACAGTCACTTGGACAAGCGTGAATTAATTAAGGAAAGCCAGCACAGATTTGTTAAAGGCAAATCGTGTTTAACCAACTTGATTGAGTTCTTTGATGAGGCAACAGAGAGGGTTGATGAGGGTAATGCGGTTGACGTGGTGTACATGGAATTCCAAAAGGTGTTTGACAAAAGTGCCACATAATAGGCTTGCCAGCAAAGTTGAAGCCCATGGAATAAAAGGGACAGTGGCAGCATGGATACGGAATTGGCTAAGTGACAGGAAACAGAGAGTTGTGGTGAACGGTTGTTTTTCAGACTGGAGGAAGGTATACAGTGGTGTTCCCCAGGGGTCGGTTCTAGGACCACTGCTCTTCTTGATATATATTAATGACTTGGACGTGGGTGTACAGGGCACAATTTCAAAATTTGCAGATGACACAAAACTTGGAAGTGTAGTGAACAGTGAGGAGGATAGTGATAGACTTCAGGAAGACATAGACAGGCTGGTGGAATGGGCGGACACGTGGCAGATGAAATTTAATGCAGAAAAGTGTGAAGTGATACATTTTGGTAGAAATGAGGAGAGGCAATATAAACTAAATGGTACAATCTCGAAGGGGGTGCACGAACAGGGAGACCTGGGGGTATGTGTACACAAATCGTTGAAGGTGGCAGGGCAGGTTGAGAAAGCAGTTAAAAAGGCTTACGGGATCCTGGGCTTCATAAATAGAGGTATAGAGTACAAAAGTGTGGAAATGATGATGAACCTGTATAAAACACTGGTTCGGCCCCAACTGGAGTATTGTGTCCAATTCTGGGCATCGCACTTTAGGAAGGATGTGAAGGCCTTAGAGAGGGCCTGTTCCTGGGATGAGGGACAGGGTCACTGGCAAGGCTTGGAAGCTAAGCAGAGCCAGGCCTGGTTAGTACCTGGAGGGGTGACCATCAGGGAGGACCAGGTGCAGAAGGTCACAGAAGGAGCCCTGAGGAGGGGCAGTTGGTGAGAAGGTCATGGAAGGAGCCCCAGGAGGGGTGGCTGGTGAGCAGGCCCGGGCAGTGGGCTGAAGATTGTTGGACAGGAGGAATAGTGGAAATGGAATGGCGGCGCGCACAGACGCAGCGGCTTTGCTTCTCCCAGGACGGTGCTATTCACATTTAATGTTAATGTTATTTGTACTGGACTCATGGGAGCTTGCAAGATCACATTTCGTTGTTCATGTACTTGTACAATGACAATAAAGTTGAATTATTATTATTATGGGTGCAGGAAAGATTTATGAGAATGATTCCAGGGATGAGGGACTTCAATTATGTTGATAGACTGGAGAAGCTGGAGTTGTTCTCCTTGGAGCAGAGAAGATTGAGCAGAGATGTGATAGAGGTGTTCAAAATCATGAGGGGAGTAGATGGAGAGAAACTGTTCCCATTGGCGGAAGGGTCGAGAACCAGAGGACACAGATTTAAGGTGATTGGCAAAAGAACCAAAGGCGACGTAAGAAAAACTTTTTTACACAGCGAGTGGTTATGATTTGGAATGCCCTGCCTGAGAGGGTGGTGGAGGCAGATTCAATCAGAGCTTTCAAAAGGGAGTTGGATAAGTATCTGAAGGAAATACATTTTCAGGGCTATGGGGAAAGGGCGGGGGAGTGGGACTCGCTGAAGTGCTCTCGCAGAAAGCCTGCACTGGCTCGACGGGCCGAATGGCCTCCTTCTGTGCTGTAACCATTGTATGAGCCTATGAGCTGAGGCAGGGGTGGAGACGGGCGATGTTACACAGGTGGAAGTAGGCGGTCTTGGTGATGACATGGATATGGGATCAGAAGCTCATCTCAGGGTCAAATAGGACACCAAGGTTGTGAGCGGTCTCGATCAGCCTCAGACAGTGGCCTGGGAGAGGGATTGAGTCAGTGGGAAGGGCGTTTGTGACAGTGACTGGAGACAATGATTAGGGTCAATGTTTACCCAACCTTGATTGAGAGATGACCACATTAACAAGTCATTAACGATGCCTTAAACCATTAACAAGCCATTAACACTCAATTAACAAGCCCATTCGGTTTGATTTAAAATAACAATAGTGTAAATAAGTTTATTTTCTCATAGGTTCGAATGTGATTTGAACGGAACTGGAATTTGGTTCACTTTTGAAGACCTTACTGAGAACTGAATGTCTTTATCCCCAGATTTCCTCCCATTAAAGGCCAATCTCCATCAAGCTCAAGTAACAGGCCCGCCAAAGAAAAGCAAAACTCCTCCCAACTCCACCACCTTTGTAGCACAACGAACAGCTGATTGGAGGAGCAGGCAGTGAAAGGGATCCATAGTGACTGTGCTGGATTCTACCCATGAGCCAGCAATCCACACTCGGCCTCATGTTATGCCTGTAGTTTCTCGAAACAAGTTCTTTTTAAGACTGGTGCAAATCTCTATGCCCAGCTAGTCACAGAGGGTAGATTGCACAGATCTCTGGTCTGCTTTTCTAGTCACTCATCTTACTTCTCCAGAAAATCAGGAACATACGCAACTCTGAGCCGGAACCAGAGTAACTCGTACGGCTCAACATACCATGAAAGATAATCAATTTCACTTATTGATAACACCAAAATGAGTAATAGTCCCATAGTCCCAAGTGACCTCTTTCTGAGCTTTAACTTCTAAAGCAATTCTTACCTGTTGGACCAGATGGGCCAAGTTCTCCTTTCAGTCCTGGTCTCCCATCAAAGCCAGGAGCCCCCTCTTCACCAGGATTTCCAACTGGGCCAAGCAGTCCTGCGTGGGCAATAGATTAAGACAGTAATGAATGCTCCTGAAATTCTGTAGTTACCCTCTCTATAGGGGGATGCACAAGAGGCCAGAGTTCTCAGAAGATTGTAGGGTTAGAGGAGGTTACAGAGATAGGGGAGGGGCGAGGCCATGCAGGGATTTGAATATTTTGTTTTGTTAATGGTGCGACGCAAAGGAGATCATTTCCCGGCTCTGCCCTCCTGGCAGCGAGTCTCACCTGTTGTGTCCAGGCACTCGCAGTAAACCACATGTAGCACACGACGCACCTCGTGACCTGTGGGTGGGGCTAAGCAGGAGGGTCTCCAGCCTCCCACCGAAAGTGCGACTGATTTTTTCCGGCACTCCGTATCGCATGGTTAGGAATATTTGCTTACATACATCACCTTTAACGCCAGGAAACCCGGGATATCCCTTTGCTCCGTCTTCTCCTGGCCGACCAGGCAATCCGGGATCTCCCTTCACTATCTGTAGAGGGCCTTGTGGTCCAACAGGACCCGGTGGACCTGTTAACGAAGCATCGCATCGTGTGTGAAACACCCAGCGTGCAATGGTCTGAAGCAGACTTTCAATTTAAACTCATAAAATGCCGCGATGGTCCAATTGGGGTTTGAGAGCGAAATAGAAAAGGAACAAGAGATATTTACCTAGTTGTCCGGGTGGCCCTCCCTCGCCCTGAATCCCTGGAAATCCAGGCGGCCCTGAAGTACCTTTCATTCCTAAAAAGACATTTGTGAAAATAATGTTACACATACTTGGTTTCAAATTTGAAAATCTCCACATTTAAGCTGGAAATCAAGCATCTAAAAAGTAACCATGGATATAAAGGTGTTACGGTGCATTTCACTAGGTGATCTTATCTATCTAATCGTAGCCAGAGAATCTCCCCTAACGGCTTCGCTTCCCGCTCCCACATCGTTACCTCTGGTGTCCCCCAAGGATCTATCCTTGGCCCCTCCTATTTCTCATCTACATGTTGCCCCTTGGTGACATCATCCGAAAACACAGCGTCAGTTTCCACATGTACACTGACGACACCCAGCTCTACCTCACTACCACTTCTCTCGACCCCTCCGCTGCCTCTGATTGGTCACACTGCTAATCCAGGCTCCCACTACTGAATTAAAGAGGGAGGCAGCTGACAGTGCAGAGGTTTATATGTGTACAACGCTCCTATTTTTAGTCTATATGTCAGTCTTGCTTTAGAAGAGGGTACAGCGAATCGAAACAAAAGCAGTTCCTGGTGTCAAAGAGATGAAATATGAAGACAGATTAGAGAAGATCGAGTTTCACAGTTTAGCCAGCAGGTACTTTGGAGCCTAGGAATTACTGGGTGATAAAAGACCAAGCTCCATCTAGATCACCACCTACCATCCATAAGAACCTAAGAATTAGTAGGAGTCGGCCATTCGGCCCCTCGAGCCTGCTCCACCATTCAATAAGATCATGGCTGATCTTCGACCTCAACTCCACTTTCCCGCCCGATCTCCATATCCCTTGATTCCCCTAGAGTCCAAAAATCTATCGATCTCAGCCTTGAATATACTCAACGATTCAGCATTCACGGCCCTCTGGGGCAGAGAATTCCAAAGATTCACCAGCCTCTGAGTGAAGAAATTCCTCCTCATCTCAGTCCTAAATGGCCGACCCCTTATCCTGAGACTATGACCCTTAGTTCTAGACACTCCAGCCAGGGGGAAACATCCTCTCAGCATCTTCCCTGTCAATCCCTCTCAGAATCTTGTATGTTTCAATCCTGGCAGTCCCACGGTCCAATGATAATGGAGTTATTGACCAATCACAGCGATCAATCTCTATCAATGAGTCTACAACAGACCTAGACACGAGGCGAGGACATGTTTGGGCTGAGTTATCTCCGTATATATAATACTAAAGTATATAGATCAGGGATTATTACTTCTGTACCTGGGCGTAGCGAAAGCTGCCTCATTTCAGTGTTGGACATTGCATGTAACAACAAAAACTTGTGTTTATATAGCACCTTTAATGTAGGTGTGTTATAACACAAAGGATTTGACACTAAGCCACATAAGGAGAAATTAGGGCAGGTGACCAAAAGCTTGGTCAAAGAGGTTGGTTTTAAGGAGCGTCTTAAAGGAGGAGAGAGAGGTAGAGAGGCGGAGAGGGTTAGGGAGGGAGTTCCAGCGTAACAGCGCTCAATGCCAGTTTGGGCTTAAGTACAAAAACTGGGCCATTATCAAAACTCCATTATATCATGAACATTCCCTCAAACACTCTATAAAATACGTTAGGGCTGAGTTTCCTCTTCAGTGTTTGGTTGTAAAGCACCACCTGGGTGGGTTTGGGAGATGAATATTGGGCTGGGGACATCACACGCCCCGTATACAGCCTGCACTATTTTCCTTACAAGCTCTGCAGGGAAAATTCTACTCTGACATCCGTAATGTTCATCAGTGATGAGACAAGAACTGCAGAGTAAAGATCAAAACCATTTGCTCCAACAGTTCTATATAAAGCGGAGGTTATACAGTCAATGTCCCAAATGCCCAGGAGGAACGAGGCGAGGGCCCCATCAGCTGTTGCTGCTTGTGTTACTCAGACCTTTGCACACTGGTGGTGCAGACGGGGAATTCAGGCTTGGAGGTCAGATAACAATCCTGCAGGACCCACTGATGACCCCCCACACTCCAAATTCCCAACGCGGTGATTCCGTGATTCACTCACTGGCAGCCAGGAATGCACCTGGTGAAACCGTCAGTGGCCGGTCAGGATTTCCTGAGGGTCACTGCCTGTGAGATTTGCTTCCAGGGCAGAGAGGCAAATCACAATATGGCATGGAACTCCAAGCTGGGAGCACGCAATCTACCCAAGTACACGTATCTGAGAGTGTTAAAGGTTGTGTCAGCCATGGCTCAGTGGGCAGCACACTCTCAGTGGGAGGGGCTAGGAGTGAGCAGGTGTTACTGGTTGCCTGATTGCAGCTGGGAGTTGGAGGGAGTTTTGTAAAAAGTTGGTGGTGGGTTTTGGTTTTCAGGTTTTAGGGCCTTTTGAGCCCACAAAAACAGCCAGATGGCTGCTGAGGGGTCCGGAGTACCGGGCCCCTCAGAGGACCATGTTCCCGAGAGGAATTTAATCAGGGAAGAAACTGTGGTGGGAAAGGAAAAAAAAAAGGCCCAAAGATTTGGGCCGGGACCCCAGGAGGTTTGGTAAAGAAAACACGGTGGTGGTGCAGTGTGAGGATAAGAAGATTCGAGCTTGGGATATTATCCAGGCGGTTCATGAGGACTGTGGCGAGGGAAGCTGCTTTGCCTGCCGACCTAAGCCAAATGTGGGATTCGAGGTGACGGTCAGTGGTCGTGAGGAGGTGGAAAGACTGTTACTCAGTCTGAAAGTTGGTGAGAAATTCTTGGAGGTGACTCTGCTATATTCAGAGGAGCTGGTGGTTTCATTTTTAAACTTGCCAGTTTACATTGAGGATGAAGTACTAAGCAAGAAGTTGGAGTTGTGGGACATAAAAATCTGTTCTGCAATAAAGAGGAGGTATTATCCGGGAACACAGGTAGCAGACGGAACCCGGTATGTAAAGGTGCGGTTCCCAGAGGGGGTGAGGTCATTGCCGTACAGTATGAAGTTCGAGACACTGGAAGGAGTGCAGTACTTTCGTGTGCTGCATGATAACCAATTAAAGGTGTGCTATTATTGTCTTGGACATGACCATCTCGTAAGAAACTGTCCAGACCTGTATTGTTACAATTGTGGTGAGTCAGGACACATTGCTCGGAGCTGCAAGGCGGAGAGCTGTGGGGTGTGTCGTAAAGGCCCCACCCGCTGTGAGTGTGTGGCAGAAGGGAGCGATATGAGTGATGAGGAGATGGGAGAAGGAGCAGGAGATGAGTGTGGAACGGCCAGAGGAGCGCTGCAGTCGGAGGACACAGCCGGTAAAATGAAGGAGAAAGGAGCACAGGAAGAGGCAGAGGATAGCGGAGTGGAGAACGGGATGGAGATGGTGGAAAACACGACGAGGGCTGTGGAGGGGAACAAAGACAGCAGCGGGCAGCGAGGGTCGAGTGCAGACTCGAGCCTTAGTGCAGTTCAGCTCCCCCTGGGGAGACTGGTGTCTGCGGGGGGAGAAGAGGCGGGAGTGGGGTGTGTGGTGGATGTGGGTGCTTCGGGGAGAGGCGGGGAGTCGGATATCTTGATGAGCGGGAGGGGGCAGGACGGGGAGAGGGTGCAAGAGGCAGGAGCCTTAAAGGGACAGCAGGATGGGATCGGCGAGATAGAGACGTCAGAAGGGAACAATTTAGGTGTGCCATTGCCCCATGGAGAGCAGGAACAGGGTGCAAGGGTCAGAGGTGGAGATGTGGTCGAAGGGAGCGGCACAGTGGGAGAAACTGCGATAGCAGGAAGACTGTCTATGGGAGATGAAGTATCTGACTGGGAGCAGGATTATGTATCTGACGGGGAGCAGGCACAGGGGGTTGCAGAAGAGCTTGAGTGTGAGGAATTAGAGGGGGACAGAGACATGGAAGTCGGAGATGAGGTGGCATCATGTGAAAAGGGAAAGGTTAGTGAGGGGCAGAAGGAGGGAGAAAGGGCAGCTCCTGGGCCCAAACTTAATGCAAGGAAGAGGCTGAAACAGCAGGGAAAGTTTAAACAGGAGGGGAAAAAGAGCCGGAGGCTGCAGGAAAAAGCAACAGCTGCCCGAAAAGTTGAGAAGGAGCATGAGAGGAGGGAAGAGCCAGAGATTAAATGATGGGGAGATTATCGGGCATACTTCCCTTCTTTTGAGCCATGATTACATTGGTCTCGATTAATATGAACGGACTGAGGGGTGAGAAGAAATTGCAGCAGTTGTTGCAGGGTTTTAAAGGTTCGGACTTGTTGTGGCTGCAAGAAACCTTTTGGGATGAGGATATTCTAGAAAGAGTTCAGAAGGTTTGGAAGGGAGAGGTGTTTGCAAGTTGTGCAAACAATAACCGTAGAGGGGTGGCTGTTTTGGTGAGTCCGTCCATAAAAGAGAACGTTGCCTTGGTGGACAAGGACACTGAGGGGAGATTTTTATGGCTAAGGGTAAAAATGAAGGGATTTAATTGCGATCTCTTTAATACCTATGCACCGAACGACCATTGCAAGCATCGCGAGTTTTTTCGGGGGTTATTCACTGAAGCGGCAGAGGTGGAAAATCCTTGTATAGTGGGGGATTTTAATGTATTTTTATCTCGGATGAACATTTCAGCCCAGATGACCTTTAAGGATGATAACTCCAGAGGGATGATTGTAAAAATGATGTCAAATTTAAATTTGAGAGACTTATGGAGGGACCGGAACCCCATAAAAGGGAGTTCTCCAGATCAGGTTGGGTGGGTGATGTTTTAAAACAGAGCTGAATAGATTTTGTGTTAATGCGGGAAGGGTTAAGTTCGGAGGTGATGGAGATTTATTATAAAAAAGTATTTTTTAGTGATCACTCGGCTTTGGTTCTTAGAATTAGGAACAGCAGAGTTAAGATCGGTTCAGGGGTGTGGATTTTAAACAATCAATACCTGAAAGAAATTGCTTATAAAGAAGGGATTATAAATATAATAAAGAATGCTCGGAAGGAACCTTTGTTCTTGAAAGAAAGAAGAGTTTGGTGGGACAATTTCAAATATGAGGTAAAAGTTTTTTCGGTACGTTATGGGAAAAAGAGGGTGGCAGCTAACCGGCGTCGAGAAGAGAATATAAACAAAAGGTTTATGGATGTCTGTAAAGCAGTTGACAGAGGGGATAAGGGAGCTGAGACTAAGTTCCGGGTGCTAAAGGAAGAGTGGGAATTATTGCAAGCTGAAAAATGCAAGGGGGCCATTCTCCGTGCAAAGGCTAGAGATGCATTGGAGGGCGAAAGATGCACTAGATATTTTCTAGAGCAAGAGAAGCTGCGACAGAGATTATCGTTAATTGAAGAGTTGAAGGTTGGGGAGAAGATCATTCATGAAAGTGGGGAGATTTTAGAGGCAGCTAGCAGCTTTTATCAAGAGTTATATACAAAAGAAGACATTTCCAATTTGGCGATGGAGAAGGTTACTGCTTTTATTGAAGAGGGTTTAAAGGAGGATGAGGGAAGCATGTGTGACAAAGAAGTAGGATTAGCGGAAATAAAAGTAGCAATAAGTGGAATGAAGGGGGGGAAAAGCCCAGGGTCCGATGGACTAAGTGCAGAATTTTATAAAGAATTTTTCGAGATTTTAAGTCCATTGCTCTTAGAAGTTTTTAAGGAAATTAAAATTGAGGGAAGCCCGGCCCCATCTATGAGGAGAGGTATCATAAGCTTAGCTTATATAAAAATAAAGGGGATAGACGGGATCTGAAGAATTGGAGGCCCATCACACCATTAAATGTGGATTATAAGATCTTGGCGAGGGTTATGGCAAATCGTTTGAAGGAGGTGTTACCGGAGATAGTTTGGCCCTCTCAGTCCTATGGAGTCATAGGCCGGGACATCGCAGACTCTGTGGTCTCAATCCGAGATGCGATAGAGCTCATGGAAGAGAGTGGGAGGGAGGCTTATGTATTAAAGATAGATCAAGAGAAAGCCTTTGATAGGGTCTCTCATGAGTTTTTATTGAAGGTTTTGGAATCATTTGGTTTCAAGGAAAATTTCATTCAGTGGATAAGGATTTTTTATTCAAACATATTTAGCTGCATTAAATGTAATGGTTTTTTTTCCAAGTATTTTCCGATACAGAGATCAGTGAGACAGGGTTGTCTCCTGTCCCCATTGTTGTACACATTGGTAGCAGAACCATTAGGTTACATGATGCGAAAGAAACAAGGTGTAGTTGGGATTGTGGTCCCCAGTTCTGGGCTGGTGTCGGTGATACACCAATATGCAGATGACACAACCTTAACATTGAGAAATGGGGAGTCAGTGAGGAAAGCTATGGAGGTAGTGGAGGAATATTGTAGAGCTTCAGGAGCCAGAGTGAATTATAGTAAGTCCCAATGCCTGGTTGCAGGGAGGGGTAGGGGGGAATGGTTGGGGGAATGTCCCTTTAAGGTGGTGGAGGTTTTGGAAGTTCTGGGGGTGCAAGAAAGACAGGGATGAAGTGGATCGATTAAATTGGGAACCGAAGGTTATGAAAATTAAAAAGATTTTGGGAAGATGGGAAAGAAGGTGGTTGAAAGTGCAAGGAAGAGCGACAGTGGTGTCTGCTCTCCTGCTATCTAAGCTATGGTACTTATTGACGGTGGAGGATATTCCTGAGTGGGCGGAAAAGTCCATCCGAGAGGCTTGTGTGAGGTTTTTATGGGAAGGGAAACCAGCCTTGGTGGCATACAATACCATCATTGGACGGAGAAATCAGGGAGGACTCAATTTTCCAGGTATTGATTTGAAGAAGAAATCCTTTAGAATCAAATGGGTGAAGAGATTTCTTCAGAAGTCAAATAGAAGTTTTTGGAAGAGTTGTTTTGAGCATTTTTAAAAATGAAGTGGGATAGGAGGGCAGGGGATATTGTATATGGAACACAATAATATGTTTTTGAAATCGATTAAACTTCTCCCTAGGTTTTATAAGGGGGTTGTAGAGACTTGCCCAATTTTTAAAGGGTGTGCAGTTTATGCCCAAGGGGGCTGAGGAATTTTTAGAACAGCCCTTATTTTTGAACAGGTGGGTCAACATCAAAGGAGAGGTTTTATTTAATCAAGCTTTTATAAAAGCTGGGATTATATCTGTGAAAGATGTATTATACGAGGTAATTCCAGGTTGGTTGCCGGAAGCGATAGTGAGGGACATGGTGTGGGAGGAGGATCAGGAGGTAGAAGGAAAAGCAATAGCGATCATGTATGAGAAGATTGTGAGGGCAATGCCACAGGATTGGATGGAAGAAATAAATGCGGAAATCTCCAAAGGAAGTAAAATGCGTCCTGCTTTTCCAAGCTTTGTACTGGAGAAAGGGGGAGAGTTGGTCCAATTTGACAACTGTAATACTCGAGATTTCTATGAGGTATTCAGAGAATGGAGATTCAAGACACCTGCTGGTCAGGAGTTTTGGCAGAGTATATACCCACAGATGGACTTCAACAGGATTTGGAAGGGAGTGTGGGTGAATTTTAAATGCCCAGAATGGATTGAACTGGATTTCAAATTGGCTCATAACCGGATTTTTACCATGACGGTCTTGTGCAAGATTGGACGAGTGGAGGCGGCAACTTGCCCAATGTGTGGGACACGGGATGAGACTCTGTCCCATTTACTGGTGTTATGTCCGCAGTTAAATGACTTTAAGTACTATGTTCGACAGTTGTGTGAAGCTTTTTTGCTGGGTGGGGACCGAAGAGCGAGAATGGGAATCCCGTGGGACTCAATTTTGAGATGGGGATTGCAGGAGAGTCTGCCAGAGTCTAGCGGAGCGGCAATTAATTTAATGTTCAGTTTGGCTAGATTTGTGATTGTCCAAAGAAGGAATGCTCTGTTTTTTAAGGGGAGGAGAATCAATCTAAAAGAGTATTTTAAATATAAGCTAAAAGATCATTATACGGCTCTGTGGATGTTTTATTCAGAAAGGAATTTAAGGACAGTATTTTACAACCAATTTTTAAAGTACAATCGATTAATATATGTTACAGGTGACAAATTAAACTTCAGGTTTTGATGTTAAAATGTGGTGGCGGAATGGCTGTGCAGAGCGGTGGAATTGATTTGTATCATACAATGAAATGATCACGATGTTGTAAATGTTCTTAATGTTCAATAAAGTATAATATATAAAAAAGTGGGCAGCACCCTCGCCTCTGGGTCAGAAGGTTGTGGGTTCAAGTCCCACTCCAGAGACACGAGCCCATAATCCAGGATGACATTCCCAGAGCAGTGCTGAGGGAAGTGCCGTCTTTCAGATGAGATGTTAAACCAAGGCCCCGTCCACCCTCTCAGGTGGATGTAAAAGATCTTACGGCACCATTTTAAAGAAGAGCTGGGGAGTTCACCCCGGTCCCAGTCAATGTTTATCCCTCAACCAACATCCTTAAAACAGATGATCCGGTCATTATCACACTGCTGTTTGTGGGATCTTGCTGTATGCAAATAGGCTGTCGTGTTTCATAAGAACATCAGATATCGGAGCAGGAGTCGGCCATTCGGACCCTCGAGCCTGCGTCGCTGTTCAATAAGATCATGGCTGATCTGGTCTTGGCATCAACTCCACTTTCCCTGCCCGCTCCCCATAAACCTTTGACTCCCTTATCGTTCAAAAATCTGTCTATCTCCACCTTAAATATATTCAATGACTCCGCCTCCACAGCTCTCTGGGGCAGAGAATTCCAAAGATTCACGACCCTCTGAGAGGAAATTCCTCCTAATCTCTGTTTTAAATGAGCGACCCCTTGTTCTGAAACGGTGCCCCAGAGTTCTAGATTCCCCCACGAGGGGAAACATCCTCTCAGTATCCACCCTGTCAAGCCCCCTCAGCATCTTATACATTACAACAGTGACCACACTTCAGTAAAACGCTTTGGGACATACTGAGGTTGTGAAAGGCGCGATAGAAATGTGAGTTTTTCTTTTTTCTTTTTACATTCCCTCTAGTCCCGTGCATTTCAAGGATACCATGCAGTGAGCATTAATGTCAAAGGTTTGTGCTTAACATGTTAACTCACGTAATCCAGCTCTGATCTTTGTCACCGTATGTACTTTAAGAGTGCTAGACTAGTACTTTATTACTTGAGTGAGTCATTAACTAACCAATGAAGCCTGGAACTCCATGAGGTCCCGATTCACCCTTCAGTCCTGGCACTCCAGGTTGACCAGCACTACCCTGTGGGGAAACAATCCACGGTTAATCACGCTGGACAAAACCAATCACCATCTGCCTTATGGCTTCACATTATCCGTCGCCATCATTGTCAATCTTTTCAGAGTTCATTGTAGAAACCGAGGAACACTCAGCCCCGCGAGCCTGTTCTGCCATTCTATTAGACCATGGCTGATCTGTATCTTAACTCCATCTACCCGCCTTGCTTCCGTAACCCTTAATACTCCTATCTAACAAAAAATGACCAATCTCAGGTTTGAAATTTTCAATTGACCCCCAGCCTCAGCAGCTTTTTGGGGGGAGAGAGTTCCAGATTTCCACCACCCTTTGTGTGAAGAAGTGCTTCCTGACATCACCCCTGAACGGCCTGGCTCTAATTTTAAGGTTCTGCCCCCTTGTTCTGGACTCCCCCCACCAGAGGAAATAGTTTCTCTCTCTCGACCCCATCAACTCCTTTAATCATCTTAAACACCTCGATCAGATCACCCCTTAATCTTCTAAACTCGAGGGAATACAAGTCCAGTCTGTGCAACCTGTCCTCGTAATTTAACCCTTTTAGCCCCGGTGTCATTCTGGTGAATCTGCGGTGCTCCCCCTCCGAGGCCAATATATCCTTCCTGAGGTGCGGGGCCCAGAACTGATCGCAGTGTCTATACTCCAGGAAAGACAATCACCACTGAACATACAAATCATTTAATCTCTGTTCCTACAGACTTGTTTCATGCTGTACCATCACCACTTCCAATTGTTCACCTCCCTAATTCAGCGGGCGATATTGTTCCCACGTTTGATGGTGTCCTCTCCGTCAGGCATTTCTCATACTTTGTGGAGAGGACCCACATCACAACCAGAATTACTTTTCTTTCAAAATTAGTTTGAGGACAACATTTGAGGACGGAACATATTAAACCTGCATCACTCGGCAAACTGACCCATCAGCACTTAGGAACCTAGGAACAGTAGCACAGTGGTCATGTTACTAGACTACTAATCCATAGGCGAATGCTCCAGAGACAGGAGTTCTAATCAAATTTACAGTTAAATTCAGTTAATTAAATAAATCTGGAATAAAAAGCTAGTATTGGTAATGGTGACCATGAATCTACCGGATTCTCATAAAAACCCATCTGGTTGGATGTTATAGAGCTCACCTGGTGTTATTTAATCGGGTGGGTTCTCTAACGGGCAGATGATTCGTTACCCCAGTTAACAGCCCAAGTGACGATGGTGAAAATGACTCCATCGTGTCGACAGTTGCGTAGAAAGCTCCCCACTGGAGTGGAGCTAATTTACAGAACAAACGGGAAACTGTTCAACCTCCGTCACCTCCAGTCGAGATCCAAGGTTGTCCCATCCTCTGTCGTTGAATTACAGTATGCAGACGACGCTTGCGTCTGCGCTCACTCTGAGGTCGAACTCCAAACTATCACCGAAGCATACGAGAGCATGGGCCTTACACTAAACATCCGTAAGACAAAGATCCTCTACCAACCTGCCCCTGCCACACAGTACTGCCCCCCGATTATCAAAATCCACGACAAGGCCTTGGACAACGTGGACCACTTTCCATACCTCGGGAGCCTACTGTCAACAAGGGCAGATGTCGACGACGAAGTCCAACACCGCCTTCAGTGTGCCAGTGCAGCCTTCGGTCGCCTGAGGAAGAGAGTGTTTGAAGACCAGGACCTCAAACCCAGCACTAAGCTCATGGTCTACAGAGCAGCAGTGATACCCGCCCTGCTGTATGCCTCAGAGACATGGACCATGTACAGCAGGCACCTCAAAGCACTGGAGAGGTACCACCAACGCTGCCTCCGCAAGATCCTGCAAATCCATTGGCAGGATAGGTGCACCAACGTCAGTGCTCTCGCTCAGGCCAACATCCCCAGCATCGAAGCTTTGACCACGCTCGATCAGCTCCAATGGACGGGTCACATCGTCCGCATGCCCGATATGAGACTCCCAAAACAAGTGCGCTACTCGGAGCTCCGGCACGACAAGAGAGCCCCAGGTGGGCAGAGGAAATGCTTCAAGGACACCCTCAAAGCTTCCTTGAAAAAGTGTACCATCCCCACCGACACCTGGGAATCCTTGGCCCAAGACCGCACAAAGTGGAGGAGAAGCATCCGGGAAGGCGCCGAACACCTCGAGTCTCTTCGCCGGGAGCAAGCAGAAGCCAAGCGCAGACAGCGCAAGGAGCGCACGTCAACCCAAGTACCCCACCCACCCGCCCCTTCAACCACCGTCTGCCCCACCTGTGACAAAGACTGTAGGTCCCGCATTGGACTCATCAGTCACCTGAGTGTTATATGTTCATAAATAAATAAACATTCTTATTATGAACAGCCAGCTTGAGCTAGTCACTTTATTCAGTCATGTGGACTTCGTGTGCAGCCATCCATCTTGACTACTGCCTTGTGGGTAACCTAGTGCATCATGGGTAGCCCACTCTTATATCCATACAGCTCCACCTAGTGTACCATTCCAGAATGATATGTTACTGATCATTACATCTCCCTTTCTTTGAGGTTAAACAAAATCAGTATCAATCAATATCAATCAATCATAACGACATAAACATCTTCACAACAGTCAATACATTTTCAATATAGTTTTCTTTGTATTCAAAGATTAAGTCTATCAGGCTTTTTTACTTCACGTGTGGATCTTCTCAGCACGGGTAAGTCTGATGTGTTTTCATGAGAGCCTGTATGTGTGTTTGTGTTAGATTGTTCTGGTGGTGAGTGACAAGATTCAGTTGCGGCATTGTCATCGATTTACTCTTGGATAGTCTCTTGTGTTTTTAGGAGGGAACGGCGGTTCCTCCTGAGAATCTGTCCTTCCTCAGTTCTAACAGTGTATATGACCTTTGTCCTACTTCCTCAAGAACTGTAGCTTTCCTGTTCCATGCATCTGGATCCTCAATCCTGACAACATCATCCCTTGTCAATGGTTTCAGAGTTTTGGATGACTTGTCATAGTATGATTTCTGTTTCAGCTTTAACAGTTGAAGTCTCTGTCTCAGTTCCTTACTCTGCTTTTCTTTTGCACAGCAGGGTAGCGCGGTGCACAACTTGCGACCCATTAGGAGTTCAGCAGGTGAAGAACCAGAGTCTAAAGGTGAGGCTCGGTAGCTCAGCAGGGCGAGATAAGGATCAGACTTGCTTTCTGTCGCTTTCTTCAGTAGCTGTTTGAGAACTTGAACACCTTTTTCTGCCTTACCATTCGACTGAGCATACAAAGGACTGGATGTGATGTGCTGAAAGTCATACTGTGCTGCAAACTGTTGCCACTCCTTACAGTTGAAGCACGGAACATTGTCGCTAACGGCAATCCTGAGAATTCCATGTCTGGCGAAGATGGATTTCACATGCATTATGACACTGCTTGCTGTGGTGCTTGAGAGCAGCGCCATCTCAGGATAGTTAGAATAGTAGTCAATCACTAATAGATATTCTTTACCATTCAAATGAAAGAGGTCCATACCAACCTTTTGCCATGGTGCTGTTGGTAAGTCAGCTACTATCATTGGTTCCTTTGCTTGTTTGTTTTGGTGTTTCTGACATGTCTCACATATGCCTATCATGTTCTCAATGTCCTTATTTATGCCAGGCCAATAAACAGTGTCTCTTGCTCGCCTTTTGCATTTTTCAATTTCGAGGTGTCCCTCATGAATCCTTTTGAGCATGTCTTGACGTAGAGCCTGTGGAATGACTATTCTGTTCTGTTTTAGTAATAGTCCACTTGCGACACTCAACTCTGACCTGATGTGAAAGTACTTTGGACAGGAACCTTTTGGCCAACCATTGTGAATGTTCTCTATTACTGTTTGTAACACTGTATCTTTTACTGTTTCTTCTGCTATTTGCTTTGATTTTGTGTCTGACACGGGCAGCGCAGCAGTGACCATACTCACATGAACATCCACGTCTTCTTCAGTAGAGCCCACATGACTCATTGTGGGTGCTCAGGATAGTGCATCTGCTAACACTATGTGTTTGCCTGGTGTGTAGATCAGTTCAAAGTCATATCTTTGCAGCTTCATCATGAGTCATTGAATCCTTGGAGACATCTCATTCAGGTTTTTTTATGATGGCAACCAGTGGGCAGTGGTCTGTCTCAGCTGTGAAGGTGGGAAGTCCATATATGTAGCCATGGAACTTTTCTAGTCCAACTACCAAGCCTAGACATTCCTTTTCAATCTGGGCGTATCGACACTCAGAATCAGTCATAGACCTGGAGGCATAGGCAACAGGCTTCCAATCTTCACCCTCTGCTTGTAGCAAGACCGCACCTAGGCCATCTTTTGATGCATCCATTGACACTTTGATTCTCTTTGTTGGGTCAAAGAAGGTGAGTACAGGTGTGGTTGTCAGCACTGTTTTGAGGTTCATCCATTCTTGTTCATGTCTTTCTGTCCATGCGAACTCATTTGTTTTACGTAGCAGGTCTCGCAGGCAGGCTGTCTTGGCTGACAAGTTAGGAATGAACTTTCCAATGAAGTTTATCATCCCCATGATGCGTAGCACTCCTTTTTTGTCAGTGGGTCGGGGCATGTTGAGTATGGCATTTACTTTTTCCATATCTGGCTCTATTCCTTTACCAGATAGATTATCTCCTAGGAAAGTGACTTCCTGGATGCCAAACTGACACTTGGCTTTGTTGAGCTTCAGTCCATTCCGGCGTATGCTCTGTGGCACTTTAGTCAGTCTCTCATTGTGTTCTTTCAGTGTGGAGCCCCAGATGATGATGTCATCAACATAGACCCGAACTCCTTCCAGACCTTATGTGTTCCATCGCTCTATGAAAGATTTCAGATGCAGATATTATCCCGAAAGGCATTCTGAGGAAACAATACCTGCCAAATGGTGTGTTGAAGGTACAGTATTTGGTGCTCTCTTCATCCAGTATTAGTTGCCAAAATCCTTGTGAGGCATCGAGCTTTGTGAAGTATCTGGCACCTGACATTTCACTGGTGATTTCTTCTCGCTTGGGAATCTGGTAGTGTTCACATTTTATGTTTGCATTTAAGTCCTTTGGATCCATGCATATTCTTAGATCATTGTTCTTTTTCTTTACACATACCATGGAGTTAACCCAGTCTGTTGGCTCTTTGACTTTCCTGATGACTCCTAGTGTGGTCATTCTGTCCAGTTCTTTCTTGAGCCGGTCACGCAGGGGTGCTGGAACTCTCCATGGAGCATGTACCACTGGCTGAGCATCCTGCTTTAGCTGGATCTTGTAAGTGAATGGTAGAACTCCAAATCCTTTGAACACATCCTGGAAATTACTCACTACAGAATCCACTGATTCATCTGGTCTGCTTATGGCACAGTTTATACGGTAGACTCTCTTGACCAGTTCTAAGTCCTCACAAGCTTTGTCACCTAATAGTGAATCAAGTCCTTCAGCCACAACAGAAAACATGAGATGATGCACTTTGTCTTTGACTGTCACTTTAAGTCTGCATACACCTAAGCTATCTATTTTCTGTCCATTATAGTCCTTCAGTAGTACTGACTTTTTCTGTATTTTGGGCTTTTCTTTCATATTTTTAATGTCACTCATACTGATTAAGTTTGCTTTTGCCCCAGTGTCTAGTTTCAATGTAACTAATGCTCCATTTACCTGCAGTGGCATCATCCATTTGTCTTCTTTTACTGCATTAACTTTATGTTCAGCATTGTCCATTCCTGAGGGCTGCACATTTTCTGTATCCTTTTCTATATTGTCACATGACACCATTCCTACAGAAAATGTCTCACTTAAATCAGTGTCCTCAATCACATTGACTTGTTGCCCTTTCTTTGTTTTTACTTTTGAAAAGCATTGTTTGGCAAAGTGATTCTTTCCATTATATTTTGTACACATTTTCCCAAACGCTGGGCATTTTCGTGACTGGTGTTTGTAACCACAGCGTTTTCAATTAAAAATTCCTTCCTCCGATTGCTTTTCATTTCTGTTCTGCCCATGTTTCTTCCCCTTGTAGGACACAGCACCGACAGCATCACTATCGCTTACTACAATCGCATTATTATTAATTTCACTGAAAGTCTTCGCGTGCTTTTGAGCTAGTTCACTGGCTTGGCATATTTTCACAGTATTCTCCAATGTTAGTTCGGTTTCTCTCAACAAACGTTCCCTGATCTTTTTATCATGAATACCAAACACAATCTGGTCACGAATCATGGATGATTTCAGCTCAGAGAAATTACATGTCTGTGCTTTCAGTTTTAGATCGGTCACAAAGCTATCAAAAGTCTCATTTTGCTGCTGTGTCCATGAACGGAACATGTACCTCTCATAGGTTTCGTTCTTTTTGGGAGAACAATGTGTATCAAACTTCTTTAGCACATCATCCAATTTTTCTCTGTTCTCCTCTTGATCAAATACAAATGTATTAAATACCTCTATCACCTGTGGGCCTGCAACCGTGAGCAGCAACGCTATTTTCCTTGCATCTGGCTTCATACCAAACCCGATGGCAGCAATGTAGAGTTCGAATTGTTGTTTGAAAGTCCGCCAATTGCAGTCAACATTCCCCGTGAGTTTCAAACCCTCCAGTGGCTTCAAAGTCTCCATGTCACGTTTCACAATATTCAGCAGATTTTACCAATCCTGGTACCATGTTATGTTCATAAATAAATAGACATTCTTATTATGAACAGCTAGCTTGAGCTAGTCACTTTATTCAGTCATGTGCACTTCGTGTGCAGGCATCCATCTTGACTACTGCCTTGTGGGTAACCTAGTGCATCGTGGGTAGCCCACTCTTATATCCATACAGCTCCACCTAGTATACCAGTCTAGAATGACATGTTACTGATCATTACACTGAGAACTCATTTTTAATGTGGAAGCAAGTCACCCTCGGTTCCGAGGGGCTGCCTAAGAAGAAGAAGAAAGATAAATTTGTGGTTTTTTTTAGCTCTCGGTGTAGAACGTCACATGACAGGATTGGAGATTTGGGCAAGGCATTCACTGCACCTGATTTGGAGGTCACGTGATTACCTGGCCAATAAAATTAATGGATAGAATCACTTAGAATGTACAGCACAGAAACAGGCCATTCGGCCCAACTGGTCCGTGCCGGTGTTTATGCTCCACACCAGCCTCCTCCCACCCCTCTTCATCTAACCTATCAACATATCCTTCTATTCCTTCCTCCCGCATGTGTTCTTCTAGATTCTCCTGGAATGCATCTTTGAAGAGCAGTGATTACTTTGATTATACTGATGTTAACTTACAGGAGATCCTGGGAGTCCTGGGTCTCCCTTGGGTCCTGGAAAGCCTTGAAATCCTGATGACCCTTGCTCTCCTCTGTCTCCCTTGGTTCCATCCAGTCCTGGAGCCCCAGGCCCTCCTTGCACACCAGGGGCCCCTGTTAAAAGGAAGGTGTGAACAGGACTAATTAAGTACTCACCAACACTTTCTAATAACCTTCTGACCAAGCCCCAAACTCCACGTGCATGGAGATCAGTCTACAGCTGAAAATTTCCATTACACTTTTCCGATTGCAAAAGAATATTCAAGCTGTACCCCTGAACTGTTCGGAAGACTCTTATCTGTGGTGCCAATGTTTGTGTCAAGCGCCAATCGCAGCCAATAGAAAGGCTTGGGAACTAATCAGAAACGCTATTCAATAGTCATCCTCTGAGAGGCCCATGTAGGGTCACCAATTCTCACAGCCTGTCCTGGAGTCTCCAAGACTTAAAGACTGATCTCCTGGGCAACCTGGGAGAAAAGCCATGGGGAATTGGTTGTAGAATTGGCAGACCAAACATGCTCCTCGTGCCCTCTCATCGGTGTCCGCTCCGGGAACTCCTCGGCCCGCAGTTCCTATAACAATAACAGTGGCACAACCAGCAGCTCGATGCCATGCTCTGCTCGCCAGGTGACTGGTGGTACTACTGCCGCACCAGCAGCTACAACCTTCTCTCAGTTTAAAACGCCTTTCCGTTTCAGTCACAAAACCCGCCGCCACCTCGAACCAAGGAACGTGCGTGCGGTGAGCAAGAGGGGCACCCCTCCCCCTTTCCTGCCCCGGTGCTAGGATGAGTCCCAAGGGAAATAGGAGGATTTAAACTTCCAACGTGGTGTTAAGGTCATGTGTCACAGAATCGTAGAGCACAGAAGGAGGCCATTCGGCCCATCGTGCCTCTGACGGTGATCCAGTTACAATGTTGGTGAAACCCAATGATGTCATGTTCTTTAGTTCCCTCTTCAAGTCTTCACAAGAGGAGGAAAATTACCCGGGTCAGCCGTGGCTCAGTGGGCAGCACTGTCGCCTCTGAATCAGAGGGCTGCGGGTTCAATCCCACTCCAGAAACTTGAGCAGATAAAGCTAGGCTACACTCCAGTGCAGTGCTGAGGGAGTGCTGCACTGTCGGAGGTGCCGCCTTTGGATGAGACGTTAGACCGAGGCCCCGTCTGCTCTCTCAGGTGGACGTAAAAGATCTCACGTCACTATTTTGAAGAAGAGCAGGGGAGTTCTCCCCGGTGTCCTGGGGCCAATATTTATTCCTCAACCAACATCACAAAAACAGATTATCTGATCATTATCACATTGCTGTTTGTGAGACCTTGCTGTGTGCAAATTGGCTGCCGCATTTCCTAGGAAACATGGCAGCCAATTTGTGCACAGGAAGCTTCCGCAGACAGCAATGAGAAAAATGACCAATTATTGTTTTTGATGGTGTTGGCTGATGGATAAATATTGGCCAGGACGTTGGGGAAAACTCCCCAGCTCTTCTTCGAAATAGTGCCATGGGATCTTTTACATCCACCTGAACAGGCTGATTGGGTCTTTGTTTAACATACAGAGATGTGTTTATAATTCATTCCAGTTATATGAATTCTGCTCTTTACTAATAGGAGGACCTGATTCCAGTGGTGGGAGGGTCGGTAACCAGAGGACACAGATTGAAAGTAATCGGCAAAAGAACCAGAGGGGGAGATGCAGAGAATATTTTTTTACGCAGCGAGTTGTTGTGATCTGGAATGCGCTGCCTGAAAGGGCGGTGGAAGCAGATTCAATAATAACTTTCAAAAGGGAATTGGATAAATACTTGAAAAGGTAAATAATTGCAGGGCTGTGGGGAAAGAGCAGGGGGAGTGGGACTAATTGGAGAGCTCTTTCAAAGAGCCGGCACAGGCACGATGGGCCGAATGGCCTCCTGTGCTGTAAGATTCTATGAGGAGTTGGAAGTTAGTATGATTCTAACAATTCATCAGCACAGCAATCTTCGGTCAACCACTGAAATCCGGCACCTTACCTGGTCGGCCTGGTCCTCCTGCAGTTCCTATTTCACCTTTAGGCCCCTCCAGAGCTACGTTTGGTGGGCCAGGAGGGCCTGGATTGCCCTGGTGGCCTTCGTTGCCCTGGAACCCTCGCTCCCCTTTGATACCTGGAACTCCAGGTGACCCTGGGTATCCCGGTAAACCAAGATCACCTTTCGCACCTGTTGAAAGAACACACCATTAGCCCTATGTGGATTATGTAGGTCCCAACTCCACAGGTTACCACAGCTAGACATAACCGCACTCCTGTTCTATCCCAGCAGCAGCTAAACTCTCGGGCAAGGGGGGAAATTCTGGTCACAGAGTGACACCACTATTCCCGGCTAGAATAGAGATGATTGAGTAATTCCCACGTCAGACATCGCCTGGAGACGGCACTGCTGTCAGTGACTGGGATCGATTTTATGCATCATTTGTATTCTGTAACTATCCTCCACTCACTGCATGTTGCTGGAGAAATAATCCTGCTTTTATCGGGAGAAGTTGGTGCAGTTTCGGTCATGAGTTCAGCTTGCTGTAGTTCATAGAGACTCTGTTTAAATAGACTCTGTAGACTGTTTGCTGTAGTTCATAGAGACTCTGTTTAAATAGACTCTGTAGACTGTTTGCTGTAGCTCGTAGAGACTCTGTTTAAATAGACTCGGTAGACTGTTTGCTGTAGTTCATAGAGACTCTGTTTAAATAGACTCTGTAGACTGTTTGCTGTAGTGCGCTGTTTAAACAGACTGTTTCCTGAGTAAATAAACTTTGCTATAAAATGGACTGTTTGCCGTGAGTCCTGCCCTGCCTCCAATTCATTAGTTGACACAGTGATGTCAATAGACACCCTGGGTAATTCCCTCTGTGTTAGTTCTACATTAACTTTGTGTCTATGCTATTCAGCTTCAGTCATTATCTGATTTAAACATTAGGCTCAAATAGTCTGGACAGGAATGCAAGGTGACTGTGTTAACCAGCACACTAAAAGTAGCCGAGGGAATTAAACCTTCAGATGTCAACAGGCAAAGGGGATGGACAATCCTGTTTCAAATAACATTGTTAGCTTTCAAGGAGCGTCTTAAAGGAGGAGAGAGAGGTAGAGAGGCAAAGATGGAATTATTTATTTCGGAAGGGCTGACTTTACCTTTTGTTCCAGGCAGTCCGGAAGGTCCAGGGATATCTCTTCCTGGGATGCCTAGACAATTTGCAAAAAGTCACAGATTGGACATTAGACGCAAGTGTACAAATTAGAGTCAGCTGCAATGTTTCTGCACTTAAACTGGTGTTTCTCATATAGAGTAGATTCATAGTTATTGGGAATTCAGTCGCAGAGATCAGCATCGAGGGGTCTCTGCCTGCTTGGATGGACAATCCTGTGGGGACCAATGCTCTCCCTACTCCCAATTCCTGATAGATGTTACCAGCAGCCAATGTTCGTAACAGTGACAAGGATCTCTTGTGGAATATCTCTGGGCGAGTCAGGGGATGCAGTGGAGCTACCCTGGCACCTAGCTTGCTATGACAGTGTCACGGGCCCTGCTTACATAGAGAATTCCCATTGCCACTGACTCCAATGATCGAAGCTGGCATGAGAAGCGTGACAACAGGAAGTGACATTTGTGGACAGGAAATGCACACTCGAGCAAGATTGTAGTCGGTCTCCCGTGCCCCCACCCAGAGCCCAGATCAAGTATGGTCTTCAGATGATGTGGGGTCAGAGGGTGGGGGAAAATTGGACCAGGATGTGAAGATATAAAATTAGTCTCCATTTTAAACTCATACATTCTGTCCTTATTTTTATATTTCCATTGTAAATTCCTACGTGGACATTTATACTGGAAACCGCCTATGTAAACTTGTCACGCTGTAATTACACTCTCCTACCATTGATGGCACTGCAGCTCCTCCCCTGGCAGGATGAGAGAATCATAGAAATTTATGGCACAGAAGGAGCCCGTTTTACCATCCTGGTAGTCGCCTGATACAACGATAATGGAGTTGTTGACCAATCACAGCGATCAATCTCCATCAATGAGTCTACAACAGACCCAGACACGAGGCGAGGAAAACCCCCAGTGGTGGAGAGCTTTGGGAACCAGAGGTCCAAAGTCACTTGTTCCTCCCGAGCTTGCTACATTCACTACATGTCATGTCTCCAATTACTCTCAAAATATAATTTTCTCAAAGAAATCTATCTAATCTACTTGATCTTATGTTACATCATTCATCCTGATGTTGATTGCCATCACACAGCTCATGTATGCAGCAAAACCTAGTTTGATTGTCAACATCTGTCTTGCTACCCTTCCTCAAGATGCATGGGCATGGTACAGGATGCCAAGTAACCAGTGAAAGCCCAGTTACCGATTTGCGTCCTTGGTTAAACTGGGCACTGCTGTACACGTGTGTAAGCCAACCGTGAGTTGGAGGAGGTCTAGATCCGCTTGTTCAAATCAGCCTGTCATACGTGACAGACACTTAAGGGTGTCATTTTAGAATGTCCATTTCCAGCATGGTACATGGCAGATGGCACAGGATCAGAATTGAGTCAGAGGTCAGCATGTCCTATGCACATTTCCCCCCCCCCCCCCACTCCAGATTTCCAGTGATTAGTTTCAATTAACCAGTAAAACCGGGCAGGCGATGAATCGGATGCACCTGATTTACTGAATCCACTCCCCCCCAGCCAGCGAGGGTCTACACCGAGAGACTCACCTCACAAAATCAACCTTTTACATTTAAGAATTGGGTCACCACTGCTGCATTCACTGGTCTCAAAACAGTTGACCTACCCTCAAAACCTTTGTGATTGATTGTTCGAATCATTAGCTTATATTAGGAACATAAAAAGGACCGTAAGCATTGCGTCACAATGTCAAATGTTTATCCGTACACACTAGATCCACATACCGTGATTACCCTTTTCACCAACTGTTCCTGGGATTCCATCAAGACCTCTTGAACCTTTCTCTCCATACACTCCCACAGTACCTTTTGGACCAGGGGGACCTGACACAAAACACCGATAATAAAAAGATCAAAGAAGGAAAAAACTGGTTCTTACAGAGCAGCTTATCACCTTCTTATTGCCTTCACAAGGCTAAGGGGTGATCTGATCGAAGTTTTCAAGATATTAATGGAAACAGATAGGGTGATAGAGTGAAACTATTTCCGCTGGTTAGGGATTCTAGGACTAGGGGGGCATAGTCCAAAAATTAGAGCCAGACCTTTCAGGAGTGAAATTAGGAAACACTTCTACACACAAAGGCTGGTAGAAGTTTGGAACTCTCTTCTGCAAACGGCAACTGATGCTAGATCAATTGTTAATTTTAACTCAGTGATTGATAGATTCTTGTTAACCAAAGATATTAAGGGATATGGACCAAAGGCGGGTATATGGAGTTAGGTCACAGATCAGCCATGATCTCATTGAATGGCGGAGCAGGCTCGAGGGGCTCAATGGCCGCCTCCTGTTCCTATGTTCCTGGGACATCCCAAAGAGCTTCACATCCAGTGAGTTATTTCTTGCCGTGCAGTTATTGTTGTTATGTGGGCAAATGTAATGAGGCCAAGTTCGAATGCAGATGAGATCTAAAAATTAGTAGTTTCCAATTTTTCTCCTCCAACCTTTTCTCAGTACCTCTCATCTCTTGAGAGTAACTACTCGTGCTGAGGAAGGACCTCACGGGCATCACGGGTCTCCAATTCTTCACCCAAATGGTTCTTCTTCTTGTACATGCCTTGTAAAGAGTGCTGGCAGGTGATCCAATAAGGAAGGCCATTGATGCCATGCCGAGGGTTTACATCAACATGCACACAATCCCAAAAAGGGTTTATTGGGTAGTGATCAGGCGTGGAAATCTTCCTCGATTATTATTCCTTCCTACCTCTCTGGTCAGGGATACTGTGGCGCTCCCCCTCGAGGCTGGCCCAGGCCCAGCCAACTCAACTCACATCTGTGACGAAATCTAGGACAATACTGGCCTACATCACCCGGTACCAAATCGTGAGGAATGCCAGGGCCATATTATGATGCACTTAATATCCATCTTCTTTTTCAATCTTTTCCTTTCAGGAAGATTATTTTCAAGGGTACTTGGGGAACATAGGAACAGGAGGAGGCCATTCAGCCCCTCGAGCCTGATCTGTATCTTAACTCCATTTCTCCACCTTGGCTCCATATCCCTTCATACCCTTAACCAACAAAAATCTGTCGAAAAGTCCAATTGACCCCCAGCAGCCACAACATTTTGAGAGCACGCGTTCCAGATTCGATCAGCAAACGTGTCCCTCTGAGGGGAGTTCGGAGGGGGCTCTGACAAACTGAAATGATTCAATAAATGGCAAATGTACTGATTCCACTCTCCCGGTGGGAAGTCACACTCAAAGGGACCGTGGGCCAGAGACAGACCAACAACAATACAACAATGGTTCTCTGGCCTGTGCTCCCTTTGAGGCTGCCAGGAGCACAGGATTGGTGAATTAACCTTTAATATTTTTTGCTAATGTGACGATCCTCATTTGTGTTTGAATTCATCTCTTTACAGACAATCCCCAAAGTATTTCTGATTTGTTCTTCGGGTGTGTGTGATGCTGGATAGCCGACGTGACTGGGGTGGGGTGGGGTGGGAAGGGCAGGAAGGTTTCCCCCAGAACAGAATCCGGGCGGCTGGTGGTCCCGCTGACAGGCCCAGAACATTTTGAGGCCTCATTTTCAGCGGGATGTTGGGCTTCAGCCAGAAACTGACCTCGATCTGCTGCAAGGTGGTCTCCGAACCAGGACCAGGTCGGTGGGAATGATTCACTGGAAGTGTTTAAAATTTGGGACGGGGGTTAGATAAACACAGACTGCTTCCAGTGGCTGAGCGGTCTAGACTGTGGAGACATAAAATGCAAGAGATTTAGGACAGAGAGCAGGAGAGATTTTCTCACACAGAGGATTGTGAGGCTGCGGGATTCACGACCAGCGTCCGTGACTGAAACAGAGACCGTGTCAGCCTTTAATAAAGGTTCGATAGGTGATTGAGGGAAAGGGGGATAAAGGGATATGGGAACAGGGCGGGTACACGGGATTAGGACACTGCTCCTGTGGGGGATAAACACCAACACGGACTGGATGGGTCAAACGGCCTGTTTCCGTGTTGCATGTAATTCAATGTTGAGTAAAAAGCAAGATTAGACCAATAATTTGTGAGGAATAGTTCTGACAGCTACTTATCTGTACCTGGCTGTCCCGGGACTCCTGAAAAACCCTGTTCACCTACAGGTCCGAAGCCACCTTTCCTTCCTGGAAGCCCTGGGTTACCTGTAGAATGATCATAGCGAATGTACTCAGTACCCTCTTCATTCACAGAATGGAATTGATTGGTTTTGGGCTCACGGATACTCTTGTGACCTTACCTGGGATTCCCGACACACCGGCGCCCCCTTTCAGTCCTGGAGCCCCCAGCGAACCTGTCAAACCCGGTAAACCTGGATCACCCGTCAGTCCCGGGTCACCTGGGAAGCCCGGCAGACCCGAATCTCCCTAAATAATCAACACACAACAGAATCTGATCAGCACGCACAGTCATCGCCAGGCACCTTGCATCGTATCGTATAAGGAGCATCATTTATCGAAACGTTCCAACTCACTCATCGCACAGGGATGATGGTCTTCAGTGATGCGAGGAGACTGGAGAAGCTGGGGTTGTTCTCCTTAGAGCAGAGAAGGTTAAGGGGAAATTTAATAGAGGTGTTCAAAATCATGAAGGGTTTCGATAGAGTAAATCAGGAGAAACTGTTTCCAGTGGCAGGAGGGTCGGTAACCAGAGGACACAGATTGAAGGTGATTGGCAAAAGAGCCAGAGGGGAGATGAGAATTTTTTTTACACAGCAAGTTGTTGTGATCTGGAATGCGCTGCCTGAAAGGGCGGTGGAAGCAGATTCAATAGTAACTTTCAAAAGGGAATTGGAAAATATTCGAAAAGGAGAAATTTGCAGGGCTCTGGGGAAAGAGCAGGGGGGGAGTGGGACTAATTGGAGAGAATCTTTCACAGAGCCGGCACAGGCACGATGGGCCGAATGGCCTCCTTCTGTGCTGTATGGTTCTCTGATTCTACGACCCTCGACTTAATGGGGCCCAACTGTGAGACCGATCGGGGAATGCGCGGTCGACTCCCCCGACGTTCCGGAGGCGAAGAGGCTCTGCCCTCGGTTACAATCACGGGGCGAGCTGCGTGGAGCCAGACCCAGGCAGGGGTCCCGGTGCAGCTCACCAGATCAAGCGCTCAAGATCGGGCCGGAGCGGGAGTTAGCAAGGTCAGTAATGGGGGGCCAAGGGTGGGGCGGGAGAGGGGGTGTCGGGGGAGTCTCAATCGCGGAGGGAGGGGTTCCTGGGGCAGCAGCGGCCCAGGTTGTTTTTGTGGGTGCACTCCTGCTCCTCCGGTACCCCCTCCCCCCATGAATAATTTGAGACTAAACTTTGTTGAACCTTGTGAGTGCCACTGCCCGTGGGGCCGGTCTGCACAGGACCCTGATTTCCAGAATGATAGGGGCCTGAATCAGGCGGGAGCTTTGGACACCTCGGAGGGAGGACCCCTTTCGAAATGGTGGCACCCGCATTGATGGTGTTACCGGGGCGATGAGGGGCCTGACCCCATTCTGAGGGTCAATGTCCCGCTAAGACCAAGTGAAGGGAGTGAAAATCGACCCCAACTTATTGATACTGGACACCAAGCAAACAGAAGCGGAAGTGAGAACCTCTAGAATCAGGCGTTTCTCCACATATGGAGTTGAAGGGAATAGCCAACTCATCAATTCATCAAAGGGGTAAAATTGGACTTTATCGGGGATGCCAATTAGGCGGAATTGCTTTTGCTGCCCGTTATATCTCATGCCCAATATTCAGGTCTATTCAAGTCAATGGAATCAAATATGGGGGGGCGCATATAACCGGCGGCTGATTAAATACGGCCTGCTTCGCGCTCCCGCCCAGTCCAATGTCCTCCCTTCCTGACTGTAACATAATGATGCTTAATGCTACACTGAGGTCGAGCTTACAGAATCGTGCTGCAGGCATGGACCCTTGCCAACGGGAGGTTTGAGTGCCACAGCCCTCCGGTGCCTCACTCAAGTGGCCATTCTTCATGGGCGAGAGCTGGACGGCTATTTGGCTGGGGGCGGCATTACGGCTGAACCAGATTCCATGAGCACATCAAGCTGGGCCGACTGGATTGTGATCAGGAACAGGAACCGTGGGTGGGGTTTTTCTCTCTTCCTATCCCAGGGACACAGAGACCAATCGCAGAGTCTTAACAGTCAACATGATCGAGATCATTGATCAAACATAGACCTTGCTGCTGTGTGGGGCTCATTGCTGCGTCAAGCAGTGTATTTATTCACTCATCCGTTGGGGAGTCCCAACACCTCCAGCTGATTATTTGGACAATCCTTTAAGGTCTAAACTCACCTTCGGGCCTGCATCACCCGGAACGCCAAAGCCTGGTATGCCAGGGTTACCCTTTTCGCCTTTATCGCCAGTCAGTCCAGTAAAACCAGGGATGCCCTCCAGTCCTGGGCCACCTGGGGGACCTCGCGGCCCTGAGATACCTAAGAAGGTAACGTCAACTTGGTGAGTATCTCATCGTCGGGTCAACGGTTCAACACATTCCCATCCTGAACGGTTGCTGAAATGTTTTCCTCAAGAATTATATCCTTTGTTCTTAGAACAAATCGCCTCATCGTTCCATTAAAGCCCAGTGGGGTTGTGCTAATTGTAGTGGGTGGCCCATGTTTCAGAGACTCTGTACCCAGCACGGAGTCTCGCCTGACTGGGAGTGTAGATCTGAAGGTCAGGTCAGGACCTTTAGCCCAGGAGGAGGACCTCCGAAGATAGAAACCGTGAGGAAGGCAGCAGGAAACCACCTCAACTACTCTTCCCCAGTAAGTGGCTCAAGAATCTCATGTGTGAGACTGTTGGGACCCGCCCAAGCCCTGGCTCAGTGGGACTGGTTAGCACTCTCGCCTCTGAGTCAGAAAGTCGTGGGTCATTCCAGAGCCCCACTCCAGAGACGTGAGCCCCACAATCCAGGCCAACACTCCTGGTGTCAGCGCTGAGGGAGCGCTGCACTGTCGGAGATGCCGCTTTTCACATGGGACGTTAAACCGAAGCCCGGTCTGCCCTCTCAAGCGGACGTAAAAGATCCCACGACCACTATTTTGAAGAGGTGCAGGAGAGTTCTCTCTGGTACCCTGGTCAATATTTATCCCTCAAATTAGCATCTGGTCATTATCACATTGCTGTTTGTGGGACCTTTCTGTGCACAAATTGGCTGCCGCGTTTCCCACATTACAAAAGTACTTCATTGGGTGTGAAGCACTCTAGGATGTCCTGAGGTCGTGAAAGGCGCTATAGACATGCAAGTCTTTCTTTCTTTGCCTTGGGAAAGAACAGAATGGACGGACCGACAGATGAAAAATCACTGGACGATTAAGGCATGCGCTTCATCTCTCAGGAGCTTTCATTGTCTTGCGAGGTTACCTGGCAGACCCATTTCCCCGAACGATCCTTTATCTCCGGGCACACCTGTGGAACCTGGATTTCCTGATTTTCCTGGGTCACCCACTGGCCCTAGAGGAAGCAGGAGTGACATTTCTATTAGTTTTATTGCTCCATTCATTTTCCCCTTTCTCTCCCATGTTTGGCCTCTGTTTGAGCTGTGGATTGCCTGTTGGGGGATGGTTACACGGCAGCCCTCCAGCACTGCACACGTGTTGCTATTATTCAGGTGTGAGCCTTGTGGATGAGTGTGGGCTGGCTATTCCACTACGGCAGGGGAGGTTATCAAAGCCAAGCTTGGTCCAGTCCTTGGCCAACAGCCAAACACACGTATTTTCACCAGGGGAGTTTGGACAGTAACCAGGAGCAGAAACCCTGGCCAATCATAGAAATATAGAAACATAGAAGATAGGAGCAGGAGTAGGCCATTCGGCCCCTCAAGCTTGCTCTGCCATTCAATGAGATCATGGCTGATCATCCAAATTCAGTACCCTGTCCCTGCCTTCTCCCCATATCCCTTGATCCCTTTAGCCTTAAGAAATATATCTAACTCCTTCTTGAATATATTTAATGAATTGGCCTCTACTGCCTTCTTTAGTAGAGAATTCCACAGGTTCACCACTCTCTGGGTGAAGAAATTCCTCCTCATCTCTGTCCTAAATGGCTTACCCCTTATCCTTAGACTGTGACCCCTGGTTCTGGACTCCCCGACCATCGGGAACATCCTTCCTGCATCTAGTCTGTCCAGTCCTGTCAGAATTTTATAAGTTTCAATGAGATCCCCTCTCATTCTTCTAAACTCCAGCGAGTACAAGCCCAATCGACCCAATCTCTCCTCATACGTCATTCCTGCCATCCCAGGTATCAGCCTGGTGAATCTTCGCTGCACTCCTTCCATGGCAAGAACATCCTTCCTCAGATAAGGCAACCAAAACTGCACACAATACTCAAGGTGCGGCCTCACCAAGGCCCTGTACAACTGCAGCAAGGCATCCTTGTTCCTGTACTCGAACCCTCTCGCTACGAAGGCCAACATACCATTTGCCTTCTTAACCGCCTGCTGCACCTGCATGCTTACCTTCAGCAACTGGTGCACAAGGACACCCAGATCTCGTTGCACTTCCCCTTCTCCCAATCTATTGCCATTCAGATAATAATCTGTCTTCCTGTTTTCATCCCCTCTCTAACTGAGGATGCTGAGAGACTGATTGTAGTGTTTCTCGCACTGCCTCAGCTAAACTAGCAAAGGTCAAGGGTCGGAGCGAGGACCTTCCTGACCTGTGCGGTTTATCCACTCACCGGATAAATTTGCCGTGCCGTCAACGCGTAAGGCATGTTCTCGTGACTGGGCACTTCCGGCGGGCACCAAAGGTTTGGGAAATTGTGGGCAGGCTGCCCTTCAACCTTGTGCCCATTTAAGGTTAATGGCGGAGAGTCCGGTACCATGGGCCAATGATCACATGACAGCCTGCACTGCCAGAGAACGACACTTCGCACTGGGAGCAACAGAAAACCCCCCATAAACCCCCAGATAAACACCCGACAAACACCCGACAAACACCCGACAAACACCCGACACTTACTTCAGGAAACAAAACGGTTCTGCTTTTGAGAAAAGCAAGGTCAACGAAAGGAGGCTTCCGAGCGGAAGGCCACATCTGACTAACTTTCCAACGGTGGAGGAGTTTGGGTTGCCCCGTCTCACCATGTTCAAGGATGGGGAATTGTTGGGGGAGCCATTCGTTCCCTGCAGGAGCTCCAGCCGGGCAGGACTCCACACCTGGAGTGTGTATTGGTTAAATTGGCTCAGTTAATTCACTTTTTAGATGAAACGCTAAACTGAGGCCCCGTCTGCTCTCTCAGGTGGATGTAAAAGATTCCACGGCACTATTTCGAAGAGGAGCAGGGGCGTTCTCCCCGGTGTCCTGGGTCAATATTTATCCCTCAACCAACATCACTAAAAAAACAGATTATCTGGTCATTATCACATTGCTGTTTGTGGGAGCTTGCTGTGCACAGATTGGCTGCCGTGTTTCCTACATTACAACAGTGACTACACTTCAAAAAGTACTTCATTGGCTGTAAAGCGCTTTGAGACGTCCGGTGGTCGTGAAAGGCGCTATAGAAATGCAAGTCTTTCTTTTCATGTATTTACAGAGCATATTTTTGTCATATTCTGTTTGCTGCTCTGTTTTGTTCGTTACCTGTTTGTCCTGGTAATCCGGGCTCACCATCTTTTCCAGGCATCCCGGGATCACCGTGAATGCCTTGATGCCCCTTTGTTCCTGAGGCACCCGGGTTTCCTGGGGAGAAATATTCAATCTTTGAGAAAGGCTGTTCCATGCGGAGAGAGCGTTGTTACTGTGTGCGCCTGTCATGTTCCCTGCTGTCAATAACTGGGAGTGATTTCTCCCACAGGCAGTAATCACAAACCTGACAACATTGAGGCTGCGGTGAATGGGACTAATTGGAGAGCTCTTTCAAAAAGCAGGCACAGGCACGATGGGCCGAATGGCCTCCTTGAGTACTGTAAGATCGTATGATTCTAGCTGTTACGTAAAAATTACATCATGGAAACAGACTCATCAGCCCAACCAGCCCACGCTGGTGTTTACCCTCTACACGAGCAGTAATGCTAATGCCGTGAGCTCACCCTGTCCCCATATTCCTTTATCCTGGGATTGGCTGTGATCCTGGAGGTTACACGACCTCCCACCTCTAACCGCCCCGGCCGGTCAAACAGCCTATTCTTAAGAACATAAGAAATAGGAGCAGGAGTCGGCCATTTGGCTCCTCGAGCCTGCTCCGCCATTCAATGAGATCATGGCTGATCTTCTACCTCAACTCCACTTTCCCGCCCAATCCCCATATCCCTCGATTCCCTTAATAGTCAAAAATCCATCGATCTCAGCCTTGAATATACTCAACGACTGAGCCTCCACAGCCCTCTGGGGCAGAGAATTCCAAAGATTCACCGCCCTCTGAGTGAAGAAATTCCTCCTCTTCTCAGTCCTAAATGGCCGGCCCCTTATCCTGAGACTGTGACCCCAGGTTCTAGACTCCCCAGCCAGGGGAAACAGCCCCACCTCCAAAACTTTTATAACTAATAAAAAAGTGTTCAAAGGAAAACAAAAACACTATTTTTTTAAATGCCCTTGTGATTTTTCCCCTGGGTTTTCGGGCGATTAATCTTGAGGTTGTGAAAGGCGTTATATAAATGCAAATCTTTCTTTACCTCCAAATAAGAAACCAGTTACTTCAGTCCTCTTTACTAGAACCGCTCCCCCCCCCCAAAGCCTGCTGAATGAACACTTTGATATTTCGATGTTCCTGCCTCCGCTCTCCGAGCCCAGCACTGGGCAGGCACACCATGCCTCAGGCACACGCAGCTTCCTGGGCAAACAGCCAATGGGGGAGGAAAGAGTACCACAGCTGCAGGCCTTGGGGCCTTCCGTCTGCTGTTGGAGAAGAGAGTCACAAGGCCAGAGGAGTCTGAGGGCCGGCACCAAGCCGTGTTCACCTGGTCCCATGGGGCCCTCGCTGGCCCCGTTTCTGGTCCCCTGCAGACTCTGCAATCTGAAGTGGCTCCTGTCGCAAACTCCCAACCTCTCGGGGCGCCACATGTCCAGGTTCCACAATTTATTTATCAATGACTTCAATGGAAAAGACAACCGGGCAGGTGTAACACGGGTGGCTGATTCACTATCGCCCGTGGTGCAGTCCTTCCAAAAAACTATTTCACCTCCCCCGCACCCCAATGTTTACACAGGTGATTCCAGTATTAAATATTAACATCAAAACACGATGAAGAATTGTGAATTATGATAACAGGAAGTTGACAGAAAGTGTGTACATACACAAGATTTTATATATTTATTTATTTCAAAAACACACACAAACACATATACACACTGCGCACACGCATGCATACACACACACCACGCACATGTACACACAGCACACTCACATGCGCACACATGCACACCTGCACAGACGTACACAAACACACAGACACACAATACAACGCTGTTATGTGTTCAAGGAAAGTAGAAGATGAATTCTTTTACCCTGATTTCCTGTTTCTCCTTTCTGGCCTTTCATTTTTTCCATAGCATTTTTGTCCATCACTCCGGGCGGCCCCACAAGACCAGTTTCCCCTTTTATACCTTTGTCACCTTTTCTTCCAAGGTGTCCTGGCAAACCGGACAGACCCTGATCACCTGACGAAAGAAAACGCTTCAATATGTCACAAACTACTGAAGCCAAGAAAGCGCGCTCAACTCCTTCTGCTCCCCACGTTGTAAAGTGCAGCAAAGAGGTTAAAGACACATTTAGATTGTTTTTTGTTTCTCTTCAATTATTGCTTTTCCTCCCTGTCACGGCTCCCCTTCAATTGGTGATTCATTATCACTTCTTGCACACGAGCAGTCCTCGTGAAGCTGGGGTGATGAGTGTCAACAGACGGTTTCACTGGTGAGCACAGTGCAGACAGATCCTGCTCACATCACAACTCACACCAACACCATTCTGGCCACAATTATCCAACAGGGAGACCACTTGCCCACTTAATTTGCTTTAGATTAGTGAGACCCATTGAACACCTCCTATTCTGAGCTGAAATCATCTCATTGAGCCCAGACCATGGATTAAATCTGGGCTCTTTCTGTGGTCCGTATGGTTTTAGTACCACACCATCTGGTGTACATCTAGCGCAGAAATGTACAGGGGCAGAAAAGACCATTTGGCTGACCGCACAGTTCAAAAGAATACACTCTACGCTCACCAAGGGCAGCAGGCGCATGGGAACACCATCACCTCCAAGTTCCCCTCCAAGTCACACACCATCCCGACTTGGAAATACATCACCGTTCCTTCATCGTCGCTGGGTCAAAATCCTGGAACTCCCTCCCTAACAGCACTGTGGGAGCACCTTCACCACACGGACTGCAGCGGTTCAAGAAGGCGGCTCACCACCACCTCTTCAAGGGCAACTAGGAATGGGCAATAAATGCTGGCCTTGCCAGTGACACCCACATCCCTGGAATGAATTTTTAAGAAGTACCATGGGGGTGATTTTCAAGTGAAGTGTAAATCGGGCATGCGTGGAGGAGTTGGGGGTGGGGGGGGCCGTGGATGGGCGGACATACATGAACCATTGTGGTTCTGGGTCCTCATGGTAAGGTGGTCAGCCTGCCCACAAGGAGCTGAGTGTATTACACTGCACATCAAATGAGGGAAGTAAGCTGTCCATTTTCCTGAGTTAAGCATTTAGCAATGGCCAAGGCCAGAGATGCTTTCGAACCCCTGCCATTCGTTGTTGCTAGGGCAATGGGAGGATAGAGTTTAAAGGATGGTTTTGCAAGTCGGCAGGACATTCTTAAAAAAACGGTTGACTTTGCCTCTGGAACCTCACGTGTCCAGTGAGCCTGCGGCAAAATACCACAGCGAAACTCCCCTCCCCCGGCACCCCCCACCCCCCCCATGAAGCTTTGGGATGTCCTAAGGTCATGAAAGGCGCTATATAAATGCAAGTTCTTTCTTTCATATTTAATAATCGAGTGTCCCCAGAGACACAAACTCACACCGTTACATGCAGAACCCCAAAAATACCACACCATGCAAAATACTGCCAGTGAGCATGATGGGTGTCATAGCTGTCAATCTAAAAACATTTGCAATAAACTATAAACACCAACCTTTAGGACCAAAGAATCCGGCACCCCCTGGAGAACCCGGGAAACCTTGGCTCCCAGGGGTACCCATGACCCCCATTTCTCCTTTGGTACCTACATTGGCAGAGACAGATCAGAATAATGGAAGTTAACAACAGAAGAAAGCAAAACCGCAATTATCAACTAATAAATAAACTAGAGACCATTTTTATTCTGTCTCAGCACATTCGTTTTTGACAATATCTGCGATGACTGGACGTGAAGTCAAACAGTGACAGTTACAGGAGTCGGCACACAGCCACCAACGCTTAGTGTCAGAAGGACGGAGTCTCATTTCACACCTTAGGTACAACTGTGTAATCCAGAGACAGGCTCGGCCTGACACCAGAACGATGCAGATTGAGACTCCGTGTTCTAGATTCATGGCGGACTCACACTCCACAGCTTTAGCGTCAGCCTGGAGTCGGGAATCCTTCACACCAGCGCTGAGGCTCGCAACGCTTCATTTTACAAACTCGCACTCCTGGTGTTAGGTTTAACCCGTTGCTATAGGTCATTATACTCATCGTAACAAATGAATGGATTACTGAAAAAATCCAAGGGCTTTGGTTAAAAAGAGCCGGGATTGAGCTGTTGAGGGGGGGGGTTCCTGTCTTTGTCGTACAGTTCACTCGTCCATCACAACACAATAGTTGTAGTTAGCAGTTGGTTGACAAGTCGATCAAACATTGCACAAGAACTCTTCATTTAAAATCTGATCGTTTCGGAAGGAAGAACGAGGAGAGGCAATATTAACGAAATGGTACATTTTTAAAGTGTAGGTGGCAGGACAAGTCGATAAGGCTGTTGATAAAGCTGGGCTTTTTAAGTAGAGGAATAGAGTACAAAAGCAAGGAAGTGATGCTAAACCTTTATAAACACTGGTTCGGCCTCAGCTGGAGTATTGTGTCCAATTCTGGGCACCACACTTTAGGAAGGATGTCAAGGCCTTGGAGAGGGTGCGGAGGAGATTTACTGGAATGGTACCAGGGATGAGGGACTTCAGTTATGTGGAGAGATTGGAGAGGCTGGGGTTGTTCTCCTTAAAGCAGAGGAGGTTAAGGGGAGACTTAATTGAGGTGTTCAAAATTATGAAGGGTTTTGATAGAGTACAGAGGGAGAAACTGTTTCCACTGGCAGGAGGGTCGGGAACCAGAGGGGAGATGAGAAGAATTTTTTTATGCAGCGAGTTGTTGTGATCTGGAATGCACTGCCTGAAAGGGCGGTGGAAGCAGATTCAATAGTGACTTTCAAAAGGGAATTGGATAAATACTTGAAAAGGAAAGATTTGCAGGGCTGTGGGGAAAGAGCAGGGGGGAGTGGGACTAATTGCAGAGCTCTTTCAAAGGGCCGGCACAGGCACGATGGGCCGAATGGCCTCCTTCTGTGCTGTAAGATTCTATGATTTTGGAACAGTTTACATTTCGAACGACCCTTCCTGGGGGTTCTACACAAGCGAATAACACTAATTAACAAAGGGAAGTGTTCTGCAAACAATGGCTTACCTTGTAACCCTGATGGGCCATCTCTGCCTGGTTGCCCAATTGGGCCTGGGTAACCTGGGGGTCCAGGGTGACCTTTGGCTCCATGTCGACCCTGCTCCCCCTGCGGACCTGGAATGTCCAGGCCTGGGTGGCCAGGGTCACCCTTCACTCCTCGTGGCCCCGGGAATCCTGCATTATAAAAAGAACAATATTATACATTGAAACATTGAATTGTTGGGTTTTTTTGCACAGGGAAAAAGTAAACATTTCTCACTTATAGAATTGTAGAAAGTACAGCCCATTACTGCCGATCCAATGCTGCCTATTCACTCTCAATCCCATTTCTCTGTCCTTATATTATTCCTTTTCCTTATCCATTCTTTAACTGTGTCTCTGTTTTGTTCCAACTCTATTTTTTTCTGTTTCCTTTTCTCACTCTTTTTGTTGCTTTCACCTCTGTCAGTCGTGGCTCAGTGGGCAGCACCCTCGCCTCTGAGTCAGAAGGTTGTGGGTTCAAGTTCCACTCCAGAGACTTGAGCACAAAATCTAGGCTGGCACTCCCAGTGCAGTGCTGAGGGAGCGCCGCACTGTCGGAGGGGCAGTACTGAGGGAGCGCCGCACTGTCAGAGGGGCAGTACTGAGGGAGCGCTGCACTGTCGGAGGGGCAGTACTGAGGGAGCGCCGCACTGTCAGAGGGGCAGTACTGAGGGAGCGCTGCACTGTCGGAGGGGCAGTACTGAGGGGGTGCTGCACTGTCGGAGGGGCAGTACTGAGCGAGCGCTGCACTGTCGGAGGGGCAGTACTGAGGGAGCGCTGCACTGTCAGAGGGGCAGTACTGAGGGAGCGCCGCACTGTCAGAGGGGCAGTACTGAGGGAGCGCTGCACTGTCAGAGGGGCAGTACTGAGGGAGCGCCGCACTGTCAGAGGGGCAGTACTGAGGGAGCGCTGCACTGTCGGAGGGGCAGTACTGAGGGGGTGCTGCACTGTCGGAGGGGCAGTACTGAGCGAGCGCTGCACTGTCGGAGGGGCAGTACTGAGGGAGCGCTGCACTGTCGGAGGGGCAGTACTGAGGGAGCGCCGCACTGTCGGAGGGGCAGTACTGAGGGAGCGCTGCACTGTCGGAGGGGCAGTACTGAGGGAGCGCTGCACTGTCGGAGGTGCCGTCTTTCAGATGAGACGTTAAACTGAGGCCCCGTCTGCCCTTTCAGGTGGTCCTAAAAGATCCCATGGCACTATTTTGAAGAAGAGCAGGGGAGTTCTCCCTGGTGTCCTGGGGCCAATATTTATCCCTCAATCAACATCACTAAAACAGGTTATCTGGTCATTATCCCATTGCTGTTTGTGGGAGCTTGCTGTGTGCAAATTGGCAGCCGCGTTTCCTGTTGTGTATGTACCTTTAAGGGAATAACTGGTCTCAGACTGCAGTACCGGCAGTGTCCACCCCTGTATAAAAGGCCCTAGTGGGCTTCTGTAGTTTTCAGTTTCCAGGTTGTCTCCATTCAGTAAAGACTTGTTATAATCAACTCCTGCAGTCCGTGTCTCAATTATACACGGACATAATAGTGGCGACGAGTAAGAAATGAACTTACCTGCAACTCGGCAGCACCTCAGATGACGTTATTGAAGGTCGAAGCCAGCAGAAAGAAAAAAAAAGAAAAAATAATCCAAATCATCGAATTGAAAAGTGCAGGAGAGACCGTCGAGAGCCTGGCTTGATTCTCCAGTCTGTGGTTTCCCAGCTAATCGGGCTGGTGGCAGGTAGTGCACTGATCCTTCCTGGGCTGCGGCGGGCTAGAGCTCGATCGGGTGGCTCTGCAACGGGGCCGGGCAGCGAGTCGGGAAGCAAAGAGAGAGAGGGTGGAGCACACAGGGCGCGGCCGGTGCTTCGAAGCCGGGCAGCGTTCGGACCTAAGAAGAGGGAGGGAAGTGTCCCAGAGGGTCCGCTCCACGACGGGAACGGTTCTTCAATTAACGGTGCAAATATTGAAGCGCGATAGAAAAATAAAAATACCGCGGAGAGCGGCGTTGGCAGCAGCAATCGGGGAGGCGCGAAGACCATAGGGCGTCGCCATTACAGGATAGTAAAATAAATATAATCGCCAGCAACAGCGTTGGCAGCTGCGGCAGCGGCGAGAAAGCGTGGGAGGCGCCATCTTAACTCGGCGGGGAAGAAAGAAAAGCGCGGGAGGCGCCATTTTGATCCATCGGGAACGAAGGCAAAGCGCGGGAGGCGCCATCTTAGATTTTCAAGATGCCAAAGACTGGCGATATCACTGCCTTCGATAATGCAATAGAAGACTGGACCACATATGTGGAAAGAGTCGAGGTATATTGCGAGGCAAACGAAATAGCCGATGAGAAAAAGGCATCGGTATTGCTAAATTTAATGGGCGCAAGAACGTATGGCCTATTGCGGGACCTGATTACTCCAGCCAAACCGAAGGCGAAGAGTTTTAATGAAATTGATGCTATCCTACAGGAACACCTAAATCCTACACCGCTGCTGATAGCAGAAAGATTTAAATTCCACAGGAGAAATCAGCGTAAAAATGAGAGCAATGCTGATTACCTTACGGAACTACGCAAGCTATCAAAGCACTGCCAGTTTGGAGCAGGACTGGCAGATACCTTACGGGACAAATTTGTCTGTGGACTCCTGAGGGAAGGAACCCAGAAGAGGTTACTCTCAGAGAAAGAGCTGACGCTAGATAAGGCTTTCAGCGTGGCAGTATCGTACGAAGCAGCAGCAAGGGGAGCTGCGGAAATACAACAAAAGCCACAGGAATACGGCACCCATGAAATGACATGGGGATTTGCAAAATGTTATCGCTGTGGCAGAACTAACCATGACCAGAAGGACTGCTGGTCCAAGGACATAATATGCAGGCAATGCGGAAAGATGGGACACATTGCACGAGTTTGCAAGTCTGGGAAGAAGACCAACGGCAACAAAAAGGCTACTAAGGAACCGTACAGGAAAGTACAAAAGATGACGGACAGTAGTTCCGAAGACCAGATGAGCGATAGTGAATCCGGGAACAAGAGACTAAGCTGTCTCAAACTTCACAATGTAATCGCAAAAGAGGATCACCGAGCCATTTGGGTCACCCTCATGATAGCAGGGTCCCAAGTCAAAATGGAATTGGATACAGGATCAGCTCTAACTGTCATGAATCGACGAGACTACGAGCGGCTATTCTCACACATACCCTTGAGAGAGACATCCATTGTCTTGAGGACGTATACGGGGCAAAAAGTATACCCCAGAGGAAAAATAAGGGTGCCTGTCGAATACAACGGCAAGAAAATACGGAAATTGTATCTCTACATTCTGCAAGATGGTGGACCACCGTTATTGGGACGTGAATGGATCAGAAAGATAAGTTTAGACTGGCACTCCATTCAGGCACTGACGGTGGCTGGTAAAAAGGATGACGACGTCACTCCTGGACGATTGTCAACAATCTTAGCTGACGCCAAAGAGGTATTTCAACAAGAACTGGGCACTCTTAAAGGCGTAACCGCCTCGATAAAAATAGAGGAGAATGCAATTCCCAAGTTTTTCAAAGCAAGACTGGTACCATATGCAATTCGCCCAGCCGTCGAGGCAGAGCTGGAGAATCTGGAGAATGCAGGCGTGTTATCTAAGGTAGACTGGAGCGAGTGGGTGACACCCATCGTTCCTGTCATGAAGAAAACATTAAACAATAAGTCTGAGGAACCAAGGAAGGTTCGCATCTGTGGGGTCTTCAAGGTGACGGTAAACCCAGTCCTTCACACAGTACACTATCCTCTTCCAAAGATAGAAGATATCTTCGCCTTACTATCTGGAGGGAAACGTTTTACAAAAATTGACCTAGCACAAGCATATTTGCAGATGGAGGTTGAAGAATCCTCTAGGAAGTATCTCACGATAAACACTCACAAAGGTCTTTACCAGTATAATCGACTGGTATTCGGAGTAGCATCAGTTCCGGCGATATGGCAAAGAGCGATGGAACAAGTCCTGCAAGGGATTCCGGGGACTCAGTGTTACTTGGACGACATCCTAGTGACAGGTGAAGATGACAGTGAACACCTTGCCAACCTAGAGCAGGTGCTCACTAGACTACGTGAACATGGACTACGAGCCAATCGCCCCAAGTGCGAGTTTTTTAAGAAACAGATATCGTATTGTGGCCACGTGATTGATGAAGAGTGGTTGCATAAGTCCCCTGACAAAATTGAAGCGGTAGTTAAGGCTCCAGCGCCTGAAAATGTGTCGCAACTGAGGTCATTCCTCGGATTGGTGAATTACTACCATAAGTTTTTGCCGAATTTGTCCACAATTCTGCATCCACTGAAGGCCCTACTACGAACGGGAGTAGCATGGAAATGGAGCGATGAATGTAAGCGGGCCTTTCAGAAGAGTAAGGACCTAATCACTTCAAGAGAAGTATTGGCTCACTACAACCCATCACTACCGATAAGACTGGCGTGTGATGCGTCTCCCTACGGCATTGGGGCGGTACTGTCACATAAATTCCTTGATGGTTCAGAGAGGCCGATAGCTTTTGCGTCACGCTCGTTAACTTCAGCTGAGCGTAACTACGCCCAGATTGACAGAGAGGCCCTCAGCCTGGTGTGGGGGTGAAGAAGTTCAATCACTACCTGCACGGTCAGAAATTTACTCTACTAACTGATCATCAACCTCTCGTCTCCATTTTCAACCCTCAGAAGGGCGTACCGATAATGACGGCACAACGGCTACAGAGGTGGTCCCTTTTCCTAGGGGCACACCAATATGACATCGAGTACAAAGGAACTAAACAGCATGGGAATGCTGATGGATTGTCGCGCCTACCGTTGCCGACGGTGGAAGAAGAACTGGCAGTGGATCCAGTGGAGTTATTCCACTCGACTATAGTCGAATGTCTCCCTGTGACGAATGCAAACATAGAAAAGGAAACACGAAATGACCCGACACTCTCCTGGGTCTATGATTTAACAGTGAAGGGATGGCCAGCACATGGCGAACCACTGCTGCCAGCATTCTCGCCGAGAAGAGAACAGCTGTCAGTGTGCAGAGGAACCTTGATGTGTGGATCCAGAGTAGTAATTCCACCCAAATTGAAGGATAGAGTGCTCAATGAGCTTCATGAGGGTCATCTGGGAGGGGTAAAAATGAAGAACTTAGCCAGAGCGTTTGTGTGGTGGCCGGGAATCGATAGAGAAATCGAAGAGATGACCAAGAGCTGTACAGGATGCCAGAAGGTCCAAAACGCCCCACCACAAGCCCCTCTACATCCATGGGAGTGGCCCTCATCTCCATGGCAAAGGGTACACATTGATTTTGCTGGTCCCTTTATGGACTCGATGTTTTTAATTGCGGTGGATGCACATTCAAAGTGGCCAGGGGTAATAAAAATGTCCTCAACCACCACAGAAAAAACTATCACAGTCTTACGAACCATATTCACCAGGAACGGGCTGCCTGAACAGATTTGCTCTGACAATGGACCACAGTTTGTGTCTGAAGAGTTCCGGAGGTTCTTAAAGAACAATGGCGTTAAGCATTACACATCCACCCCATATCACCCAGCCACTAATGGATTGGCCGAGAGGTTTGTTCAAACATTCAAGAAGGCTATCAAGGCAATGTGTAATGAAGATATACCCCTACAACACAAGGTGGATAACTTCTTGTTTGCCTACCGGAATGCGACACATGCGGTTACCAACCAAACTCCAACCATGATGTTCTTCAATCGAAGACTACGATGCCGCTTGGATTTGGTTAAGCCAAACATCAGAAGAGATGTGGAGAACAGGCAGTTTCAGAATATGAATGAAAGGCCGACCAGGAGTTTTAAGATAGGTCAACCAGTTTTGGCCCGGGACTACCGCACAGAGAAATGGCAGCCAGGAACGATCTGTACACGGCAAGGACCTCTAATGTATACCGTGGACGTTGGAGAGAGCATTGTAAGACGCCATGCTGACCAGATTCTAGAGTCACTGGAAAACGTCAACTCCACACCACGATCTGATACACCTGGCGATGAAACCGAAGTACCAATTGCATCTACCGCAGAATCGGTTATATTGGAAGCAGACGAACCAAACAACGACATTGATCCCGACTCAACCTTGCCAGAAGAACCTGATATCCCAAAGAGGCGTTATCCAAACAGAATCAGGAAGCCTCCTCAAAGACTGAACTTATAATTGCTTAACTTCAACCAATGTATCTAGCAACTGTAATTGTAATTGTAATTAGTTATTATTTAGTTGTTAAATGAATGTTATGTACTGTTTATCTAAAAGGGGAGGAATTGTTGTGTATGTACCTTTAAGGGAATAACTGGTCTCAGACTGCAGTACCGGCAGTGACCACCCCTGTATAAAAGGCCCTAGCAGGCTTCTGTAGTTTTCAGTTTCCAGGTTGTCTCCATTCAGTAAAGACTTGTTATAATCAACTCCTGCAGTCCGTGTCTCAATTATACATGGACATAATATTTCCCACATTACAACAGTGACTACACTTCAAAAATACTTCATTGGCTGTGAAGCGCTTTGATATGTTCTGAGATCATGAAAGTTCTTTCTTTTTTTTACTAAGAAGTGTCCTGAACATACCTGGAATGCCGGACGGTCCTTGTAGTCCTGGTTTGCCTAGTTGCCCTGGTGCACCGGTTCCTGGAGGTCCAGGGGATCCCACGGGGCCCTGCACGCCCACTAGACCGTAGCTGCCTGAAGAACAAAGAGCCAAATGTATATCCAAAATATCTCACACCCGTTGTTATAAATCCACGGTTAATCCTCAAAATGATCAGACTGGAACTCCAATTCTGCACCTTCCTGATTACCCATCAGAAGCCTTTCCGGGACAAAGCCTTGATCACCTCATTGCTGTGACATAGGAACAGGAGGAGGCTATTCAGCCCCTTGAGCAGTTAGATCATGGCTGATCTGTACCTTAACTCCATTTACCCGCCTTGGTTCCGTATCCCTTAATACCCTTACCTAAAAAAATCTATCCAGCTCAGTTTTGAAATTTTCAGTTGACCCCCCAGCCTCAACAGCTTTTTGGGGGAGAGAGTCCCAGATTTCCACCACCCTTTGTGTGAAGAAGTGCTTCCTGACATCACCCCTGAACGGCCTGGCTCTAATTTTAAGGTTCTGCCCCCTTGTTCTGGACTCCCCCCACCAGAGGAAATAGTTTCTCTCTCTCGACCCCATCAACTCCTTCAATCATCTTAAACACCTCGATTAGATCACCCCTTAATCTTCTATACTCGTGGGAATACAAGCCCAGTCTGTGTGCCGTAAATTGCTCTCTCCCCCCAAAGATTCAATTCAATTCATTTTATTTGGTTTGTACTCGTCTTAATTCCCGTGCTGTGCCGTCGATACAAGACCAAATTTAGGAACCCTCAATGATCTGCCTGAAAGAGCAGAAGGACGATCCTCTTAAGGACAAATTCCGATGCGGAGCATCACCTGCTGGGAGCACATGTCGGAAAATTACAGGCGCGCTTCCGATTTTCCGTCTGCTAGAAGTGAATGCTCGGAAACTGTCGACGGTCTCCCCATGATTTTCTGTTGGGGAAGCGTGATCCCGATTTGTCAATATCCAAATATTGCGAAACTCCACAACAGGGGGAGCAAATGTGGAGAGTGGCTCCGGTGGTGCAATCTTATGACTTAAGGATCAAACTGGGCGGAGGGTCGTGTGGATCACCAACACCGGCAAGAGCCTGTCGGGCTGAGTGGCCTGTTTCTGGGCTGTAAATACTTTGTAAACTGGTTAGCTCATTGATTGGTGGAGATGTGCTAATTGAGCGAATCCTGACGAGCTCCGCACTTGTGTGATGTATTTATTTGTATTTGACATTTTCACCTGTGCTAGCAGAGTCCGGTGGCGATGCCCAGGATGTGCTGGTTTATAATAGGCTTCTCGTGCTAAGTAACGCACAATCCAGTGACTTTCCTACCCCCTTTCCTGAATTTTGATTTGTATGCCGCCTATTCCCTCAGTTCTGATTTGTTGCCGTTTCAACTTGAGCCAACCAACAAAACATGACATCTGAAGTGTGACAGGAAGTATGTGTGACGCTTACAGGAAGTAAACAAACGTAAGGTCAATTAAGCTCATGAGACAACTTCACTTTGAAAGAAGTCACTCAGAGGCTGAGCTTTAACCAGTGAGAAGCTAAACGTTGAAGCTCGCTTCACTTTAGCACGTGTGATCAGGTGAATGATTCCTTTCCATGCTCTGCTCAACGTGTTACAGTATACAGTACGAAAAAACACACTGGCCTAGAAATTCACTATAGCCCCGTTTGGGGCGCTAGCCTCGCCAGGGCGCTAAAAGTAGCGCCCCAGAAGCAGTCGCGACTGCCCGCCGGAAATTCAGTTGGCGTGCCCCAGAGGGAAGCACGGCGCTACTAGAGGCGCCCCGCATCCCACTTGGGGCGCTGCAACTGAATATCGCTGCACAACGTGCCGCAGCGCCACATGCTGCAGCACGGCGCGCTGCGGTACTGCAGGCCTTCCTCCCCTTCTTAAAGGGGAGGGGCCTTGTGCAGCGCGATCGAGGATCGCGAGTGCCGGCAAAAGTTTTCCTTCCTGTCGCCTTTGGTTCTTTTGCTAATCACCTTAAATCTGTGTCCTCTGGTTCTCGACCCTTCCGCCAATGGGAACAGTTTCTCTTTATCTATTCTGTCCAGACCTCTCATGACTTTGAACACCTATGTTGCTTCCAAATTCCTAAGTAGTGTAGTTGACCCATTACCGACTTCTTTTCTTTCCCGTATCTTGTGATACTTTATACGTTTAGTCTTTTTGCTTCTTATCATTACTTAATTGCAAATGACTACCATTTTCTGTAAAATCTTGGGATAGTTTTAGGGCAGCATGGTGGCATAGTGGTTAGCACTGTTGCCTCACAGCGCCAGGGACCTGGGTTCGAATCCGGCCTCGGGTGACTGTCTGTGTGGAGTTTGCACATTCTCCCCGTGTTTGCGTGGGTTTCGTCCGGGTGCTCCGGTTTCCTCCCACAGTCCAAAGATGTGCGGGTTAGGTTGATTGGCTATGATAAATTGACCCTTAGTGTTAGGGGGATTAAATACGTGGGGTTACGGGGATAGGGTGGGATATGTGTTGGTGTAGGGGTTACGGGGATCGGGTGGGATATGTGTCGGTGCAGGCTCGATGGGCCGAAATGGCCTCTATCTGCACTGTGGGGTTTCTGTGATTCTGTGATTCTGTGAGTTGTAGCGATACTTCACTAGTGCACTCGCCAGATGCAAAGTCTCAGCCGTTGGGAATTCATATCAGGAAATTGCAGCCGCGTTCTATCATTAATAGAAAGTCAGCTCGCCATGTCCTGCCATGTGCCCTCAGCAGGCAAGACTTTACACCAGATGGTCTGAATTCATAAGGTTACGGTTAACATGCGTAAATTCAAAGAGCATTTGGTCGTGCAGTGTGCCCCGTGTTTACTGCAGTGAGCAGGTCGCTGCAAGCAGGGAACTTGGCGTAGTCATCTCGACGAAGGACAGATTGCTGTACTGTCAGGACAGGAATCCCTCTGGGCAACGCTGCTAGTAACTGGTGAAACCACCAAAACCCTAAACCGTAACAATGTGCAGATTTGTGAAGTGCCTACCAGGGAATTAAGAAAGTACATTTTTCAGCTTTGTAATTAAAAAAAAATAATTTGACTGGGAGTTCATTTTTGTATCCGCGCCGGGGAAGTGGGGAAACCCGCCTCCTGCCAGCCCAGATCCCACACCTGTGGGCAGAGTGTCGCTATTTGATGACATGGAATGGCAGCTGGTGAGGTCGCCCCTTCTATCAATCTGTGCATCGTTAGCTAACTGTGACCAGCTTTAACCTTCCATTGAAGCAGTGACTACAATTCGTTAATAAAACAAACAACCTCATTGGCCATGAAGCGCTTTGGGACGTCCAGAGGTGCTGAAAGGCGCTATAGAAATGCAAAATTCTAGTTTTCTTTCTAACACTCATTTTCAAGGTAGATTTGAAGTCCATTCTTTGTAACTTTCGTTGGAGTTGACCTTTTGCTTACCTTTTTCACCTGGGAAGCCAGGTAATCCCGGGCGGCCTGGCCCTCCAGGTATGCCAGGGAGCCCTGGGTCGCCTTTAGTTCCTTGTATTCCATCGAAACCTGGGGTGCCTGGGAGTCCTTGGGGGCCTGGGCGTCCCACTCCTGCTAGTCCCTGAATTCAGTAAAGAATTACTCGGTTAGAATCCTAGAATCTCACAGCACAGAAGGAGGCCATTCGGCCCATCGTGCCTGTGCCGGCTCTTTGAACGAGCTCCCCAATTAGTCCCACTCCCTGCTCTTTCCCCACAGCCCTGCAAAATGTTTCCCCTTCCAGTATTTATCCAATTCCCTTTTGAAAGTTACTATTGAATCTGCTTCCACCGCCCTTTCAGGCAGCGCATTCCAGATCACAACAACTCGCTGCGTAAAAACATTCTCCTCATCTCCCCTCTGGTTCTTTTGCCAATCACCTTAAATCTGTGTCCTCTGGTTACCGACCCTCCTGCCACTGGAAACAGTTTCTCTTTATTGACTCTATCAAACCCCTCATGATTTTGAACACCTCTATTAAATCTCCTCTTAACCTTCTCTGCTCCAAGGAGAACAATCCGAGCTTCTGCAGTCTCTCCACATAACTGAAGTCCCTCATCCCTGGTACCATTCTAGTAAATCTCTGCACCCTCTCCAAGGCCTTGACATCCTTCCTAAAGTGCGGTGCCCAGTATTGGACACAATACTCCAGCTGAGGCCTAACCAGTGTTTTATAAAGATTTGGCATAACTTTCTTGCTTTTGTAATCTATTCCTATATTAATAAGCCCAGGATCCCATGTGCCTCTTTAACAACTTTCTCGACTTGTCCTGCCACCTCCAATGATTTGTGTACGTCCACCCCCAGGTCTCTCTGTTCCTGCACCCCCTTTAAAATTATACCATTTTGTTTCTATTGCCTCTCCTCATTCTTCCTACCATAATGCATCACTTCACACTTCTCTGCGTTAAATTTCATCGGCCATGTGTCCGCTCATTTCACCAGTCTGTCTGTCACTATCCTCCTCATTGTTTACTACATTTCCAAGTTTCCTGTCGTGAACTTTGAAATGATGCCCTTTATACCCAAGTCCAGGTCATTAGTAACAAGGATTAGAAGGAAAGTAAAAAAGAAAGAAATGCATTGGAGTCAAATGTCATTGTGCATCGGGTTTAATTGCTGACCTTTATCCCTGGGGTGCCTGGCTGGCCGGGAAGGCCATCATACCCTGGCTGTCCTGAAAGACCAGGAGGTCCTGACTGTCCTGGAATTCCTTGCACACCTGTGAGATAGAAAGGATGTATGTGAATGACTTCGGATTCTCCGGGATTCTGCCTGGTGTAAGGTAATACAAACAGGAGGAAAGACTTGAAAAAATTGGGTCTTTTTTCGATAGCACGACGCAGATTACAGGGCAATACGATAGGAGTGTTTACAATGATGGAAGGACGGGGCAGGGTGGATAGAAGCCGACTGTTCCCAGTAGTTGAGGGTCTAGATCGAGGGGCCACAGATACAAGATTAAATGTCAGAGATTTAGGACAGAGGGCTGGAGAAACCTCTTCACACACAGAGAGTTGGGAGGCTGTGGATTCACCCCCTGGGTTAGTGGTTGGGGCAGAAACTGTGTCAACATTCGAGATTAGATTGGAGAGGGGGAGGAAGGGATAGGGGCACAAGGTGGGTCAATGTGATCCAGACCATTTGGTTGTGTAAAGGGTAAACTCTGACACCGACTGGATGGGCTGAATGGCCTGTTTCCGCATAGCAGCTTCTCGCCGTTAACATCATTTCTTCGGTGGGGGGTTCGGTGAGGGGTTCTGGGGGGGTTTGGGTTCAGTGGGGTTCAGTGGGAGGTTCGATGAGGGGTTCAGGGAGGGGTTCGGTGAGGGGTTCTGGGGGGGTTTGGGTTCAGTGGGGTTCAGTGGGAGGTTCGATGAGGGGTTCAGGGAGGGGTTCGGTGGGGGGTTTGGTGGGGGGTTTGGTGTGGTGAGGGGTTTGGGATCGGCGGGGGGTTCGGTGGGGTGAGGCGGGTTCGGCCGATCTTCTGCTGAAGTTAGAGTGCAAGATCGGCAGAACCCCATCGAAACTACAAACTTATTTCAATCAAACTAGCCATAAATATGCATTAGTGGTGTATGGGTACGGTACGGTTACAGTGTGGTGTATGAGCAAATGTAACCTCACTATTTAAGAAAGGAGGGAGGGAGAAAACAGGGAACTACAGACCAGTTAGCCTGACATCAGTAGTAGGGAAAATGCTAGAATCTATTATTAAGGACATGGTAACAGGGCACTTAGAAAATAATAATAGGATTGGGCAGAGTCAACACGGATTTATGAAAGAGAAATCATGTTTGACGAATCTGTTTGTTTTTGAGGTTGTAACTAGCAGAATAGATAAGGGGGAACCAGTGGATGTGGTGTATTTGGATTTTCAGAAAGCATTCGATAAGGTGCCACACAAGAGGTTATTAAACAAAATTAGGGCTCATGGGATTGTGGGTAATATACTAGCATGGATTGAGGATTGGATAATGGACAGAAAACAGAGAGTAGGAATAAATGGGTCATTTTCGGGTTGGCAGGCTGTAACTAGTGGGGTACCGCAAGGATCAGTGCTTGGGCCTCAGCTATTCACAATCTACATCAATGATTTGGATGAGGGGACCAAATGTAATATATCCAAGTTTGCTGATGATACAAAGCTGGGTGGGAGAGTAAGTTGTGAGGAGGATGCAAGGAGGCTTCAAGGGGATATAGACAGGCTAAGTGAGTGGGCAAGAACATGGCAAATGGAATATAATGTGGAGAAATGTGAAGTTATCCACTTTGGTAGGAAAAATAGAAAAGCAGAGTATTTTTTAAATGGAGAGAGATTGGGAAATGTTGGTGTTCAGAGGGACCTGGGTGTCCTTGTACACGAATCACTGAAAGTTAACATGCAGGTACAGCAAGCAATTAGGAAAGCAAATGGTATGTTGGCCTTTATTGCAAGAGGATTTGAGTATAAGAGTAAAGACATCTTACTGCAATTATATAGGGCCCTGGTGAGACCACACCCGGAGTATTGTGTACAGTTCTGGTCTCCTTACCTAAGGAAGGATATACTTGCCATAGAGGGAGTGCAATGAAGGTTCACTAGACTGATGCAGGAAGTATGTTTCCCCTGGCTGGGGAGTCTAGAACCAGGGGTCACAGTCTCAGAATAAGGGGTCGGCCATTTAGGACTGAGATGAGGAGAAATTTCTTCACTCAGAGGGTGGTGAATCTTTGGAATTCTCTCCCCCAGAGGGCTGTGGAGGCTCAGTCGTTGAGTATATTCAAGGCTGAGATCGATAGATTTTTGGATATTAAGGGAATTAAAGGATATGGGGATAGTGCAGGAAAGTGGAGTTGAGGTCGAAGATCAGCCATTATCTTATTCAATAGTGGAGCAGGCTCGAAGGGCCAAATGGCCGACTCCAGCTCCTATTTCTTATGTTCTTATGCATGGGTATGGTACAGTTATGGTGTGGTGTATGAGTATGGTATGGTTGCGATGTGGTGTATGAGTATGATGCAGTTACAGTGTGGTGTATGAGTACGGTATGATTACGGTGCGGTGTATGAGTACGGTGTGGTTACGGTGTGGTGTATGAGTAGGGTATGGTTACAGTGTGGTATATGAGTATGGTACGGTTATGGTGTTGTGTATGAGTGTGGTACGGTTACGGTGTGGTGTATGAGTATGGTGCTGTTACGGTGTGATGCATGAGTACGGTATGGTTACGGTGCGGTATATGAGTATGGTGCGGTTGCGGTGCGGTGTATGAATATGGTGCCATTACGGTGTGGCGCATGAGTACGGTACGATTACGGTGCGGTGTATGAGATCGGTACGGTTATGGTGTGGTGTATGAGTATGGTACCGTTACGGTGCAGTGTGTGAGTACTGTATGGTTAAGGTGCGATGTACGAGTACAGTATGGTTACTGTGTGGTGTATGAGTACGGTACGGTTACGGTGCGGTATATGAGTATGGTGCAGTTACGGTGTGGTGTATGAGTATGGTACAGTTACGGTGCTGTGTATGAGTATGGTACGGTTACGGTGCGGTGTATGTGTACAGTATGGTTACAATGTGGTTTATGAGTATGGTATGGTTATGGTGCGGTGTATGAGTACGGTACGGTTACGGTGTGGTGTATGAGTACGTTATGGTTACGGTGCAGAATATGAGTATGGTATGGTTACAGTGTGGTGTATGAGTATGGTATGGTTACAGAGTGATTTATGAGTATGGTATGGTTATGGTGCAGAGTATGAATACAGTACGGTTACGTTGCGGTGTATGAGTATGTCATGGTTACGGTGTGGTGTATGAATACGGTATGGTTACGGTGTGGTGTATGAATATGGTATGGTTACGGTGTGGTGTATGAGTACGGTATGGTTACGGTGTGGTGTATGAGTATGGTATGGTTACGGTATGGTGTATGAGTACGGTATGGTTACAGTGCGGTGTATGAGTACGGTATGGTTATGGTGTGGCGTATGAGTATGGTATGGTTACGGTGCAGTATATGAGTATGGTATGGTTACGGTGTGGTGTATGAGTACGGTATGGTTACGGTGCGGTGTATGAGTACGGTATGGTTACGGTGCGGTGTATGAGTATGGTACGGTTATGGTGTGGTTTATGAGTACGGTATGGTTACGGTGTGGTGTATGAGTACAGTACGGTTAATGTGCGGTGTATGCGTACGGTTTGGTTACTGTGCGGTGTATGAGTACGGTATGGTTATGATTACGGTGTGGTTTATGAGTACGGTATGGTTACGGTGCGGTGTGTGAGTACGGTACAGTTACGGTGTGGTTTATGAGTATGGTATGGTTACCGTGTGGTGCATGAGTACGGTACGGTTACGGTGCAGTGTATAAGTATGGTACGGTTGCGGTGCGGTTTATGAGTACAGTACGGTACAGTTACGGTGTGGTAAATGAGTACGGTATGGTTACGGTGCGGTTTATGGGTACAGTACGGTACAGTTACGGTGTGGTAAATGAGTACAGTACGGTTATGGTGCAGTGTATGAATATGGTACAGTTACGGTGCGGTGTGGTTTATGAGTACGGTACGGTACAGTTACGGTGTGGTAAATGAGTACGGTATGGTTACAGTGCAGTGTATGAGTATGGTATGGTTATGGTGCGGTTTATGAGTACGGTTACCTTTAGCACCAGTTGGCCCAGGAAATCCTATCCCAGTTGGACCGGAATCACCTTTCGGTCCGACAGCACCTTGCATGCCGGGGGCCCCTGGCAGTCCGGGGTCACCTATTGGGCAGATAGACAACAAACATTCATTCAGAAAAAGACCTTCGCCAGTGAAGTATCTGTTGATATGGACAAGAATGAAGATCAGAACCTGGAAGATTAACTAGGCTCAGTTGTTTCATGTATTTACCACATTTCCCGCTGACGGTTGGGCCGACGGTTGAACTTACCTCTACCGCCCGGCTCGCCTCTCAAACCCTGAGTCCCGGGCAGACCTGGGGTTCCCGGTCTACTTATGCCGTTGCCTGATTCACCTTTCTGACCTGTAGCAAGGAAACAGTTGACAGAACAATTAGAGTCACATGAAACAGTGGCGATCGCAAATTAATATATTTGAGTAAATGTATCGGCGCTAGCTCGAAGGGCTGAATGGCCGACTCCTGCTCCTATTTCTTTCTTATTTTAAACTCAGGACGTCACTGGAAGTCGGAGGCCTGGACTTTCCGTTCGCTGCGCTGCTTTTTCCAGCACAATTTGCCCGAAACCTACGCCAAAGATGGAGGAATTTTAATCACAAGTTACGTTCAGTGTAAAGCGAGTTTCCGCCATCTTTTGCGCTGGTTTCAAAAATATCGTGCTGGAAGCCAGCCCCACCCACAAACCTGGCCATGGCCCCGGATCGAAGTCATCACCATGGCGAGCTGCCGCTAATTGCGCCCGTTTGCGGGAGTTCGAGGAGGCTCTTAAAATTAAGCCAGTTCTTTTGGGCGCAAGAACACTAATAGATACATTTTAAAAGCTTTTGAATATAATTTATTTTTAATTTACTAAGTAACTGACCACTGTAGACCGATGTAACTAGCATCTGGCACTGTTTAGTTCTTTTAAGTCATTTTCAGGTACTTTAAATCGGGTTACTCACCGGTGGAAGAGACACTCTGATTAAAAATGCTTATTTTTGGTGATAAACCCATTCCCAGCTGTATTAATAAACCTGCACCAGGTTACCGCTCTTAAATACAGCAAGGAATAATTTTAAAGCAATACATTTGAACAAATATATTACGCGCTGAAACGCGACCCAATTGTGCTGGTTCAGCGAAGATTCTGCCTTCGGCAATATGCAAATGAGTTTGAGTGGAAACTTGAGAAAAAAAAACTCTTCTCAAACAAGCGCAATTTTGGGCGCAGTTCGCCCCCGGAGCGCTGATTGTGTCCAAAGCTGTAACTCTCTGTGTTCTTGGTACGGGTTTATTTTCCCGGGTTGTGGTGGCCACTAGTTTGGTTCTGGCGCTGTGATGAGAGTGTGAGACCAACATAACCAGAATGACACAGCCTCCACTCTCTGTTCAGCAGCGATCAGACCGTCTACATTCTACTTTCCTCTGCCTCTTGTCTCCCTTCCTTTTTCTTATGTGAAGAGGCACAAGACCAGTTGGCATCTCAAGCCTTGTCCCGTCCCAACATGGAGCAAGCTACATACCCCGCTACCTCGATGCCAACGCACGCTCCTCGTTCACACAGTCTCCTGAGAGGGGGGGGACGGAGAGGAAGCCCCGGAACTTTCTTACTGACCAGTCCACCAGCGGGCAGTGTGGAATGCTCTAAGTTAAGGCTTGCATTCAAACCGACTCCTACACGAGCAGGTTAAGCATTCTCGCACAATCCTCGCTGATCAGAAGGACTGCCCTTGTCGCTGATCGAGAGAGTCACAAAATATGTGGGTCAGTGGTTTCATCTTTACAAGTTGTGTTTCTGTTTCTCATCCACAACCATTTAATGCATATTGAGAATAGAGGATCACAGATCTGTTTGAAGACCAGGACCTCAAACCCGGCACTAAGCTCATGGTCTACAGAGCAGCAGTGATACCCGCCCTGCTGTATGCCTCAGAGACATGGACCATGTACAGCAGGCACCTCAAAGCACTGGAGAGGTACCACCAACGCTGCCTCTGCAAGATCCTGCAAATCCATTGGCAGGCTAGGCGCACCAACGTCAGTGTTCTTGCTCAGGCCAACATCCCCAGCATCGAAGCTTTGACCACGCTCGATCAGCTCCGATGGACGGGTCACATTGTCCGCATGCCCGATACGAGACTCCCAAAACAAGCGCTCTACTCGGAGCTCCGACACGGCAAGAGAGCCCCAGGTGGGCAGAGGAAACGCTTCATGGATACCCTCAAAGCCTCCTTGAAAAAGTGCAACATCCCCACCGACACCTGGAAATCCCTGGCCCAAGACCGCACAAAGTGGAAGAGAAGCATCCGGGAAGGCGCCGAACCCGTCGAGTCTCTTCGCAGGGAGCAAGCGGAAGCCAAGCACAGGCAGCGCAAGGAGCGCACGTCAAACCAAGCACCCCACCCACCCGCCCCTTCAACCACCGTCTGCCCCACCTGTGACAGAGACTGCAGGTCCCGCATTGGACTCATCAGTCACCTGAGAACTCATTTTTAATGTGGAAGCAAGTCATCCTCGGTTCCAAGGGACTGCCTAAGAGAGAAGAGCACAGATCTATGAGCTACGCAGGATATTCCATCCATTAACGGACGGGATTCGGATGGTGTATCGCGAGTCCACATTGCACAGAAGGATGGCTAAGAGACTGAGTGCTGGACCAGAACTTACCTGTTGCACCAGGTATTCCTGGACGACCCGGAAATCCTTGGCTGCCCTTTTCACCCGGAAAGCCTGGCTCACCCACTCCTGGAAGTCCCGGAGGTCCCTGATCTCCTGATGCTCCCTGTAAACCTGGAGCTCCAGGGAAACCTGGATCACCTTTGAAGCCGATGGTTGCCTGAACAGTTAGAGATGACAGTTAACAGTTCACAGTTCACAGCCCTTCCCTTAGCAACCTATGGCCTACACTGGCTGATAGAACCGACGTTCATCCGACATTCTCTTCCTATCTTCGCAAATACTGTTGCTGTATTCAGTGCTGCGTTTGATCTCAGGGTAGAAGTTGCCAGCGAGGAGCCCCAGCACAGAATTCAGCCTACAAAATTTCTCCAATTCACATCCTCATCCTAGCTGGCAGTGAAGCCGTGCAATTTCATAGAATCATACAGCACAGAAGGGGGCCATTCGGCCCATCGTGCCTGTGCCGGCTCTTTGAACGAGCTCTCCAATCAGTCCCACTCCCCCCTGCTCTTTCCCCACAGCCTTGCAAAGTTCTGCCCTTTAGTGTTTAAATGAGAATTTAATTAATCAATAAAATCCACAATACCAAAGGGAGAGAGGAAATGAAGGGACAATAGCAGAGGGAGAGGGAAGATTGATGTGCTGTCCCTGTAGATGAGTCTTTCTGCTGGGGTGAGTTTCTGTGCTGGGATCAGTCTATCTGCTGGGGTGAGTTTCTGTGCTGGGATCAGTCTACCTGTTGGGGTGAGTTTCTGTGCTGGGATCAGTCTATCTGCTGGGGTGAGTTTCTGTGCTGGGATCAGTCTATCTGCTGGGGTGAGTTTCTGTGCTGGGATCAGTCTATCTGTTGGGGTGAGTTTCTGTGCTGGGATCAGTCTATCTGCTGGGGTGAGTTTCTGTGCTGGGATAAGTCTATCTGCTGGGGTGAGTTTCTGTGCTGGGATAAGTCTATCTGCTGGGGTGAGTCTCTGTGCTGGGATAAGTCTATCTGCTGGGGTGAGTTTCTGTGCTGGGATAAGTCTATCTGTTGGGGTGAGTTTCTGTGCTGGGATAAGTCTATCTGCTGGGGTGAGTCTCTGTGCTGGGATAAGTCTCGATGTTGGGGTGAGTTTCTGTGCTGGGATCAGTCTATCTGTTGGGGTGAGTTTCTGTGCTGGGATAAGTCTATCTGTTGGGGTGAGTTTCTGTGCTGGGATAAGCCTATCTGTTGGGGTGAGTTTTTGTGCTGGGATAAGTCTATCTGCTACGGGTGAGTCTCTGTGCTGGGATCAGTCTCGATGTTGGGGTGAGTTTCTGTGCTGGGATAAGTCTCGATGTTGGGGTGGGTTTCTGTGCTGGGATCAGTCTCGATGTTGGGGTGAGTTTCTGTGCTGGGATCAGTCTCGATGTTGGGGTGAGTTTCTGTGCTGGGATCAGTCTCGATGTTGGGGTGAGTTTCTGTGCTGGGATGAGTCTTGATGTTGTGGGGTCATAATGGGATGATTTGCCCCAAAATGTTAAATTTCAGAGGGATCACGGCCCAGGCTTTGTTGCTCTGTGACAGCCAATCACAAGATTGCAATGTGTTGAAATAGTTTGAGCAGCTGAGCCAGACTGAGATCGAGGGATCTGAAATCATTGCCTGCATGCTGTCTATTGAGCGACATCGTCTCTGCCCTCCTGATATTAGTGTCCCAAAGGCAACCCCTCAATCACTCGTTGAACAGTTCCACATCTCGGCACTTACTGGTTCACCCTTGGGCCCTGGGAAGCCAGGAGAGCCATCTTTGCCGCGTAATCCATCCAAGCCGGACACACCTGGAGTGCCCGGGGAACCAGAGTCACCTCGGTGTCCTTTCAGTCCAGGTGAAGTCTGGATATCACCTGGGTCACCTTTGGGTCCTGGAATACCCATTGGCCCTGGGACACCAGTAGCACCCTGGAATAAAACAAGAATAATGTCAGCATCATGCAAGATCAACCCATGATTCACCCATTCCTTGTCACCTCCTACAGTGCGGCGCTCCCTCAGTACTGCCCCTCCAACAGTGTGGCGCTCCCTCAGTACTGCCCCTCCGACAGTGCAGCACTCCCTCAGTACTGCCCCTCTGACAGTGCGGCGCTCCCTCAGTACTGCCCCTCCGACGGTGTGGCGCTCCCTCAGTACTGCCCCTCCGACAGTGCAGCGCTCCCTCAGTGCTGCCCCTCCGACAGTGCAGCGCTCCCTCAGTACTGCCCCTCCGACAGTGCAGCACTCCCTCAGTACTGCCCCTCTGACAGTGCAGCGCTCCCTCAGAACTGCCCCTCTGACAGTGCGGCGCTCCCTCGGTACTGCCCCTCCGACAGTGCAGCACCCCCTCAGTACTGCCCCTCTGACAGTGCAGCGCTCCCTCAGAACTGCCCCTCTGACAGTGCAGCGCTCCCTCGGCACTGCCCCTCCGACAGCGCAGCGCTCCCTCAGTACTGCCCCTCCGACTGCGGCGCTCCCTCAGTACTGCCCCTCCGACAGTGTGGCGCTCCCTCAGTACTGCCCCTCCGACAGTGCGGCGCTCCCTCAGTACTGCCCCTCTAACAGTGCGGCGCTCCCTCAGTACTGCCCCTCTGACAGTGCAGCGCTCCCTCAGAACTGCCCCTCTGACAGTGCGGCGCTCCCTCGGTACTGCCCCTCCGACAGCGCAGCGCTCCCTCAGTACTGCCCCTCCGACAGTGCGGCGCTCCCTCAGTACTGCCCCTCCGACAGTGTGGCGCTCCCTCAGTACTGCCCCTCCGACAGTGCAGCACTCCCTCAGTACTGCCCCTCCGACAGTGCGGCGCTCCCTCAGTACTGCCCCTCTTGACAGTGCAGCACTCCCTCAGTACTGCCCCTCTGACAGTGCGGCGCTCCCTCAGTACTGCCCCTCCGACGGTGTGGCGCTCCCTCAGTACTGCCCCTCCGACAGTGCAGCGCTCCCTCAGTGCTGCCCCTCCGACAGTGCGGGGCTCCCTCAGTACTGCCCCTCCGACAGTGCAGCACTCCCTCAGTACTGCCCCTCTGACAGTGCGGCGCTCCCTCAGTACTGCCGCTCCGACAATGTGGCGCTCCCTCAGTACTGCCCCTCCGACAGTGCGGCGCTCCCTCAGTACTGACCCTCCGACAGTGCGGCGCTTCCTCAGTACTGACCCTCCGACAGTGCGGCGCTCCCTCAGTACTGCCCCTCCAACAGTGCAGCGCTCCCTCAGTACTGCCCCTCCGACAGTGCGGCGCCCCTCAGTACTGCCCCTCCGACAGTGCGGCGCTCCCTCAGTATTGACCCTCCCACAGTGCGGCGCTCCCTCAGTACTGCCCCTCCAACAGTGCGGCGCTCCCTCAGTACTGTCCCTCCGACAGTGCAACACTCCCTCAGTACTGCCCCTCCGACAGTGCGGCACTCCCTCAGTACTGCCCCTCCAACAGTGCGGCGCTCCCTCAGTACTGACCCTCCGACAGTGCGGTGCTCCCTCAGTACTGCCTCTCCGACAGTGCGGCGCTCCCTCAGTACTGCCCCTCCGACAGTGCGGCGCTCCCTCAGTACTGCCCCTCCGACAGTGCGGCGCTCCCTCAGTACTGCCCCTCCGACAGTGCGGCGCTCCCTCAGTACTGCCCCTCTGACAGTGCAGCGCTCCCTCAGAACTGCCCCTCTGACAGTGCGGCGCTCCCTCGGTACTGCCCCTCCGACAGCGCAGCGCTCCCTCAGTACTGCCCCTCCGACAGTGCGGCGCTCCCTCAGTACTGCCCCTCCGACAGTGTGGCGCTCCCTCAGTACTGCCCCTCCGACAGTGCAGCACTCCCTCAGTACTGCCCCTCCGACAGTGCGGCGCTCCCGCAGTACTGCCCCTCTTGACAGTGCAGCACTCCCTCAGTACTGCCCCTCTGACAGTGCGGCGCTCCCTCAGTACTGCCGCTCCGACAGTGTGGCGCTCCCTCAGTACTGCCCCTCCGACAGTGCGGCGCTCCCTCAGTACTGACCCTCCGACAGTGCGGCGCTTCCTCAGTACTGACCCTCCGACAGTGCGGCGCTCCCTCAGTACTGCCCCTCCAACAGTGCAGCGCTCCCTCAGTACTGCCCCTCCGACAGTGCGGCGCCCCTCAGTACTGCCCCTCCGACAGTGCGGCGCTCCCTCAGTATTGACCCTCCCACAGTGCGGCGCTCCCTCAGTACTGCCCCTCCAACAGTGCGGCGCTCCCTCAGTACTGCCCCTCCGACAGTGCGGCGCTCCCGCAGTACTGCCCCTCTTGACAGTGCAGCACTCCCTCAGTACTGCCCCTCTGACAGTGCGGCGCTCCCTCAGTACTGCCCCTCCGACGGTGTGGCGCTCCCTCAGTACTGCCCCTCCGACAGTGCAGCGCTCCCTCAGTGCTGCCCCTCCGACAGTGCGGCGCTCCCTCAGTACTGCCCCTCCGACAGTGCAGCACTCCCTCAGTACTGCCCCTCTGACAGTGCGGCGCTCCCTCAGTACTGCCGCTCCGACAGTGTGGCGCTCCCTCAGTACTGCCCCTCCGACAGTGCGGCGCTCCCTCAGTACTGACCCTCCGACAGTGCGGCGCTTCCTCAGTACTGACCCTCCGACAGTGCGGCGCTCCCTCAGTACTGCCCCTCCAACAGTGCAGCGCTCCCTCAGTACTGCCCCTCCGACAGTGCGGCGCCCCTCAGTACTGCCCCTCCGACAGTGCGGCGCTCCCTCAGCATTGACCCTCCCACAGTGCGGCGCTCCCTCAGTACTGCCCCTCCAACAGTGCGGCGCTCCCTCAGTACTGTCCCTCCGACAGTGCAACACTCCCTCAGTACTGCCCCTCCGACAGTGCGGCACTCCCTCAGTACTGCCCCTCCAACAGTGCGGCGCTCCCTCAGTACTGACCCTCCGACAGTGCGCTGCTCCCTCAGTACTGCCTCTCCGACAGTGCGGCGCTCCCTCAGTACTGCCCCTCCGACAGTGCGGCGCTCCCTCAGTACTGCCCCTCCGACAGTGCGGCGCTCCCTCAGTACTGCCCCTCTGACAGTGCGGCGCTTCCTCAGTACTGACCCTCCGACAGTGCGGCGCTTCCTCAGTACTGACCCTCCGACAGTGCGGCGCTCCCTCAGCACTGCCCCTCCGACAGTGCAGCGCTCCCTCAGTACTGCCACTCTGACAGTGCAGCGCTCCCTCAGTACTGCCCCTCCGACAGTGCAGCGCTCACTCAGTACTGCCCCTCCGACAGTGCGGCGCTCCCTCAGTACTGCCCCTCCGACAGTGCGGCGCTCCCTCAATATTGACCCTCCCACAGTGCGGCGCTCCCTCAGTACTGCCCCTCCGACAGTGCGGCGCTCCCTCAGTACTGTCCCTCCGACAGTGCAACACTCCCTCAGTACTGCCCCTCCGACAGTGCGGCGCTCCCTCAGTACTGCCCCTCCGACAGTGCGGCGCTCCCTCAGTACTGCCCCTCCGACAGTGCGGCGCTCCCTCAGTACTGCCCCTCTGACAGTGCGGCGCTTCCTCAGTACTGACCCTCCGACAGTGCGGTGCTTCCTCAGTACTGACCCTCCGACAGTGCGGCGCTCCCTCAGCACTGCCCCTCCGACAGTGCAGCGCTCCCTCAGTACTGCCACTCCGACAGTGCAGCGCTCCCTCAGTACTGCCCCTCCGACAGTGCAGCGCTCACTCAGTACTGCCCCTCCGACAGTGCGGCGCTCCCTCAGTACTGCCCCTCCGACAGTGCAGCACTCCCTCAGTACTGCCCCTCCGACAGTGCGGCGCTCCCTCAGTACTGTCCCTCCGACAGTGCAACACTCCCTCAGTACTGCCCCTCCGACAGTGCGGCGCTCCCTCAGTACTGCCCCTCCGACAGTGCGGCGCTCCCTCAGTACTGCCCCTCCGACAGTGCGGCGCTCCCTCAGTACTGACCCTCTGACAGTGCAGCGCTCCCTCAGCTACCATGCAAACAGAGCTGGCACGGCCAGTGTCAACACTGGTCAGCTGTGACCTCTTACCTTAGTTCAAGCACCTGCCAGGCACGGCCACTGCTGACCTATGTGGGTGGACTGTAGACTGCGACAGAGGGACACAATCATTGCCAGCAACTCATGCAGAGGTCAGACAGCGACTGGGTGCAGTGCTGCTCCACCCTCCCCTCCTCCCCTCCCCCTCTCCCCTCCGTCTCTCCCCTCCCCCTCTCCCCTCCCCCTCTCCCCTCCCTCCCCCCTCCCCCTCCCCCCACTCCCCTCCCCCCTCCCCCTCCCCCTCCCTCCCGCCTCCCCTCCCCCTCCTGCCTCCATGACCCTCCCCCCTCCCCCTCCTGCCTCCATGACCCCCCTCCCCCTCCCCCTCCCCCTCCTGCCTCCATGACCCTCCCTCACCCCAGGACCCCGCCAGGTCCCTTTTGCGGCCCCCCCACCCCACCTTATGAATCATTGTGAGTGTGGATCAAGGAATTAACTGTACCTCCTAATTTTATATTAAATACATCGAATGTCCAGCACAGAAACAGGCCATTCGGCCCAACTGGTCCGTGCCGGGATTTATGCTCCACACGAACCTCCTCCCACCCCTCTTCATCTCACCCTATCACCATATCCTTCTATTCCTTTCTCCCTCATGTGTTTATCTAGCTTCTCCTTAAATGTATCTCTGCTATTCTCCTCAACCACTCCCTGTGGTAGCGAGTTCCACATTCTCACCACTCTCTGGGTAAAGATGTTTCTCCTGAATTCCCTATTGGATTTATTAGTGACTGTCTTATATTGATGGCCCCTAGTTCTGATCTCCCCCACAAGTGGAAACATCTTCTCTACGTCTACCCTATCGAACCCCTTCATAGTCTTAAAGACCTGTATCGGGTCACTCCTCAGCCTTCTCTTCTGTAGAGAAAAGAGCCCCCGCCTTTCCTGATGGGTATACCCTCTCAGTTCTGGTATCATTGTGAAGAATATTTCTTGGTATCCGCCCTGACACAAGGCAGTTGGTCTGCATCATCGAGGATCAGTCTATACAGGAACCCCGGCCTGCTACAGTAGCTTGAACATCAGAAACACTTACAGTCTGGCCTGGGAATCCCACCCTTCCCGGTGGCCCATGGTCTCCCTTGGTCCCTGGAATTCCGGGATCACCTGCAAAACACGGAGAAGAAGGCAATTTGGATAAAACACGTTTCAGTATGCCCGAGGGGGGTGGGTGGTGAATCTTTTCAGAAGAGCATTGTTTTATTGGCCCCTGTCGAGGTTTAAGCTGCACTGTGCAGTGCTCTGTGCGGTCACTCACCTGGTCTACCGGGCGGTCCTTCGGGACCTGGTGGTCCAGGTGACAGCGTGAAGTTGCAGTGGAAGCAGGTATCTCCCTTGGCACCTGTAAGGAAACATAGACTGTTAAAGACCCATCTAGATTATTGAGGTTCTTGCAGGGTCAGGAGGAGGCTATTCAGCCCCTCGAGCCTGTTCCGCCATTCAATTAGACCTCGGCTGACCTGTATCTTAACTCCAGCTACCCGCCTTGGTTCCATATCCAATACCCTTACCCAACAAAAATCTATCAATCTCAGTTTTGAAATTTTCAATTGACCCCCAGCCTCAACAGCTTTTTTTGGGGGCGAGAGTTCCAGATTTCCACCACCCTTTGTGTGAAGAAGTGCTTCCTGACATCACCCCTGAACGGCCTGGCTCTAATTTTAAGGTTCTGCCCCCTTGTTACATAGAAACATAGAAAAATAGGAGTAGGCCATTCGGCTTTTCGAGCCTGCGCCGCATTCAATATGATCGTGGCTGATCCTCTATCTCAATACCATATTCCCGCTGTCTCCCCATACCCCTTGTTCTGGACTCCCCCCACCAGAGGAAATAGTTTCTCTCTCTCGACCCCATCAACTCCTTTAATCATCTTAAACACCTCGATCAGATCACCCCTTAATCTTCTAAACTCGAGGGAATACATGCCCAGTCTGGGCAACCTGGCCTCGGAATTTAACCCTTTTCGCCCCGGGTATCATTCTGGTGAATCTGCGCTGCTCCCTCTCCGAGGTCAATATATCCGTCCTGTGGTGCGGGGCCCGGAACTGAACGCAGTGTCCAGATGGGGTCTAACCAGAGCTTTATATAAACTAAAACACAACTTCCACCCTATTGTATTCCAGCCCTCTTGAGATTAAGGCCAACATTCCATTCGCTTTTTAATTATTTTTTGTACCTGGCCACTAGCTTTTTGAGATTTCTGTGCTTGGGCCCCTGAATCTTTCCGCTCCTCCGCTGTTGCTGGCTGTATCTTAGAACAGTACCATTAGCAAATCGCAACTCCTCATATCTTCAATAGTCCCTATCCAAGGGATGAGGTGCTTCAGTTACGTGGAGAGACTGGAGAAGCTGGGATTGTTCTCCTTAGAGCCAAAAAGGTTAAGGGGAGATTTAATAGAGGTGTTCAAAATCATGAAAGGTTTTGATCGAGTAAATAAGGAGAAACTGTTTCCAGTGGCAGGAGGGTCGGTAACCAGAGGACACAGAGTGAAGGTAATTGGCAAAAAAACCAGAGGGGAGATGAGGAGAATTTTTTTTACGCAGCGAGTTGTTGTGATCTGGAATGCGCTGCCTGAAAGGGCGGTGGAAGCAGATTCAATAGTAACTTTCAAAAGGGAATTGGATAAATACGTGACAAATTTGCAAGGCTGTGGGGAAAGAGCTTGGGATAGCTCTAATGGGAGAGCTTTTTCAAAGAGCTGGCACAGGCACGATGGGCCGAATGGCCTCCTTCTGTGCTTTGTCATTCTACGATTCAGTTTGCAATGAGAGGCAAATAAGCTGAGAAGGTTCGACTTAAGATGGCAGCATATGAATGCTTGTGTCTGAAGAGATACTGTGAAAGACAGCAGATCCCTGCCTTGGTCCCAGTGCTTGATGCCTCGTATCTACTGCCATTACAGAAAGAGCCTTGCAGCCAAATACAAACTCACCTTTCAGTCCAGTTTCTCCTGGGAATCCTCGTGGCCCAGCAGCTCCGTGCGGCCCAGGTATACTGATGCAATCTGCCGCAGAAACTGAAACAACACAAAGTAAAACAATTAGAGACTAATCCTGCTCTAAATCTACTGCATTTTCTGTCTTCATAACCAATATCGGCCAAACATCCATTACTACCTCTACATAAACAAAGAGCTAGCGAATGGTCGAATGGCCTGTTTCTGTGCCGTACATCCTGTGTCGTTCTGTGTAATAAATTGAGGCCCAGGACAATGGGAACTGTTGTGTATGTACCTTTAAGGGAATAACTGGTCTCAGACTGCAGTACCGGCAGTGACCACCCCTGTATAAAAGGCCCTAGCAGGCTTCTGTAGTTTCAGTTTCCAGGTTGTCTCCATTCAGTAAAGACTTGTTATAATCAACTCCTGCAGTCCGTGTCTCAATTATACACGGACATAATAGGAACAACTCCCCGAGTTGTGCTCAAGTAGGATCTTTGCCATCCGACAGGGCTTCGGCTCAATGTCTGAGCTGAAAAACAGCGGGGATGAAATTGATCGGTGGTGTTGGCGCAAAACGGGCGAAAGTGAATCGCCAGCTGGTTTACATCCGACCGATTTTCTAACAATTTTATATCGCTCGTTCTGCGCTACCACTTAAGACCAATTTCACACCCAGCACCTCCGACAGTGCGGTGTTCCCTCAGTACTGCCCCTCCGACAGTGCAGTGCTCCCTGAGTACTGCCCCTCTGACAGTGCGGCGCTCCCTCAGTACTGCCCCTCCGACAGTGCGGTACTCCCTCAGTACTGCCCCTCTGACAGTGCGGTGCTCCCTCAGTACTGCCCCTCCGACAGTGCGGTGCTCCCTGAGTACTGCCCCTTCAACAGTGCGGCGCTTCCTCAGTACTGCCCCTCCGACAGTGCGGCGCTCCCTCAGTACTGCCCCTCCGACAGTGCGGCGCCCCCTCAGTACTGCCCCTCCGACAGTGCGGTGCTCCCTCAGTACTGCCCCTCTGACAGTGCGGCACTCCCTCAGTACTGCCCCTCCGACAGTGCGGCGCTCCCTCAGTGCTGCCCCTTCAACAGTGCGGCGCTTCCTCAGTACTGCCCCTCCGACAGTGCGGCGCTCCATCAGTACTGCCACTCCGACAGTGCAGTGCTCCCTCAGTACTGCCCCTCTGACAGTGCAGCGCACCCTCAGTACTGCCCCTCCAACAGTGTGGCGCTCCCTCAGTACTGCCCCTCCGACAGTGCAGCGCTCCCTCAGTATTGCCCCTCCGACAGTGCGACGTTCCCTCAGTACTGCCCCTCCAACAGTGTGGCGCTCCCTCAGTACTGCCCCTCCGACAGTGCAGCGCTCCCTCAGTATTGCCCCTCCGACAGTGCGACATTCCCTCAGTACTGCCCCTCCGACAGTGCAGCACTCCCTCAGTATTGCCCCTCCGACAGTGTGACATTCCCTCAGTACTGCCCCTCCGACAGTGCGGCGCTCCCTCAGTATTGCCCCTCCGACAGTGCGGCGCTCCCTCAGTATTGCCCCTCCGACATTGTGGCGCTCCCTCAGTACTGCCCTTCCGACAGTGTGGCGCTCCCTCAGTACTGCCCCTCCGACAGTGCAGCGCTCCCTCAGTACTGCCCCTCCGACAGTGCAGCGCTCCCTCAGTATTGCCCCTCCGACAGTGCGACGTTCCCTCAGTACTGCCCCTCCGACAGTGCAGCACTCCCTCAGTATTGCCCCTCCGACAGTGCGACGTTCCCTCAGTACTGCCCCCCGACAGTGTGGCGCTCCCTCAGTATTGCCCCTCTGACAGTGCGGTGCTCCCTCAGTACTGCCCCTCCGACAGTGCGACGTTCCCTCAGTACTGCCCCTCCGACAGTGCGGCGCTCCCTCAGTATTGCCCCTCTGACAGTGCGGTGCTCCCTCAGTACTGCCCCTCCGACAGTGCGGCGCTCCCTCAGTATTGCCCCTCTGACAGTGTGACGCTCCCTCAGTACTGCCCCTCCGACAGTGCGGCGCTCCCTCAGTACTGCCCCTCCGACAGTGCGGCGCTCCCTCAGTACTGCCCCTCCGACAGTGCGACGTTCCCTCAGTACTGCCCCTCTGACAGTGTGGCACTCCCTCAGTACTGCCCTTCCGACAGTTTTTAAATGGTTGTTAATTCTCAGGATGTGGGGGTCGCTGACAAAGCCAGCATTTATTGCCCATCCCTAATTGCCCTTGAGAAGGTGGTGGTGAGCCGCCTTCTTGAACCGCTGCAGTCCATGTGGTGAAGGAGCTGAGTGTCTCGCTCAGCCACTTCAGAAGACAATTCAGAGTCATGTTGGTGCGGGACTGGATTCACATGTAGGCACAGACTGGCTAAGGACGGCAGGTTTCCTTCTGCATCTGATCTGCGTCCCTATTGAACAGGCGCAGGAGTCTTGCAGTTCTGGAGCTGATATGTAGATGGAGGGGCTTGTTGGGCTAAATAGGTTTTTTACCTCACTTCAGAATCATCTTAATTTTGTGCAATGTTGCAGTTCTTACTTTACGCACAGCAAAAGGTTTCTAAAAACATCTTTTATCTCTTAAATGATGATCACATCTCTCCTTGAAGGACAGTCCAGAGATGAGACGGTAACTCCATCACAAATATCGACTTACCTAGAGGTCCAGGTGGGCCGGGAGGACCAGGTAAACCCGGTTGACCATCTCTTCCTGGTGAACCCGACAGCGATAATCCTGGAACCCCGTTCTCACCTTTCTGACCTCGTTCACCTGTGAATCCTGGGAGACCCTTCTCACCTTGCAGTGACAAACCTAGATTGTAAGTAAAGGAAATAAGAATTAATTTGTACGTTTATGGATGGAAAGATCTGTAACAATTAGCAAAAGAAGGCCAAGAAACTGGTCAGAGGTGCAAAGATGGAGCTTGAGAGGGCCGTTGGGCCCATTATTTGCCTCTGCAAAGGGGCCTAGCCCCTGTTTTAGGCCTGGGTAAAGGACGAATATTACTGTCGCTACCCAATATGGCACTTCCTGACAAATGTGAGCGCGACTCCCGCCCGCCACATTGGGGCCTAGTAGTCCAAGTAACGGAAAGACGGGCGCTGTGCGGGCCAATTTCTAGGCCCTCATATCTACCCGGCAGCGATGGTTCAATAACTAGTATCGAGTAGTCCTCGCCTCATGAATCCCCCAGAACTGAGTCTCCATCCAGAGTCAAGGTAATCCCACTCTCCCGCTGTATCTCCACTCCTTATCCTGAACCTTTTCCTGATCCTGCTCTCACCAAGATCTACAATTTTTGGCATATTTTTTGTTGAAATGCAAATCGTTTGAGAGGAATTCTACTTTTATAGAAAGAGAAAAATTCAGGTGACGAAACGACAGATGGAGGTTTGCCCACCTGTAGATATTTAACTGATGTTAATTAGAAGCCTCATGATTTACATTGTCCTTTAGGAGCCAGGTGTGTGATCCCAGGTGTACCTGTACTCCAGGTGTGTGATCCCAGGTGTACCTGTACTCCAGGTGTGTGATCCTAGGTGTATCTGTAGTCCAGGTGTGTGATCCCAGGTGTACCTGTACTCCAGGTGTGTGATCCCAGGTGTATCTGTAGTCCAGGTGTATGATCCCAGGTGTACCTGTACTCCAGGTGTGTGATCCCAGGTGTATCTGTATTCCAGGTGTGTGATCCCAGGTGTATCTGTAGTCCAGGTGTGTGATCCCAGATGTACCTGTACTCCAGGTGTGTGATCCCAGGTGTACCTGAACTCCAGGTGTGTGATCCCAGGTGCATCTGTACTGCAGGTATGTGATCCCAGGTGCATCTGTACTCCAGGTATGTGATCCCAGGTGTACCTGTACTCCAGGTGTGTGATCTCAGGTGTACCTGTGCTCCAGGTGTGTGATCCCAGGTGTACCTGTACTCCAGGTGTGTGATCCCAGGTGTATCTGTAGTCCAGGTGTGTGATCCCAGGTGTATCTGTAGTCCAGGTGTGAGATCCCAGGTGTATCTGTACTCCAGGTGTGTGATCCCAGGTGTACCTGTACTCCAGGTGTGTGATCCCAGGTGTACCTGTAGTCCAGGTGTGTGATCCCAGGTGTACCTGTAGTCCAGGTGTGTGATCCCAGGTGTACCTGTACTCCAGGTGTGTGATCCCAGGTGTACCTGTACTCCAGGTGTGTGATCCCAGGTGTACCTGCACTCCAGGTGTGTGATCCCAGGTGTACCTATAGTCCATGTATGTGATCCCAGGTGTACCTGTACTCCAGGTGTGTGATCCCAGGTGTACCTGTAGTCCAGGTGTGTGATCTCAGGTGTACCTGTAGTCCAGTTGTGTGATCCCAGGTGTACCTGTACTCCAGGTGTGTGATCCCAGGTGTACCTGTACTCCAGGTATGTGATCTCAGGTGTACCTGTACTCCAGGTGTGTAATCCCAGGTGTACCTGTACTCCAGGTGTGTGATCCCAGGTGTACCTGTACTCCAGGTGTGTGCTCCCAGGTGTACCTGTACTCCAGGTGTGTGATCCCAGGTGTGTGATCCCAGATGTACCTGTACTCCAGGTGTGTGATCCCAGGTGTACCTGTAGTCCAGGTGTGTGATCCCAGGTGTACCTGTACTCCAGGTGTGTGATCCCAGGTGTACCTGTACTCCAGGTGTGTGATCCCAAGTGTATCTGTATTCCAGGTGTGTGAATCCTGGTGCACCTGTAGTCCAGGTGTGTGATCCCAGGTGTATCTGTATTACAGGTGTGTGAACCCTGGTGTACCTGTACTCCAGGTGTGTGATCCCAGGTGTACCTGTACTCCAGGTGTGTGATCCCAGGTGTATCTGTATTCCAGGTGTGTGAATCCTGGTGTACCTGTCGTCCAGGTGTGTGATCCCAGGTGTATCTGTATTCCAGGTGTTTGAACCCTGGTGTACCTGTAGTCCAGGTGTGTGATACACTTCACTGGGTGAGGAGCCTTGCAAGATCTACCCTTTTATCTCTAAAATAGGAATCTTTGTGACTACTGTGCAAATCCTCCCTGTAAAGTTGTTTATAATTAGCCTTGTTTGCTTGCTGGTCAGTCTAGGTTAAGCCCAGTGCCAATCGCTATTCCGCCACAGAAGCTTCACATTCTTTACCTGGTGGGCCTGGTACTCCTGCGAGTCCTGGGGGGCCTGGAAGGGGGGAGGGGGTGGAGAAAAAGGAGGAAGTGTTTTATTTATGTTGATAATTTTTCAATTGATTTCCACTTATGCTGAATATTGGCATTACTAACACGACCAACTGTCAGATCAGGTACACTCACCTGAAGGGCCTTGTTCACCTTTTAGCCCAGGAAAGCCTGGGCTACCTGGCTCACCTTGCGTGCCATAAATAGCCTGTCCTTCTGAATCAATAATCTATAAAACAAAGATGGTGTTTAGTGAACGGCAGATTCTTGTTGGCGTGGCGGGGGGAGTCAGTGTCCAGTCAGATAATCTTTGCCAAAGTTATTCATTGTTGCCCAGCCGGCTGTGAGTCTCCGGTGGAAGACACCGCCGGTTTTCGGAGCTCGGCGGGATGATGGGCTGGTGGTATCGGTAATGGAGACCTCCCGGGGTTGCTTCAGTACTGGCGGGGGCTGGAGAGGAATTCCCTAAACTGGCCAAAGATTTTCCTTTGACTCTCCCAGGAGACTGTGAGGCTGTGATGGGGGGTGGGTGATGGGGAGGGGGTCGGATGGGTTCGACGGGGCAAGCTCGGGGGGCCAGCTGATCGTTTCACAGGAACGTATGAAAATGACGTGCAGGAAAAGAGCTGCTGGTACATCAGGCCAGTCCCCACACCACGGGGGCCGCAGCACCATGACTAGACTCCTTCTAACCTCGAACAGACATGGAATCTCTTGGGAGAAGCAATGAGGGAAAAATACACTGGAAAATTCCGTTCCTGTCCTTCTGTATCATTGTAGGGTAGTCAGTCAAACATGGAAGTATCACAGCTGCTGGGGAGACCTGTTTTTAACGACTCTTTTGGGTCACTGAGATTAATAGAATTTTGTCGGGTAAGGCTATTAAGGGTTACGGAATCAAGGCAGGTAGCTGGAGATAAGATACAGATCAGCCTTGATCTAACTGAATGACAGAACAGGCTCGAGGGGCTGAATGGCCTCCTCCTGTTCCCATTTTCCACTGGGCCTGGATGAATCCTGACCGTTTTACCTTTAGCTCGCTGTACGCCTGGGGAGTCTGATAGCACAATGTAAAATGCATTGAGACAATTCTGAGCGAGCCCTAGACAAGACCAAGGGCTAGAAATTCGGTGCATTTGCGCCTCCTGTTAGTGCCTCGGGGTGGGAGGGGGGGGCTAATGGGGCGTAAACGACTTTACGCCCGGGCACGGCGCCGCCAAAACTCCCACTAAATTCAGCAGGAGTTTAGCAACGGCGGTAACCAGTAGCACCCCACTCCGCTATGCAGGCGATGACGATGTCATCACAATGCGCAGCGCCCCGTTTTTGCCCCGCCTGCAAAATTGGCCGCGCCCCCTGAATCTGCGCCGGGCAATGACAGCGGCCGATTCAAGGGGCGGGAACGGAGCGGCAGGAGGATCGTGGAGCAGTAAGTAAAGGGGAGGTGGCGGGCGGGAAAAAAAAAATCAGCCGACTTACTGGTCGCAGCCCGTTGCCTCTTTCAACGCGGGGTCCATGCCACGATCTGGCAGCCCGGCACTCCTCTTGGTTACGTGGCCCAGTGCGCAGCGCTGCAGAACGCACCGCCCCGATATTCAGGGTTAGCACTCCTCCTCCCTCTTGGGGCGCTAAAACTGAATTTCGCGATCGCCGGCACTATTTTTCACCGGGCGCTAAATTTAGCGCCCAGGCGATGTTAGCGACTCAAAATGGTTGCTAACGAATTTTTCCCACGGTTTTGGTGACAAAGAGATAAATTTGGATTCATTTTAAACAATGTGCGAGTCCCATTAGCTTGACTGGATATCTGGCAAATACAGCGAAATATTCAGTGAATTGGAGGACAAAGTTTAGAAGAGTTTAATGCTGTACTGACCCAACAGTGAAACCCAAACTCTCGGGAAAATGTGAAAGAGACAGCTCCACAAGTGGAGGTACTTTCTACTGCAGTGCAGAGGAGGGACCCTCTCTGCAATACAATCACCGTGCGTTCCACAGCACTGCCAATCTGAGGCCGTGGTACAATCCACGCTCATCGCCGTGGTCATTTCACCAATTCGCACTCCTGCCCACAGAGAGAGCTTAATGGGATTTGGGGCACTGGCTCCACCCTGTAGAATTGTGGGGAGCAATGCCCAGACTCCAGGTGGGAGATGTGCTGAACCGGGAGTGTGAGTTTGTAAAATTACCCCCAAAACATCCCAATAAAGGCAGGAACTATTCAGCTCCATGTGCAAAAGGAAGAAGAATCTATGTTTTTAAATGTGATTTAAATTTACAGGGACTTCAGTTACGTGGATAGACTGAAGAAGCTGGGGTTGGTCTCCTTGGAGCAGAGAAGGTTAACAGCAGGTGTTGATAGAGTAAACAAAGAAAAACTTTCTAGTGGCAGAAAGGTCGGTAACCAGAGGACACAGATTTAAGATAATTAAGAAATAGGAGCAGGAGTCGGCCATTCGGCCCCTCGAACCTGCTCCTCCATTCAATAAGATCCTGGCTGATCTTCTACCTCAACTCCACTTTCCTGCACTATCCCCAGATCCCTTGATTCCCTTAATATTCAAAAATCTATCGATCTCTGTCTTGAATATACTCAGCGACTGAGCCTCCACAGCCCTCTGGGGTAGAGAATTCCAAAGATTCACCACCCTCTGAGTGAAGAAATTTCTCCTCATCTCAGTCCTAAATGGCCGACCCCTTATTCTGAGACTGTGACCCCTGGTTCTAGACTCTCCAGCCAGGGGAAACATCCTCCCTGCATCTACTCTGTCAAGCCCTGTAAGAATTTTGTATGTTTCAATGAGATCACCTCTCATTCTTCTAAACTCTAGAGAATATAGGCCTAGTCTACTCAATCTCTCCTCATAGGACAATCCCCCCATCCCAGGAACCAGTCTGGTGAACCTTCGTTGCACTCTCTCTATGGCAAGTATATCCTTCCTTAGGTAAGGAGACCAAAACTGTACACAATACTCCAGGTGTGGTCTCACCAGGGCCCTATATAATTGCAGTAAGACATCTTTACTCTTATACTCAAATCCTCTTGTAATAAAGGCCAACATACCATTTGCTTTCCTAATTGCTTGCTGTACCTGCATGTTAACTTTCAGTGATTCGTGTACAAGGACACCCAGGTCCCTCTGAACACCAACCTTTCCCAATCTCTCACCATTTAAAAAATACTCTATTTAAAAAATAATTAGTGAAAGAACCAGAGGGGAGATGAGGAGAATGTTTTTTACGCAGCGAGTTGTTGTGATCTGGAACGCGCTGCCTGAAAGGGCGGTGGAAGCAGATTCAATAGTAACTTTCAAAAGGGAATTGGATAAATACTTGAAAAGGAAAATGTGCAGGGCTGTGGGGAAAGAGCAGGGGGGAGTGGGACTAATTGGAGAGCTCGTTCAAAGAGCCGGCACAGGCACGATGGGCCGAATGGCCTCCTCCTGTGCTGTGAGATTCTTTGATTCCATGCATTATATTGCCAACAGAAATCTGAAGCATTTTAGGTGATAAGATCTCATGAAATACAGATTCTAATTACCATTGCCGAACTTGTTTTCAGATACTTACAACACCGGGAGGACCATCAATGCCACGATTGCCTTTCTCTCCCTAGAGAAAGAACATCTGGCTGTTATTTTCAAGGCAGCACGAAGTAGGACAATGGAACTGAAGTTAATTTACAGACAGGTCAGACATTAATGGGACGGTTTAGAGACTGGCTGGTGCAGGGGTTTGAAAATGTAACCGTCTCTCTCTCTGGCCAATATTTGAATCTCGCTCCTCTGGTGCTGACTGTAAGAGTCCTGGGCAAGCCAGTTATGGGAGGCCAGGAGAGAATGAGCACTGGAGACATGTGGCAGCAATTGCCGAAGGGTTCTCCCGATCTCCTGTCATAACCTTGGCGGAAACACCAGAGAACTGACTAAATGGCATCACACCAATCTCCCACGGCTTCCGCTAGCTGATGCAAAAGTTAGGGCGCGAAATTGGGTAGCCGCCATGGAAATTCTCTCCCATATTCTGCAGCACTGAATGTTCATCGTAAACCGACCTATGGATCCATCCACCCTCCCTCCCTCCCTCCCTCCACCCACTCATCCATCCATTCCTCCCTCCCTCCGCCCATCCATCCTTCGATCTCTCTCTCCCTCCCTCCCGCCACCCATCTCTCCCTCCCTCTCTCACCCACCCATCCATCCCTCCTTCCTTCCCTCCCACCACTCATCCACCCATCCACCTCTCCATTCCATCCATCTATCCCTCGCTCCCTCCTTCTTTCCACCCATCTCTGCCTTCCTCCCTCCACCCACCCATCCCTTCTTCTCTCTCTCCTTCCCTCCATCCATCCAACCAATATTTGATGAAAAAGTAAATTAAAATGAAACTCTTTACCTTGGGGCTGTCCTGACCGGTGAACCCTGGTTCACCCGGATAACCTGATTGACCCTGTAAGTTAAACAAAACAAAGAATAATTTTCTCCCTGTTCATCAACAGCCGACATAAAGTTCCAGAAACATCTTTGAAATTGATTTTTTTTCGCCAACATCTAAGTACAATCCACAGAAGTCAGAACATTGTGAAGCAGGTGCTTTTAAAGGTTTCGTAAGCTGCCAGTCAATGTTTGGGGATTGAAGCAGACGACACTGTGAGATGTCCCCGTCTCGCTCTCTGGCCGCAGTAACCTCCCCTCCCCCGCACAATGGCCGGAATTTCCTGAGGCAAGAGCGGGTGGGCTGGAGCCCTGGGGGGAAATGTGAACCCCCCGACCCCCCACCCGCCCCCGACCCGCCCCAACCCACCCCCAACCCGTCTCCAACCCGCCCCAACCCACCCCGACCCCCCAACCCCCCGACCCCCCCACCTGCCCCCGAACCCCCCAACCGCCCACAACCCCCCTCCAACTCGCTCCAACCCCCCACCCGCCCCCGACCCCCCCACCACCCCAACCCCCCCAACCCGCCCCAACCCCCCCAACCCACCCCAACCCGCCCCCAACCCACCCCAACCCGTCTCCAACCCACCCCCAACCCACCCCCAACCCGTCTCCAACGCGCCCCCGACCCGCCCCCAACCCCCCCTCAACCCGCCCCCGACCCACCCCCAAACCCCCAACCTGCCCCCAACCCCCCGTCAACCCGTCTCCAACCCGCCCCCAAACCCCCAACCCGCCCCAACCCCCCCTCAACCCGCCCCCGACCCACCCCCAAACCCCCAACCTGCCCCCAACCCCCCCTCAACCCGTCTCCAACCCGCCCCCAACCCGTCTCCAACCCGCCCCAAACCCGCCCCCAACCCGCCCCAACCCGCCCCCAACCCATCTCCAACCCACCCCCAACCCGCCCCAACCCCCCCAACCCGCCCCCAAACCCCCAACCCGCCCCAACCCCCCGTCAACCCGTCTCCAACCCGCCCCCAAACCCCCAACCTGCCCCAACCCCCCCCTCAACCCGTCTCCAACCCGCCCCCAACCCATCTCCAACCCACCCCCAACCCGCCCCAACCCCCCCAACCCGCCCCCAACCCATCTCCAACCCGCCCCAACACCCCCAAACCCACCCCCAACCCCCCCAACCCGCCCCAACCACCCCTCCCCCCAAGCCGCCCCCAAGCCACCCCCCACCCGCCCCAACCCGCCCCTACCCGCCCCCCACCCAACCCCCAACCCGCCCCCAACCCCCCTCTAACACCCCAACCCGCCCCCAACCCGCCCACTTTCACCTTTAACTCAGGAGGGATGGGGGTGGGAGGAGCTGCAACCCACTGCCAGGAGGCGGGTTGGCAATTTAAATATTATAATGAGGCCTGAAGCCTCTGCTTTAACCTGCTTTGCAGGTTTCACTGCAGGCGGCCCGGGATCCTGGGGCTCGTGGGGCCTCAGCCTCGGGGAGCAATGCCTGTGGGTCGGGAGGAGCAGGAGTGCTTCCTCCCGGCACCCCAAGCTCCACCACCATCAGCCTAGCCCTCCACGGGGTCAAGGTTCGGACCCCCCCCCCAGGATCGGACCCTCCCTCCCGGCCTGGAACTTCCCCCCCCAGGAGGAGCTTGACTCGGCCCCGGGGTTGGGGATTAGAAACATAGAAACATAGAAGATAGGAGCAGGAGTCGGCCATTCGGCCCCTCGAGCCTGCTCCGCCATTCAATGAGATCATGGCTGATCATCCAAATTCAGTACCCTGTCCCTGCCTTCTCCCCATATCCCTTGATCCCTTTAGCCTCAAGAAATATATCCAACTCCTTCTTGAATGTATTTAATGAATTGGCCTCAACTGCCTTCTGTGGTAGAGAATTCCACAGGTTCACCACTCTCTGGGTGAAGAAATTCCTCCTCATCTCTGTCCTAAATGGTTTACCCCTTATCCTTAGACTGTGACCCCTGGTTCTGGACTCCCCCGCCATCGGGAACATCCTTCCTGCATCTAGTCTGTCTAGTCCTGTTAGAATTTTAAAAGTTTCAATGAGATCCCCTCTCATTCTTCTAAACTCCAGTGAGTATAAGCCCAATCGACCCAATCTCTCCTCATACGTCATTCCTGCCATCCCAGATTGGACCCGCACCACCCCCTCCCCAGGCTTGGACTCCCCACACCACCCCCATCCTGGGCCAGCACCTCCCTGGTCCTGCGACCTCCTTGTCCGCGTTCCCCGCTGACTGGAAGCCAGCCTGTGAATCAAGCTGACTTCCGGGCGGGAAACTCGCCCCTGATGTTGCACGCACACACTGGAGTTAAAACTCCACAGCGTACCGGGAATCCCGAACTTCCGGGTTTCCCGCCGTGTCCCGGGTTCCCGGTGGGACCTGGAAAAATCCAGCCCAATGTCTAGTTGCCTCTTGAACTTTAGCTTTTGGTGGATTAGTTCAGTCATTCAAGACATCAGCTGCGATTGGAGTCTGTCAGGAGCACTCTGCGTGTGTTTGAGAACATGTTCCCTATCTCCCTGCCTAGACCCACAATGTACCACAGCTCCTGCCCACCTCACTCTCTCCCTGCCTAGACCCACAATGTACCACAGCTCCTGCCCACCTCACTCTCTCCCTGCCTAGACCCACAATGTACCACAGCTCCTGCCCACCTCACTCTCTCCCTGCCTAGACCCACAATGTACCACAGCTCCTGCCCACCTCACTCTCTCCCTGCCTAGACCCACAATGTACCACAGCTCCTGCCCACCTCACTCTCTCCCTGCCTAGACCCACAATGTACCACAGCTCCTGCCCACCTCACTCTCTCCCTGCCTAGACCCACAATGTACCACAGCTCCTGCCCACCTCACTCTTAAACTGCCTAGACCCACAATGTACCACAGCTCCTGCCCACCTCACTCTCTCCCTGCCTAGACCCACAATGTACCACAGCTCCTGCCCACCTCACTCTCTCCCTGCCTAGACCCACAATGTACCACAGCTCCTGCCCACCTCACTCTCTCCCTGCCTAGACCCACAATGTACCACAGCTCCTGCCCACCTCACTCTTAAACTGCCGCCAACACTTGGCTGGCTGGTGCAGAATAAGACCCTTCTACACTGACGTCTGTTGGGGCAGGGCTTTACGCTCTTGGTTCCCGAAGCGAGGGCCTCACTCAGCTGGTGATGGCACGAATGCAAACCTCTCGACTCGCTCAGTCCTGCCGCTGGGAAGACCCAGGTTACTGGGAACTGGTAGCACAAACATTCCCCTTAGAACCAGGATCAAAGGGCCTTAATGGGCAGGCCCGTTGGGTGCAGGGCTGATGGTTTCAGTTCCAGTCAGTCCGTAGACATTATGGGTTAGTCTAGAACTTGGGTCCGTTGAGAGGCTGTGATCAGGTTACGATACAAAAAGTACTTACGTCACGTCCTGGGAATCCTGGATCACCGTCTTTGCCAGGTTTACCCTGTGAAGTTGGTTAAACGACATTGCTTTAGGTACAAAACTGCGTCAAAGAAACAGGCGGACAATTCTTAGGGCACCAACACTTTCTGCACCATTGTCGAACAATCAGCAAAGGGAGAACTTTACGAGCATTTTAACAAAGGGGCGGTTTTATGGATTGGGAGGGAGGTTCGGGCCCCGGTAGGATTTTCCATCCTTCGGGGTCAAGTGGCTGACTCTGAACCTGGAAAACCAGATTGTCAACTCTACCCTCAGCTTTCCCAAGGGCTGTTCCTGGAATCCGGTGCTCCCAGTGTAGGGCGGAGCTCACAGGAAGCTCATCACAGGGAACAGAAAAACTGACCGTGAAACTGTCGGATTGTCGTAAAAACCCAACTGGTTCACCAATGTCCTTTAGGGAAGGGACCCTGCCGTCCTGTGCCCGATTTCCCAGTCCGAGAGCCTGTCGCACTGAGATCTAATGGGATCACCATATCATGAAACGTACGCCTCAGTCTCTGCCCTGTAAGGGGACGGTGGCCTAATGGTTACAGTACTGGCTGTGAGTTCAAATCCCACCGTGGCAACTGAATCCAATAAATCTTGGTCGTTTCTGGCTGGTCTCAGTAAAAGTGACTGAAGCTGTCGGATTGTGGTAAAAACCCAACTGGTTCACTGACGTCCTTTAGGGAAGGGAACCCGCCGCCCTTACCCGACCTGGGCCTATCGGTGACTCCAGACCCGCACCAACTGCCATCTGAAGTGACCGAGCAAGTCACTCAGTTTGTATCAAACTGCTGCAGAAGAAGGCCGACCACCACCCTCTCAGGGCAGCTGGGGACGGGCAATAAATGCCGGCAATGCCCAGCGACGCCCGCATCCCGAGAATGAATTCAACAATAAATAACCAGGCTGCACCATACTCACGCGTTTGCCGGGTTCTCCCACCTCTCCTTTGTCACCCTTCATTCCGATACTAGAATGTCCCTGGAGATGTAGAAATAGTCACTTGAGGTCAGTAACATTTATAAAATTGGACAACCAAAATTCTCGAAGAACGTGCTCGCCTTTTGGGAGTTTCATTTTGCAAACCCCTTTTGTTAGAGTCTTTTAAATGTTCCATTGTTTTCAGTGTGTGTGTGTGTTGGCGATTGATCGCGTTCACATCTCATAACAAGAAATATTGGCCTGTTCCGGTGGAGACAGATTTGGTTTTCGCATTAAAGCTCAGGCCATGGTGATTGTGTTGATGAACATCATTTCAAACTAAATGGTTGGACTTTTTATTTGAGTCAAGGCACTGGCCATTCAGTCAAGACTTCTCAGTGACAAGTGCACAACCTGTGAGCAAATTAGCCCACTCTTTCATACTGCAAAATTACAGAGCAAATTCAGTGATCCCAAGCTGGAAGCCTCAGTCGAAGGGAACGTGAGTGGGAGATAGTTGCTCCAGCACTGGGGAGCCCATTCTCAGACCTCTGCTGCCTTTGAGGGGCAGTGCTTGCTGGGATTATGAGCAACGCTCCCCCTAAGGTGTGCGAGCGTGCTGCCACGCATCGATCGGGAGGTCCCGCGCAGGCCGCTCACAAGCTGTGGCCGCTGGAAGATAACATAGAAACATAGAAACACAGAAGATAGAGCACGAGTAGGCCATTCAGCCCCTCGAGCCTGTTCTGCCATTTAATGAGATCATGGCTGATCATCCTAACTCAGTACCCTGTCCCTGCCTTCTCCCCATATCCCTTGATCTCTTTAGCCTTAAGAAATATATCCAACTCCTTCTTGAAGATATTTAATGAATTGGCCTCAACTGCCTTGTGTGGTAGAGAATTCCACAGGTTCACCACTCTCTGGGTGAAGAAATTCCTCCTCATCTCAGTCCTAAATGGCTTACCCCTTATCCTTAGACTGTGACCCCTGGTTCTGGACTCCCCCGCCATCGGGAACATCCTTCCTGCATCTAGTCTGTCTAGTCCTGTTAGAATTTTATAAGTTTCAATGAGACCCCCTCTCATTCTTCTAAACTCCATACGTCATTCCTGCCATCCCAGGTATCAGCCTGGTGAATCTTCGCTTCACTCCCTCCATGGCAAGAACATCCTTCCTCAGATAAGGCGACCAAAACTGCACACAATACTCAAGGTGCGGTCTCACCAAGGCCCTGTACAACTGCAGCAAGACATCCTTGTTCCTGTACGTGCAGCAAATTTAAAGGGAACGCACACAAAAAAAAAAATGACAGGGTGCATTGATTGTGAGATTGTTGAATTTCCCATTACATTATCCCAAGCACTCATGGTGTCTGGGAAATTCTCTCCTGCTCACTTTCCAAGAAGCTTGATTAATGGTTGTGACTAAAACAAAATACTGCGCATGCTGGAAATCTGAAATAAAAACAGAAAATGCTGGAAACACTCAGCAGGTCAGGCAGCATCTGTGGAGAGAGAAACAGAGTTAACGTTTCAGCTCAATGACCCTTCGTCAGAATTGTTAACTCTGTTTCTCTCTCCACAGATGCTGCCTGACCTGCTGAGTGTTTCCAGCATTTTCTGTTTTTATTAATGGTTGAGATTGTTGATTAAGCATCCCAATCAAACAGCTACTGTTACTTCTACACCACTCCATGGGGTGCAGGCTCCCAACGCAAAGCTTTGTAATGACCAAAGAACCTATCGGCAATTCAGGCATGGGGGTCAGTGCGTGATTCACTGCACACTTCATCCATTATAGAATAAATGGTTTGAAAATCAGTGCACAAGACAGGTCTGGGGAGCTCTGGTCCTGAATTCCTGATACAAGTCCCCGTCACCAGAAGCTCTCTGCTGGGAGCACTCACTCCCAAAATGTATCCAGATGATTTTATCTTTGTCCTATCATCACTTGCTGTTCCGACGTTTATTTAGAGATCGGCCAAGACATGGAGGCAAAATAATCCTTCAGGCAGCTCCACGGCATGGTCCTAAACACAGAGTGAGCATGGGGGCTTGATCCAGCCTTGTGCCTGTGCTCAGAGAATGTATTGAGCAGCAATGTGACTCTTCCCCATTGCGGAGGAGTGCAAGTTAGAGAGAGGGCCAATGAGCTCTTGTCTCATACTCGTCTTAATCAATGTCTTCAAGGCGAGAGCTGGGCTGTTTCTGGTTGGGGAGGTGATCACCTTGTACAAGAAGTAGGTACTGCAGGGAAGGCAGGGCCAGAGTGATCTCCTGGACTAGTTTCCATCACCTAAGGGGGGGGGTCGGAGAGGAATTTCCCAGATCTCTTTTCCCCCAAATTGGCCTGAGATCTTTAATGTGGTTTTTCACCTCTCCCAGGGGATCCCATGGTTTTGGGTGGGTGGGGTGGGGGCGTATATATATTGTGATACACAAGACCTGGCCATTGTGTCGGACAGGCTGGATGGATCAGAGAGTCTTTTCCTGTCCGTCATTGTTCATACGGATTCCAATACAGCCCTGGCACCAAGCGGCTCGGTCACCTCGCTCTCTCTCTCTTGACTGGACAAATGAGGTAACTTTTACTCAGTTACCCAATCTGCTCCTGGATCGAGGGTAAAGTTCACCTCGCAGGACACAGCCTGAGGGGGGCCAGCAAACTGCACTGAGCAGTGGCCCCCCAGCACTGTCAGAGACTCCAGACCCACACCCCTCCACCCAGGCCTGTGCCTCCAGAACCATCTCGGGAAACTTTCCAAGATCCCACAGGATGTTAGAGGCCGACAGCAGGTATCGGAAAATCCCCAACACGCTGCCTCCGACTTATCTTGGGTGAGATTACTGGAGGATCTGTACATGTAAAGGGGACACTTATAGCAAGGAGCTCTCCCAGGTTCCTCAGAGTACTGGAGGAGGGGGAGGGGAAGTGTGGACAATTCGTTGTCTTGTGCACTAACTTGTGCACTAACAATGACAATAAAAGTTGATTTGATTTTTGATTTGAAATAATCGTCGCTCTCTACTAATCGATCTTCCTTGGCGTTGCTCAGAGTGTGGCAGAGGATGCGGTGGTAAAGGACACGGTGGAGCTACAGCACCACCTAGTGGCCGCAGCCTGCAACCCCAGCGTCACAGAAACCTGTTTACATAGTAAATTCCCATTATAAATGATTCAAATGGTGTTTTCATTGCTAAATGTTGACGTAAAAAGCATGAACAAAAATCGTGACAACAGGATCTGAAGTTTGTTGGTAGGAGGTGCACATATACACCAGATTATTCAGACAATAATAGATGAGTAAAGCAGTGTGATCGTAATACTTACTGGGCTACCAGGAAAACCCTTTGCTCCTGGTACGCCGTGATCTCCTTTCAGACCCTGATAATAAATCAGTTAGAAGGACGTTATTAGTATTTGTGTCTTTAAAAAATATATTTATTACTACAACAACTTGCATTTATATAGTGCCTTTAATGTAGTAAAACGTCCGAAGCTGCTTCACAGGAGCGATTAGCAAACAAAAGCTGACACTGAGCCACAGAAGGAGATATTAGAACAGGTGGAGGTCGGTTTTAAGGAGCGTCTTAAAGGAGGAGAGAGAGGCGGAGAGGTTTAGGGAGGGAATTCCAGAGCTTGGGGCCGAGGCAGCTGAAGGCACGGCCGCCAATGGTGGAGTGATGGAAATCAGGAAGGCCCAAGAGGCCAGAATAGGCGGAGTGCTGAGAACTGGGGGGGTTGTGGGGCTGGAGGAGATTACAGAGATAGAGAGGGACGAGGCCATGGAGGGGTTTGAAAACAAGGATGAGAATTTTAAATTCGAGGCATTGCCGGGCTGGGAGCCAATGAAGGTCAGCGAGCACAGGGGTGATGGGCGAATGGGACTCGGTGCGAGTTAGGACGGGGTGATGGGCGAACGGGACTTGGTGCGAGTTAGGACAGGGGGTGATGGGCGAACGGGACTTGGTGCGAGTTAGGACAGGGGGTGATGGGTGAACGGGACTCGGTGCGAGTTAGGACAGGGGGTGATGGGTGAACGGGACTCGGTGCGAGTTAGGACAGGGGGTGATGGGTGAACGGGACTCGGTGCGAGTTAGGACAGGGGGTGATGGGTGAACGGGACTCGGTGTGAGTTAGGACAGGGGGTGATGGGTGAACGGGACTCGGTGCGAGTTAGGACAGGGGGTGATGGGTGAACGGGACTTGGTGCGAGTTAGGACAGGGGGTGATGGGTGAAGGGGACTTGGTGCGAGTTAGGACAGGGGGTGATGGGTGAACGGGACTCAGTGTGAGTTAGGACAGGGGGTGATGGGCGAACGGGACTCGGTGCGAGTTAGGACAGGGGGTGATGGGTGAATGGGACTTGGTGCGAGTTAGGACAGGGGGTGATGGGTGAACGGGACTCGGTGTGAGTTAGGACAGGGGGTGATGGGTGAATGGGACTTGGTGCGAGTTAGGACAGGGGGTGATGGGTGAACGGGACTCGGTGTGAGTTAGGACAGGGGGTGATGGGTGAATGGGACTTGGTGCGAGTTAGGACAGGGGGTGATGGGTGAATGGGACTTGGTGCGAGTTAGGACAGGGGGTGATGGGTGAACGGGACTCGGTGTGAGTTAGGACAGGGGGTGATGGGTGAATGGGACTTGGTGCGAGTTAGGACAGGGGGTGATGGGCGAACGGGACTCGGTGCGAGTTAGGACAGGGGGTGATGGGCGAACGGGACTTGGTGCGAGTTAGGACAGGGGGTGATGGGCGAACGGGACTCGGTGCGAGTTAGGACAGGGGGTGATGGGTGAACGGGACTCGGTGTGAGTTAGGACAGGGGGTGATGGGTGAACGGGACTCGGTGTGAGTTAGGACACGGGGTGATGGGCGAACGGGACTCGGTGCGAGTTAGGACAGGGGGTGATGGGTGAACGGGACTCGGTGTGAGTTAGGACAGGGGGTGATGGGCGAACGGGACTTGGTGCGAGTTAGGACAGGGGGTGATGGGCGAACGGGACTCGGTGCGAGTTAGGACACGGGGTGATGGGTGAACGGGACTTGGTGTGAGTTAGGACAGGGGGTGATGGGTGAACGGGACTCGGTGTGAGTTAGGACACGGGGTGATGGGTGAACGGGACTTGGTGCGAGTTAGGACAGGGGGTGATGGGCGAACGGGACTCGGTGCGAGTTAGGACAGGGGGTGATGGGTGAACGGGACTCGGTGTGAGTTAGGACAGGGGGTGATGGGTGAACGGACTCGGTGTGAGTTAGGACAGGGGGTGATGGGTGAACGGGACTCGGTGTGAGTTAGGACAGGGGGTGATGGGTGAACGGACTCGGTGTGAGTTAGGACAGGGGGTGATGGGTGAATGGGACTTGGTGTGAGTTAGGACAGGGGGTGATGGGTGAACGGGACTGGGTGCGAGTTAGGACACGGGGTGATGGGTGAACGGGACTCGGTGTGAGTTAGGACAGGGGGTGATGGGCGATCGGGACTCGGTGCGAGTTAGGACACGGGGTGATGGGTGAACGGGACTCGGTGCGAGTTAGGACAGGGGGTGATGGGTGAACGGGACTCGGTGCGAGTTAGGACAGGGGGTGATGGGTGAACGGGACTCGGTGTGAGTTAGGACAGGGGGTGATGGGTGAACGGGACTCGGTGTGAGTTAGGACAGGGGGTGATGGGCGATCGGGACTCGGTGCGAGTTAGGACAGGGGGTGATGGGTGAACGGGACTCGGTGCGAGTTAGGACACGGGGTGATGGGTGAACGGGACTTGGTGCGAGTTAGGACAGGGGGTGATGGGTGAACGGGACTCGGTGCGAGTTAGGACAGGGGGTGATGGGTGAATGGGACTCGGTGCGAGTTAGGACAGGGGGTGATGGGTGAACGGGACTCGGTGCGAGTTAGGACAGGGGGTGATGGGTGAACGGGACTCGGTGCGAGTTAGGACAGGGGGTGATGGGTGAACGGGACTCGGTGCGAGTTAGGACAGGGGGTGATGGGCGAACGGGACTCGGTGCGAGTTAGGACAGGGGGTGATGGGCGATCGGGACTCGGTGCGAGTTAGGACAGGGGGTGATGGGTGAACGGGACTCGGTGCGAGTTAGGACAGGGGGTGATGGGTGAACGGGACTCGGTGCGAGTTAGGACAGGGGGTGATGGGTGAACGGGACTCGGTGTGAGTTAGGACAGGGGGTGATGGGTGAACGGGACTTGGTGTGAGTTAGGACAGGGGGTGATGGGTGAACGGGACTCGGTGTGAGTTAGGACAGGGGGTGATGGGTGAACGGGACTCGGTGTGAGTTAGGACAGGGGGTGATGGGTGAACGGGACTCGGTGTGAGTTAGGACAGGGGGTGATGGGTGAACGGGACTCGGTGTGAGTTAGGACAGGGGGTGATGGGTGAACGGGACTCGGTGTGAGTTAGGACGGGGGTGATGGGTGAACGGGACTCGGTGTGAGTTAGGACAGGGGGTGATGGGTGAACGGGACTCGGTGTGAGTTAGGACGGGGTGATGGGCGAATGGGACTCGGTGTGAGTTAGGACAGGGGGTGATGGGTGAACGGGACTCGGTGTGAGTTAGGACAGGGGGTGATGGGTGAACGGGACTCGGTGTGAGTTAGGACAGGGGGTGATGGGTGAACGGGACTCGGTGTGAGTTAGGACAGGGGGTGATGGGTGAACGGGACTCGGTGTGAGTTAGGACAGGGGGTGATGGGTGAACGGGACTCGGTGTGAGTTAGGACAGGGGGTGATGGGTGAACGGGACTCGGTGCGAGTTAGGACAGGGGGTGATGGGTGAACGGGACTCGGTGCGAGTTAGGACAGGGGGTGATGGGTGAACGGGACTCGGTGTGAGTTAGGACAGGGGGTGATGGGTGAACGGGACTCGGTGCGAGTTAGGACAGGGGGTGATGGGTGAACGGGACTTGGTGCGAGTTAGGACAGGGGGTGATGGGTGAACGGGACTCGGTGTGAGTTAGGACAGGGGGTGATGGGTGAACGGGACTCGGTGCAAGTTAGGACAGGGGGTGATGGGTGAACGGGACTCAGTGTGAGTTAGGACAGGGGGTGATGGGTGAACGGGACTCGGTGTGAGTTAGGACAGGGGGTGATGGGTGAACGGGACTCGGTGCGAGTTAGGACAGGGGTGATGGGCGAACGGGACTTGGTGCGAGTTAGGACAGGGGGTGATGGGCGAACGGGACTCGGTGCGAGTTAGGACAGGGGGTGATGGGTGAACGGGACTTGGTGTGAGTTAGGACAGGGGGTGATGGGCGAACGGGACTTGGTGCGAGTTAGGACAGGGGGTGATGGGTGAATGGGACTTGGTGCGAGTTAGGACGGGGGTGATGGGCGAACGGGACTTGGTGCGAGTTAAAACAGGGGGTGATGGGTGAACGGGACTTGGTGCGAGTTAGGACAGGGCGTGATGAGCGAACGGGACTTGGTGCGAGTTAAAACAGGGGGTGATGGGTGAACGGGACTTGGTGCGAGTTAGGACAGGGGGTGATGGGTGAATGGGACTCGGTGCGAGTTAGGACAGGGGGTGATGGGTGAACGGGACTCGGTGTGAGTTAGGACAGGGGGTGATGGGTGAATGGGACTCGGTGCGAGTTAGGACAGGGGGTGATGGGTGAACGGGACTCGGTGTGAGTTAGGACAGGGGGTGATGGGTGAACGGGACTCGGTGTGAGTTAGGACAGGGGGTGATGGGTGAACGGGACTCGGTGTGAGTTAGGACAGGGGGTGATGGGTGAACGGGACTCGGTGTGAGTTAGGACAGGGGGTGATGCGTGAACGGGACTCGGTGTGAGTTAGGACAGGGGGTGATGGGTGAACGGGACTCGGTGTGAGTTAGGACAGGGGGTGATGGGTGAACGGGACTCGGTGTGAGTTAGGACAGGGGGTGATGGGTGAATGGGACTCGGTGTGTGTTAGGACAGGGGGTGATGGGTGAACGGGACTCGGTGTGAGTTAGGACAGGGGGTGATGGGTGAATGGGACTCGGTGTGAGTTAGGACACGGGGTGATGGGTGAACGGGACTCGGTGCGAGTTAGGACAGGGGGTGATGGGTGAACGGGACTTGGTGCGAGTTAGGACAGGGGGTGATGGGTGAACGGGACTCGGTGTGAGTTAGGACAGGGGGTGATGGGTGAATGGGACTCGGTGTGAGTTAGGACAGGGGGTGATGGGTGAACGGGACTGGGTGCGAGTTAGGACAGGGGGTGATGGGTGAACGGGACTGGGTGCGAGTTAGGACAGGGGGTGATGGGTGAACGGGACTCGGTGTGGGTTAGGACAGGGGGTGATGGGTGAACGGGACTCGGTGCGAGTTAGGACAGGGGGTGATGGGTGAACGGGACTCGGTGCGAGTTAGGACAGGGGGTGATGGGTGAATGGGACTCGGTGCAAGTTAGAACAGGGGGTGATGGGTGAACGGGACTCGGTGCGAGTTAGGACAGGGGGTGATGGGTGAACGGGACTCGGTGCGAGTTAAAACAGGGGGTGATGGGTGAACGGGACTTGGTGCGAGTTAGGACAGGGGGTGATGAGCGAACGGGACTTGGCGCGAGTTAGGACAGGGGGTGATGGGTGAATGGAACTTGGTGCGAGTTAGGACAGGGGGTGATGGGTGAACGGGACTCGGTGCGAGTTAGGACAGGGGGTGATGGGCGATCGGGACTCGGTGCGAGTTAGGACAGGGGGTGATGGGTGAACGGGACTCGGTGTGAGTTAGGACAGGGGGTGATGGGTGAATGGGACTTGGTGCGAGTTAGGACAGGGGGTGATGGGTGAACGGGACTCGGTGCGAGTTAGGACAGGGGGTGATGGGTGAACGGGACTCGGTGCAAGTTAGAACACGGGCAGTAGAGTTTTCCTGCAGCGATAGCGGCCTCTGGCTGGAAGGTGTCAGCTCGTAATCCCAGCCTTCTGTGTAATACAAGACAGCCTCTCCTCACTCCTGTAATTATTGGTGAATTACATTGTGCGCATCTAATAGAACAGGGCAGTCAGGGTCACAACAAGAGGGAGGATAACATTTCCACTGATCAGGAACTGGGAGCAAGGGACAGCTGAGAAAGCTTGGCAACACACACCATTCCCTCTCTCCCAACTGGAGAGGAAATAACAAGGTTTGAGGAGTGATTATATAAATTGGGCATGTTCTCACGGGGAAAGAGAAGGTTGGGAGACGATCTGATTGCTATTTTTAGGATTCTAAAGGGACCGGATAATGTCGAACGTGATGAGCTGTTTCATCGCGCCCAGAACAGCAGAACCAGAGGACACGGCCTGCACTTCAAGGAGGGAAATTCAAAACTAATCCGCGAAAACATTGGCCCAGATCTTGCTGGAGTGGGGCATCTCGTGGTGTGCCCAGTTAGATAGACCTTTCCCCTCACCCTTCAGCTCCAATATAATTTGCCCTGTGTCTCGCTGGGAGTTCGAGCTGATAATGGCGCGGCGAGGGCAGCGGGGCATCTGGGACCTCAGTGAACGACGGGACCAACAGTCTGTCTCCTTAACCCATGAGATTAAAGGATTGAGAAAGAAACAGAGGAACGATGGAGAAGAAAATCGGGTGAATTAGAGTTAAATCAGGTACAGAAAGAGAAATAAAGAGAGGGAAAGAAAGATTGGATTAAGAGAGAGAGGCAAAAGAGACAGAAAGAAAATGTAAGAACATTTTTAAAATTAAATTTTTTTTAAACCTCGAAGAATAATTGACTACCTGCAGGAGTGAGATTCCACAGTTTCAATTGTTCCCTTTCTGGGCCGGAGAGGTTGAGCGGCATCGCAGGAACAGAAATCTCCTCATTAAAAGAGTCCTTACGCCGTTAATTACTAGCTCTAACTTTCTACAGCGAATTTAAGGGGTAATTGATGTGCAAATCCAGCAAGTTCTTAAAAATAACGGGGAGGCTGAGGGCGAGATGCCGTTTGTGTGAATCAAACAGCGGAGCGACGTAAATCCACCAGTGAGTTCTGGAGATTCGCAACTCACAACAACAACAACTTATATTTATATAGTGCCTTTAACATAGTAAAATGTCCCGTGGCGCTTCACAGGAGTGATTATCAGACAAAATTTGACACCGAGCCACATAAGGAGATATTAGGGCAGGTGACCAAAAGCTTGGTCAAAGAGGTGGGTTTTAAGGAGCGTCTTAAAGGAGGAAAGAGAGGTAGCGAGGCGGAGAGGTTTAGGCAGGGAATTCCAGAGCTTAGGGCCTCGGCAACAGAAGGCATGGCCACCAAAGGTTGAGCAATTGTAATCAGGGATCCTCAAGAGGGCAGAATTAGAAGAGCGCAGATATCTCGGCGGGGTTGTGGGGCTGGAGGAGATTACAGAGATAGGGAGGGGCGAGGCCATGGAGGGATTTGAAAACCAAGATGAGAATTTTGAAATCGAGGCGCTGCTTAACCGGGAGCCAATGTAGGTCAGCGAGCACAGGGGCGATGGGTGAACGGGACTTGGTGCGAGTTAGGACACGGGTAGCTGAGTTTTGGATGACCTCAAGTTTACGTAGGGTAGAATGTGGGAGGCCAGCCTGGAGTGCGTTGGAATAGTCAAGTCAAGAGGTAACAAAGGCATGGGTGAGGGTTTCAGCAGCGGATGAGCTGAGGAAAGGGCGGAGACGGGCGATGTTACGGAGGTGGAAGTAGGCGGTCTTTGTTATGCTGCGGATATGTGGTTGGAAGCGAATCTCGGGGTCAAATATGACACCAAGGTTGCGAACAGTCTGGTTCAGCTTCAGACAGACGCTCACGGTGCGTCTCTTCCTTCCCTGAACTTGCTGGCCGATTTATGTTAACACACCATTATTGTTTCAGGAACCTCCGGACCAATATCTCAGTGAGTGAGTGGTCAATCTATGGAACAGGCTCCCTGGGGAGACGATGGCATTGACTTGTGCAGTGCAAAGCTTCACTTGTAAACAGCTCTAGCTAGAAATGAATTGCACCAGTTTTGATGACTCCCAGGTTATGAGGTAAGCTCTGATCTGGATTTAACCATCTCAGAAAAGAAAGTAACAAAACCATCCAAAGAAGCAACTTTCAAACAAACCTTCTCTCCTTTCTGGACTTTTGTCTCTGGGCTGCTGGTATGTTCTCCTGGACCAGGCGCTCCCGGGGGTCCTCGCACACCTTGCTCACCCTTTGAAAATACAAATAACACGTACGTCAGAATAACTAATTCTGTCCGCACACAGCGCAGCTCCCGGCACAGAGCCTTAACCATCGGGAGCTCATATCGGGAATTTGAGAAATCCTCCCCTCCGCATCCCCTCCCCATCACCCCACACCACCCCAACCCCACCAACAATGTTCCAAAATTTTTTATAATGGGCAGAAAATTGCTTGGAGGACATGCCCCCAAGTTTCTGTTAGGTGCTCTAATTTCACCTCGCTCCAGTGGGGGCGCTGCAGCACAGAAGGATAGAATTATAGTGTGACGAGTTTACATAGGCATTTCCCATTTTAAATGTTGACGTAAGTATTTATAATGAAAATAAAAGAATGTGGACAGAATGTATAACTTTAAAATGGGGAATGAGTCACGTCTGCATCCCCCGTCCAACTATCTCCCACCCTCTAACCCCGCTTGTCCTTGACTACCCATGTACAACACCCTGGGAGATTGACTGCTCTAGTATATTGCCCTGGTGTTGCCCACAGTTGTTTGATGAATATGTTCCTTTCATATCCAGGTTGAAGCAGAAGGCCCACCATCACCTTCTCACGGGCAATAAATGCCGGCCTTGCCAGCGACGCCTACATCCTGAGAAGGGATTAAAAGAAAAGGATGGCGGCAGTATTGGGAGAAACTCTCCGGCATGAGCTCGACGGGCCAAATGGCCTCCTTCTGTGCTGTAGCCATTCTGTGATTCTATGATCCTATAATTTTATGATTCTATGATTCTATGAGAGACTTCAGATAGCATCATCCACTGGCCAGATGCTGCAGCTAGATTGTTACATTCAACTGTTTACATAGGAGCAGTAGTCAGCCATACAGCCCCTCGAGCCTGCTCCGCCATTCAATAAGATCGTGGCTGATCTTCTACCTCAACTCCACTTTCCTGCACTATCCTCATATCCTTTGATTCCCTTAATATTCAAAAATCTATCGATCTCTGTCTTGAATATACTCAACGACTGAGCCTCCACAGCCCTCTGGGGTAGAGAATTCCAAAGATTCACCACCCTCTGAGTGAAGAAATTCCTCCTCATCTCAGTCCTAAATGGCCGACCCCTTATTCTGAGACTGTGACCCCTGGTTCTAGACTCCCCAGCCAGGGGAAAACATCCTTCCTGCATCTACCCTGTTAAGCTCTGTAAGAATTTTGTATGTTTCAATGAGATCGCCTCTCATTCTTCTAAACCCTAGAGAATATAGGCCTAGTCTACTCAATCTCTCCTTATAGGACAATCCCCCCATCCCAGGAACCAGTCTGGTGAACCCTCGTTGCACTCCCTCTATGGCAAGTATATCCTTCCTTAGGTAAGGAGACCGAAACTGTACACAATACTCCAGGTGTGGTCTCACCAGGGCCCTATATAATTGCAGTACGACGTCTTTACTCTTATACTCAAATCCTCTTGTAATAAACTCCATCTACAACAGATTCACTGTTAAATGTTGGCATAAGAGTGTGACCAAAAATAGATACAACAGGAAGTTGAACAGGAAGTACTGGCATGCACGAGCTTTTTAATAGTATCTAGATTGATTGATGCATATTAATTTGTGTTTAATTGGATAAATCAGCTTGTTTGTAAAGAGAATCTAAATACATTTGGGGTTGATGACTTCTCACCTTCTGACCCTTTGGTCCATAAAACTGCACCCCCATATTTCCCTGTTGACAAAAGAAAGAAAGGAATGACTTGAGCTGGTCAACCATGAGGTTCAGTAATATCAATCCTGTGACTGAATGGAATAGTTTACCTTTGGTCCTGGAAGGCCAGGGATACCGGGGGGACCCTGGAACAACAAAATAAATGCATATTGTTAACAACAACTTGTATTTATAGAGCGCCTTTAATGTAGTAAAACGTCCCAAGGTGCTTCACAGGAGCGATTATCAGGCAGAAATTTGACACCGAGCCACATGAGGAGATATTAGGGCAGGTGAACAAATGCTTGGTCAAAGAGGGAGGTTTTAAGGAGCATCTTAAAGGAGGAGAGAGAGGTCGAGAGGTTTAGGGAGGGAATTCCAGAGCTTGAGGCCCAGGCCGCTGAAGGCACGGCCACCAATGGCGGAGCGAAGGAAATTGCTCCCATCTCCTCTGCCTCGATGCTGGAGCATGAGGGCTCATTTTATGGGAATTCGGTGCCGATGCATTGCCTCACCCACCGAAAGCACACATCGGAAATTCCGGCACACTCCAATGTTCCCGATAGGCAGCTCCCCACCAGCACCGACATTTCATAACTGTGTCCTCTGTCATTCACTTATTTCTTGCCTGAGAGAGAAAATTATAGGACGGCAGAGATGTTGTGATTTGAAATAAAGGAGGTAGCGCACTTACAAACCTGGCCGCGTTGGATTTTGTTTATTGCCTTTAGCTCACCTGCACAATACTAAGAGATAATCAGTAGTGTTGTTTGCTGTAGATCTACAAATAGCATTAGGTAGTGCAGTGGCAATTACCCATTGGTGTTCCAATGTACTGCACCACAGAACGATCAGACATGGAGTGGACGTAGAAGATCCCAGCCTGGATAGCATTCTTGCCTCTAAGTCAGAAGGTTGTGGGTACACTCCAGAGACATGAGCACAATATCTAGGCTGACACTTCAGTTAAGTACGGAGGGAGTGCTGTCAGATGAGCTATTATTTGGATGAGACTTTAAACCAAGGCCCCGTCTGCCCTCTCAGGTGGACGCGAAAGATCCCAGGGCACTATTTCAAAGAAGAGTCGGGGAGTTCTCCCCGGTGTCCTGGGCCAATAATTATCCCTCAACCAACATCACTAAAAAAACAGATAATCTTGTCATTTTACACATTGCTGTTTGTGGGGGCTTGCTGTGCGCAAATTGGCTGCTGCGTTTCCTTGCCAGACTTACAACAACTTGAGTGATGAGGATGTTCGACCATGGGTTTGTACCCATAATTCCCTATGTGATGGGTTCCTTGTCTTAGATACGTTGCTTTGAGGAGGCACTGACCCAGAGGAAGAGGCTCACTGGGCTCCTACTGTGTATCTCCCAACAGCCCGTTGTCCCGTGGCTCAGGCAGAGAGCTGGCAGCTGTCTGGTGGCTGGGCAATGGTGCAGACAACTGAAGACCAAAAGGGGAAATACGGAGCAAACACGCTTCAAAAACAACCTCAGCGGATCTGACTTAAGACAAACCTTTTCTACGTGCAGGCGAATCTTCACCCACCCATTCCCCGGTGAAAAGCTCTCCGCATGTTTCCTGGAAACGCGGGAACGTGGTTGCACACCTGGACTCATGTGCTGTCATTGGAATGCAAATGATCCCAGGGACATGTGAAAGATGCTTCAAGAGTTGGAACAAAGGGCTAATGTCCAATGGGACCCCTTGCCCGAGGGGTGATGTCCAATGGGATTCCTTGCCCGAGGGGTGATGTCCAATGGGATTCCTTGCCCGAGGGGTGATGTCCAATGGGATTCCTTGCCCGAGGGGTGATGTCCAATGGGATTCCTTGCCTGAGGGGTGATGTCCAATGGGATTCCTTGCCCGAGGGGTGATGTCCAATGGGACCCCTTGCCCGAGGGGTGATGCCCAATGGGATTCCTTGCCCGAGGGGTGATGTCCAATGGGATTCCTTGCCCGAGGGGTGATGTCCAATGGGATTCCCTGCCCGAGGGGTGATGTCCAATGGGACTCCTTGCCCGAGGTGTGATGCCCAATGGGATTCCTTGCCCGAGGGGTGATGTCCAATGGGATTCCTTGCCCGAGGGGTGATGTCCAATGGGATTTCTTGCCCGAGGGGTGATGTACAATGGGACTCCTTGCCCGAGGGGTGATGTCCAATGGGATTCCTTGCCCGAGGGGTGATGTCCAATGGGACTCCTTGCCCGAGGGGTGATGTCCAATGGGATTCCTTGCCCGAGGGGTGATGTCCAATGGGACTTCTTGCCTGAGGGGTGATGTCCAATGGAATTTCTTGCCCGAGGGGTGATGTCCAATGGGATTCCTTGCCCGAGGGGTGATGTTTGGATCCTTTGGTGATGGCGAGTAGCAATGCTTGCTGGGAGCACAAATCTGAAATTTGGGCATGATTGACTTTCCACGGTACATTTCCGATACGTACTTGAGCTGGTGCCATGTCACCGAATCGACCCTCTATCGAGAACCGGGCGTGCAGTTCACCATTTCAGGATTTGGAATCAGAGCCCTGGGTTATTCGGGATCTACTCTCGCTCCGTGTCACCAGTTTCAGCTCCCCCGCGCCTGATTCACTCCAAGTTACGCTCACTTGAAACTAAAAATACCATTTTAACTAGAAACCTTTTTGAGTAAGAGATGAGAATAAAGAGACTTACTGAAGGGCCGGGGTAGCCTGATGGACCTGAGGGTCCAATCGGTCCGGATATCCCTGGTATACCCTGTGGTTAAAAGAGATGGAATGGCTTAGAACTGAGGGAATGGGGGAGATGCTCAGAACATTGTAGAGTGACTGTTCCCAGAGACAAAAACTCACCACTTTTCCCGGTGGTCCTGGGAATCCTCGCTCCCCCTTCGATACCGAAATATCAATGACTTCACCTGGGTCTCCCTGTTTTAAAACAAAATCATCAGAGTATTAATTAATCGGTAGTGGGAAACAGATTTTTACTTTACATCTTTCTTCAAGACTGTTCCTAAAATGCAAGTCTGAAGTACAAGGCCTTGGAGAGGGGGGAGAGATTTTCTGGAATGGTACCGGGGATGAGGGACTTTAGTTATGTGGAGAGACTGGAGAAGCTGGGGCTGTTCGCCTTAGAGCAGAGAAGGTTAAGGGGAGATTTAATCGAGGTGTTCAATATTACAGAGGGTTTTGATGGAGTAGACAGGAAGGGTCGGTACCCAGAGGACACTGATTTAAGGTCATTGGCAAAAGGGGAGATGAGGAGATTTTTTTAACGCAGCGAGTTGTTGTGATCTGGAATGCGCTGCCTGAAAGGGCGGTGGAAGCAGATTCAACAGTAACTTTCAAAAGGGAATTGGATAAATACTGGAAAAGGAAACATTTGCAGGGCTGTGGGGAAAGAGCAGGGGGGAGTGGGACTAATTGGAGAGCTCGTTCAAAGAGCCGGCACAGGCACGATGGGCCGAATGGCCTCCTTCTGTGCTGTAAGATTTGATTCTATGACTTTCACCTAATAATGCAAATTGCAGAGTGATATTTTTCGGGCTGTATTCGCACCCTCTGTTACACGCAATATCAAACTGCCCCACTCCAGTGGCTGCTGCTCTGCAGAGTTTTAATTCAGTCTCTATCCGAAAGGTGTCTAAATAACAGCACATGCACCACAGCAAGCTCCCCCATCCGCGAGACCTGTGGCCTACCCCACGAAGCCCAAGCACCTCAGTCTGATTTGTGCTTACATTCCTTATTTGCTGGTTTGATGCTGATTCTGATGCTCGATTAATTGTTAATTCTAAATCGGAGATTGGTAGATTTTTGTAAACCAAAGGTATTAAGGGATACGGACCAAGTATATGGAGTTAGGTCGCAGATCAGCCATGATCTCATTTATTGGCGGAACAGGCTCGAGGGGCTGAATGACCTCCTCCTGTTCCTGTGTTTGTCCTATCCGAGTTTGTGTGGACCTGTGGGTTTGGGAAAAGCTGCTTTTAGCTAAATCAGAACACTGAGATCTGATAGCATCGGCAACCTGAGATATTTGGGAATGAATGGGAACAAGGGTTTATCCGGTATCCGTGGTCCTTCCAGATATTCCCACCATAGCATTGGGCAGGAAGGGTTGTAAGTCGATACATTTAAGGGGAAGCTGGATAAACAAATGAGGGAGAAAGGAATAGAAGGATATGGTGATGGGGTGAGATGGAGAGGGGTGGGAGGAGGCTGGTGTGGAGCAGAAACACCGGCACGGACCAGGTGGGCCGAATGGCCTGTTTCTGTGCTGTACATTCTGTGTAATTCTATGTAACATGACTGCTGAGAACAAATGTGAAATATACAGCGTGTGAGAGATGCCGTCAGCTCTGAGGAGTTTTATCAAGCAGTAATCGATTGCGGACTAGCAGGAAGCAGGAGATTCCTGAGGTCCATGGATTTAGTTGGGTAAGAGTATCGAGGGGTATGGAGCAAAGGTGGGTGGATGGGATTGAGGTGCAGATCAGCTGTGATCTGATTGAATGGCAGAGCAGGCTCGAGGGGCCGAATGGCCTCCTCCTGCTCCTGTGATTCTGCGATCCGGAGCTCCCAGTGCGGAGCCTGCACTCGATGGGAGAACCGGACGGAGAACCACGGCTACAATGGCAGCTCGGAATCACCCTGACTGGTTCTTTACACTTTGTTGAACTTTTGAAAAGCAATTGAAAAACAGTTTTGTTTCTTACCTTCATCCCTGGAATCCCTGGTTGACCCTGAAAAACAACAGAACAGCAACGTGAAAATATTATCCCGATGCTGCACGATCGCACACCTCAATTACCGTGAAATCACAAAGGCAAAGCGAATTTACAGATACTCACTGAGGGGCCTTGTAGACCTGGGAATCCCGGGGGTCCGAGTGGACCTTTCTCACCCTGCATCAAAAAACACTGGTTCAGACTTCGCATTCCATGTATATTAATGGGCCATCCTCACTGACACACGCCTAATGATCAGATCCTGCCCTTCTCTCCCAGCAACTTATATTCATTGGAGTGTTTAATATGAACAGGAGAGTGGGATTAGACTGGGTGGGATATTAAAGGGTGCAGGGAGTGAGGGGGAGAGTGGGATTAGACTGGGTGGGATATTAAAGGGTGTGGGGAGTGGGGGAGAGTGGGATTAGACTGGGTGGGATATTAAAGGGTACGGGGAGTGAGGGGGAGAGTGGGATTAGACTGGGTGGGATATTAAAGGGTGCGGGGAGTGAGGGGGAGAGTGGGATTAGACTGGGTGGGATATTAAAGGGTGTGGGGAGTGGGGGAGAGTGGGATTAGACTGGGTGGGATATTAAAGAGTACGAGGAGTGAGGGGGAGAGTGGGATTAGACTGGGTGGGATATTAAAGAGTACGAGGAGTGAGGGGGAGAGTGGGATTAGACTGGGTGGGATATTAAAGGGTACGGGGAGTGGGGGAGAGTGGGATTAGACTGGGTGGGATATTAAAGAGTACGAGGAGTGAGGGGGAGAGTGGGATTAGACTGGGTGGGATATTAAAGGGTACGGGGAGTGAGGGGGAGAGTGGGATTAGACTGGGTGGGATATTAAAGGGTACGGGGAGTGAAGGGGAGAGTGGGATTAGACTGGGTGGGATATTAAAGGGTACGGGGAGTGAGGGGGAGAGTGGGATTAGACTGGGTGGGATATTAAAGGGTGCGGGGAGTGAGGGGGAGAGTGGGATTAGACTGGGTGGGATATTAAAGAGTTCGGGGAGTGAGGGGGAGAGTGGGATTAGACTGGGTGGGATATTAAAGAGTTCGGGGAGTGAGGGGGAGAGTGGGATTAGACTGGGTGGGATATTAAAGGGTACGGGGAGTGAGGGGGAGAGTGGGATTAGACTGGGTGGGATATTAAAGGGTACGGGGAGTGAGGGGGAGAGTGGGATTAGACTGGGGGGGATATTAAAGGGTACGGGGAGTGAGGGGGAGAGTGGGATTAGACTGGGTGGGATATTAAAGGGTACGGGGAGTGAGGGGGAGAGTGGGATTAGACTGGGTGGAATATTAAAGGGTGCGGGGAGTGAGGGGGAGAGTGGGATTAGACTGGGTGGGATATTAAAGGGTGCGAGGAGTGAGGGGGAGAGTGGGATTAGACTGGGTGGAATATTAAAGGGTACAGGGAGTGAGGGGGAGAGTGGGATTAGACTGGGTGGGATATTAAAGAGTTCGGGGAGTGAGGGGGAGAGTGGGATTAGACTGGGTGGGATATTAAAGAGTACGGGGAGTGAGGGGGAGAGTGGGATTAGACTGGGTGCGATATTAAAGGGTGTGGGGAGTGAGGGGGAGAGTGAGATTAGACTGGGTGGGATATTAAAGGGTACGGGGAGTGAGGGGGAGAGTGGGATTAGACTGGGTGGGATATTAAAGGGTACGGGGAGTGAGGGGGAGAGTGGGATTAGACTGGGGGGGATATTAAAGGGTATGGGGAGTGAGGGGGAGAATGGGATTAGACTGGGGGGGATATTAAAGGGTACGGGGAGTGAGGGGGAGAGTGGGATTAGACTGGGTGGGATATTAAAGGGTACGGGGAGTGAGGGGGAGAGTGGGATTAGACTGGGTGGGTTATTAAAGGGTGCGGGGAGTGAGGGGGAGAGTGGGATTAGACTGGGTGGGATATTAAAGGGTGCGGTGAGTGAGGGGGAGAGTGGGATTAGACTGAGTGGGATATTAAAGGTTATGGGGAGTGAGGGGGAGAGTGGGATTAGACTGGGTGGGATATTAAAGGTTATGGGGAGTGAGCAGGAGAGTGGGATTAGACTGGGTGGAATATTAAAGGGTGTGGGGAGTGAGGGGGAGAGTGGGATTAGACTGGGTGGAATATTAAAGGGTGTGGGGAGTGAGGGGGAGAGTGGGATTAGACTGGGTGGAATATTAAAGGGTGTGGGGAGTGAGGGGGAGAGTGGGATTAGACTGGGTGGAATATTAAAGGGTGTGGGGAGTGAGGGGGAGAGTGGGATTAGACTGGGTGGAATATTAAAGGGTGTGGGGAGTGAGGGGGAGAGTGGGATTAGACTGGGTGGGATATTAAAAGGTACGGGGAGTGAGGGGGAGAGTGGGATTAGACTGGGTGGGATATTAAAGGGTACGGGGAGTGAGGGGGAGAGTGGGATTAGACTGGGTGGGATATTAAAGGGTACGGGGAGTGAGGGGGAGAGTGGGATTAGACTGGGTGGGATATTAAAAGGTACGGGGAGTGAGGGGGAGAGTGGGATTAGACTGGGTGGGATATTAAAAGGTGTGGGGAGTGAGGGGGAGAGTGGGATTAGGCTGGGTGGGATATTAAAGGGAGCGGGGAGTGAAGGGTAGAGTGGGATTAGACTGGGTGGGATATTAAAGGGTACGGGGAGTGAGGGGGAGAGTGGGATTAGACTGGATGGGATATTACGGGGAGTGAGGGGGAGAGTGGGATTAGACTGGGTGGGATATTAAAAGGTATGGGGAGTGAGGGGGAGTGTGGGATTAGACTGGGTGGGATATTAAAGGGTGTGGGGAGTGAGGGGGAGTGTGGGATTAGACTGGGTGGGATATTAAAGGGTGTGGGGAGTGAGGGGGAGAGTGGGATTAGACTGGGTGGGATATTGAAAGGTACGGGGAGTGAGGGGGAGAGTGGGATTAGACTGGGTGGGATATTAAAGGGTGTGGGGAGTGAGGGGGAGAGCGTGATTAGACTGGGTGGGATATTAAAGGGTGTGGGGAGTGAGGGGGAGAGTGGGATTAGACTGGGTGGGATATTAAAGGGTACGGGGAGTGAGGGGGAGTGTGGGATTAGACTGGGTGGGATATTAAAAGGTACGGGGAGTGAGGGGGAGAGTGGGATTAGACTGGGTGGGATATTAAAGGGTTTGGGGAGTGAGGGGGAGAGTGGGATTAGACTGGGTGGGATATTAAAGGGTGTGGGGAGTGAGGGGGAGAGTGGGATTAGACTGGGTGGGATATTAAAGGGTGTGGGGAGTGAGGGGGAGAGCGTGATTAGACTGGGTGGGATATTAAAAGGTATGGGGAGTGAGGGGGAGTGTGGGATTAGACTGGGTGGGATATTAAAGGGTGTGGGGAGTGAGGGGGAGAGTGGGATTAGACTGGGTGGGATATTAAAAGGTACGGGGAGTGAGGGGGAGAGTGAGATTAGACTGGGTGGGATATTAAAAGGTATGGAGAGCATGTCGGTGAGTGGAGAAAAAGGCTTGCATGGGTTGGATGGGCTGAATGGCCTGTTTCTGTGCTGGTACATTCTATAAACGTGTATCAATCGCAGATTAAACCGATGCTGAGATCAAGGGTTACCTTTGTCCCGTTGCATCCTGGGATTCCTCCTGGTCCTGGAGGTCCATCTTGTCCTGGTAACCCCTGAGTGAAGAAAATTCCCAAACGGTTTCTATCTGTTAGGAACAGTTTAGTGTTTTAAACGTGAATTTTTCAGTAATTGTAGATGTAATACTTACAGGTATTCCTGGGGTTCCTGGGAATCCTGGTGACCCAGCTGGACCCTGTGTTGTTAATATTGCAATAAAACATCTGATTAATAAAGTGTTTCTAACAGTGGGAAATATCTCAGTTACTTTCCTTTTACAATCCCGTTTAGTCGTAGCTCACGTCCCTCTCTTTCATTTTCCAAGACAGTTGGCTCGAATCCCTGTGGGGTTTCCCCAATGTTCTGTCGTAACTTTGCCATACGATTGGTGGACACTCCAGGGAGATGGTCTACAATTTATAACTCCCTGGCTAGGCCCCAGCTGGAGTATTGAATCCAATTCTGGGCACCACACTTTAAGGATGTCAAGGCCTTGGAGAGGGTTCAGAGGAGATTGACCAGAATGGCACCGGGGATGAGGGACTTCAGTTATGCAGAGAGGCTGGAGTAACAGTGCAGGAGATTTGATAGAGGTGCTCAAAATTATGAACAGTTTTGATGGAGTAAATAAGGAGAAACTGTTTCCAGTGGCAGGAGGGTCGGTAACCAGAGGACACAGATTGAAGATAATCGGTAAAAGAACCAGAGGGGGAGATGAGGAGAATGTTTTTTACGCAGCGAGTTGTTGTGATCTGGAATGCGCTGCCTGAAAGTGCGGTGGAAGCAGATTCAATAGTAACTTTCAAAAGGTAATTGGATAAATACTTGAAAAGGAAAAATTTGCAGGGCTGTGGGGAAAGAGCAGGGGGAGTGGGACTAATTGGAGAGCTCTTTTAAAGAGCCGGCACAGGCATGATGGGCCGAATGGCCTCCTTCTGTGCTGTGAGATTCTATGGGGTAAAAATTGGGTAGCACCCCCTCCCTTTGGGCGCTACCTTCGCTGGGCACTAATTTTATTGCCCCGAACAATTTAGTGCCCCCGCGGCCGATTTTCCCAGGTAGCGCCCCGAGAGTGAGGAGGGTCGCTACTGGCAGCGTCCGCATCTCTCTTGGGGCACAGCGAGCCAATATCGCGGCACTGCAGGCCTTCCTCCCCTTTGGGCCTGGCGCAGCGTGTCCCGGCGCCCAGCTGGGCCACCAGGGATCGGGAGTGCCGACAAACAAGCCCGGCACTCAAGAGGAGAGGAGCCGGCATCCTGCGGGGCTTCACGGGGGCCGGGGACGGCAACGGGGGCAGGTGCTGGCAGGCGGCCAGCAACAGAAATGGCCGCGCCCGCCACCTCCCCTTTAACTAGCGCCGCCCCGGCCACAGGTGGGCCCCCCTGACCCCGGCGGACATAGCGTCCGGCGGTAAGTCAGGGGGCGACACCCAATGTTACAGCCAGGGCGCTGTTCACGGCGATGACGGGAGGCGCAAATCAACCGAATTTAGCCCCCTTTCATTCTGTAAATCAGTGTCCGGCAAATTTACAGCAGGAGATCGGGGAGAATCCCCACGGAAATTCTACCCCCATTATTTCTGTAAATGCACGGAAATTATGAGAGTGGGAGAGGAGATGGTGCTGCTGAGTACCAGACTGTAGCCATTTCACTGGAACAGCATGGGGTTAAGATTAGTAAACCTGTAATTATAATCAAACAAGGGTCAGGCCAATATACTCCAGTGTAAGTCCAGCTCCCTGGAATAACTTGAGCCGGGGTGGGGCAAGGGGTTGAGGGAAGGGCGGGGAAGGGTAGTTGGGTGTGAGGGGAGGGCGGTGGGGGGGAATTGGGGGTGAGGGGAAGGTGGTGGGGGGGGTGGTTGGGGTGAGGGGAGGGCGGTGGGTGGGCAGGGGGTTGAGGGAAGGGTGGTAGGGGGGCATTGGGGGTGAGGGGAACATGAAGAATTGGCCAAGAATCTGTTGTAATGTCAGTTCCAGAATATCCCACCATGTGTTCCTGCCACACGGTTTTGTTATTGCACAGGGCGGGGAGGGAGTAGAATTCGATTGCATATCCTGCCGTGGCCATGGCGGGGAGGGTAGGAGCACCATGTTGATGTGTGAGCGTGTGTTTGTGCAAGCGTGTGCACGTGTTTGTGTGTGTGAGTGTGCAAATGTGTGTCTGTGTCTGTAAATCTGTGTGTGCGGTGCGTGTGTGAGCTTTTCCCATTTTCGCTTGTTCCTTTTTAAACACTGTTCATTGGTAATTTCTCCCAGCTCTGACGCATTGGCCCAGAAATTCGAGTCCCAACGCGTGAGTACGGACGGAGTACTCACGCGTGGACCCGATGGAAGTGCCGGAATCTTGCATGCACAGCGCATGCACGGGAAACCGGCACTTCCGATCCTCTGAACCAAGGGGTTCAGAGGTCGAACGCGTGCGCGCGGGAGTCTGCGCCTGCGCGTTGAACTTCCTTTTTTTTACAGGTTTTAACGTACGGGTAAGTCTGTACATTTTAGAAATGTAAAAAGCAGCCGTAAGGACCTCATTTTCAAAGGTAAGTGGTCAATTGTTTAAAATTAAAACATTTTTTCCACAGGTTTTTTACTTTTAAATACTTTAAAGCAAGGTAAGTTTATTTTTAGCCCCGTTTTTTTATAAAATTATTTTTTTCAAAAATTTACATTTTTGTTTAAAATACAGTAGTTATTTAATGTAATTTATAGTTTCTTTACAAAGTGTGATGTTTTTTAAAAATTTATTTGAAGGTAAAGTACAGTTTTACAGCCTCAGCATTTACACGTTTTGACAGGTCTATCTGTCAAGACTTATGAATGGAGCATTCCCTGCTCCGATTGGCTGCCTGTTGCTCACGTGATCCCAGGGGGCGCTTCGCACTAACTACGCCCCTGGGACACGCCAGCATAGCGCGCCGGCCTCTGGGACAGGCCTCGGAGAGGAATTCCACGCAGGCCAAGAGGTCAACTGCCGGCGCGCTAGGTAAGTGTAGGTCGGGGGCTTGCACCCGCGGGAAGCCCCCGACCCGAATTTCTGGGCCATTGTCTGCACCCAGAGCATTTTGACCATCTCTCCCCAGATTCTGACTGACCGGCTCCGCATTTCCTGCATGTTCTATTTTTGGTTCAGATTGCTGGCAGCTGTGATATTTGACTTTTTGATCATATCACAGGGCTGGCTTGATATTTCCTTCATTTAATTTTTCAAAAAGATTTTACGAACACAGCTCATCTGATAGGGGCTTCAGCGACTGAAGCCTGGGGCCATCAATTAGACCCAACTATGGCTCGTCAGTAATACATACCCGGATTCCTTTCTTCCCCACTAGGCCCGGTTCACCGCTGTCACCCTGAAATATAAAGCAGGCATTTTGTTACAAAATGCAGCCAAACACTGTTTGGAAACAAACCTCTGGATAAGCTGACTGCAATTACCTTCGGTCCAACGGAGCCGACAGGACCTTCAACTCCCGGGAATCCTGGCATGCCCAGGGGCCCCGCAAAACCCGGCAAACCTGCTGCACCCTGAAAATAAATAAATAAACATTCATTAATTAATAATCAATATTGCAGAGTTTAGAGCGAATCAACAAATGACAAAAATCTGAGAGCAGATTTTACAAATTCGCACTCTGTGGGTGGCGTTTCACTGCAATGACACCGTCCTCCCAGTGGAGGCGCTGCAGTGTAGCGTGACAAGTTTACATAGCCAGTTTCCATCATAACTGTTGACATAGGAGTTTATACTGGTAATATATCAAAATAAAGACCGAACCGATTGCTTTACAGTGGGGTCTGAATTATTTCTACACGCCCAGCTCCAATTATCCTCCGCCCACTAACCACATATCACCTCAAGATGATATCAGGTCCTGACTCCCGAGCGATCAACTTGTATTTTAAAAAACAATAAAGATGGCATAATATTCACAGTAATGTTAAGAATTACATTTACTGGTAAATCAGAATAAAAAGAAGATACAAAACACTCCTACAGTTATACCTCAGACTAAGCCAGCGAGACAAAATTGGTTCCAAGGCAGCTGGGAATCATTTTAGAAAATGTTCTATAAAAGGGGGAATTGGAAGGATTCAAGGTACAACATATAGCTTCTGTTAATCTTATTTAAAATAAATTAAAGAACTTGCTAAAATACTACACGTTGGGTAATGCAAACCCTAAAGATTCATGTTGATGGAGGTAGCAATACTTTTTAGGCCTCCAGCCCAACTCTCTATATCAATAGAGTCACCCTGTGTAGTCAGTATTGCCATGTGTACAGTGGGTGAGAGATTCAATGTGTGGAGCTCAATGTAGGGAAGTGTGAGGTCATCCAGATTGGACCTAAGATAGACCAGAGTATTTTCTAAATGGTGAGACGTTGGGAACTGTGGAGGAACAGAGAGATTTAGGGGTTCATGTACAGAAATCACTAAAAGCCAGTGGGCCTCTTCACACAAAGGGTAGTGGAAACCTGGAACTCTCTCCCCCCAAATCTGTTAGGCTGGGGGTCAATTGAAAATTTCAAAACTGAGATTGACAGATTTTTGTTATGTAAGGGTATTAGGAGTTACCAAACCAAGGCGGGTAAATGGAGTTACGAAACAGATCAGCCATGATCTAATAGAATGGCGGAACAGGCTCGAGGGGCTGAATGGCTGACCCCTGTTCCTATGTTCCTATACTGGTTTGCTGCTAGTGTCAACCTCAATAGCGCTCTTGCCTCTAAGTCATGAAGGTTGTGGGTTCAAGTCCCACTCCAGAGACTTGAGCACAAAATCTAGGCGACACTTGAATTAAGTACCGAGGGAGTGCTGCACTGTCAGATGAGCTATTTTTTGGATGAGACGTTAAACCGAGGCCCCGTCTTCCCTCTCAGGTTGATGTAAAAGATCCCACGGGCACTATTTCGAAGAAGAGCATACCGATATTTATCCCTCAACCAACATCACTAAAATAGTTAATTGGACATTTATCTCATTGCTGTTTACGGGATCTTGCTGTGCGCAAATCAATTGCCGTGTTTCCTACATTACAACAGTGACTACACTTTAAACGTTGGCTGTGATGTCCTGAGGCTGTATGAACACAAGTTATTTTTTTAGCAATTATGAGTTATTATGTGTTGACCTGTTTCTGGGCGAATTAACCTAAAGACTAATGTCATTAAGGAATTCAGACGTTCCATCAGCTTTACATTAGAAGACGGAACGTTCAGGAGGACGCAATGCAACTCACACGTACAGCTTCGAAGCTATGTTGGGGACAATTGCAAATCAGAAGCTGTGACTCGAACTCGTTAAAGGGAAACTCTTCAAATCGTTTGCAAAAAGTGTCAACAATCCTCTCCATTTGAAAAAAAAGCTGCTATCATTTTATCAGATCATGCATTTTACCATTGCACCCTGTGTTGTCTATTGCACTGTGTGTTGTCTATTGTACCGTGTGCTGTCTATTGTACCGTGTGTTGTCTATTGTACCGTGTGTTGTCTATTGTACCGTGTGTTGTCTATTGCACCGTGCGTTGTCTATTGCACCGTGTGTTGTCTATTGTACCGTGTTGTCTATTGTACCGTGTGTTGTCTATTGTACCGTGTGTTGTCTATTGCACCGTGCGTTGTCTATTGCACTGTGTGTTGTCAATTGCACCGTGTGTTGTCTATTGCACCGTGTTGTCTATTGTACCGTGTGTTGTCTATTGCACCGTGCGTTGTCTATTGCACTGTGTGTTGTCAATTGCACCGTGTGTTGTCTATTGTACCGTGTGTTGTCTATTGTACCGTGTGTTGTCTATTGCACCGTGTGTTGTCAATTGCACCATGTGTTGTCTATTGTACCGTGTGTTGTCTATTGCACCATGTGTTGTCTATTGCACCATGTGTTGTCTATTGTACCGTGTTGTCTATTGCACCGTGTGTTGTCTATTGCACCGCGTGTTGTCTATTGTACTGTGTGTTGTCTATTGCACCGTGTGTTGTCTATTGCATCGTGTGTTGTCTATTGTACCGTGTGTTGTCTATTGTACTGTGTGTTGTCTATTGTACCATGTGTTGTCCATTGTACCGTGTGTTGTCTATTGTACTGTGTGTTGTCTATTGTACCGTGTGTTGTCTATTGTACCGTGTGTTGTCTATTGTACTGTGTTGTCTATTGTACCGTGTGTTGTCTATTGCACCGTGTGTTGTCTATTGTACCATGTGTTGTCTATTGCACCGTGTGTTGTCTATTGTACCGTGTGTTGTCCATTGTACAGTGTGTTGTCTATTGTACCGTGTGTTGTCTATTGTACCGTGTGTTGTCCATTGTACCATGTGTTGTCTATTGCACCGTGTGTTGTCTATTGTACCATGTGTTGTCTATTGTACTGTGTGTTGTCTATTGTACCGTGTGTTGTCTATTGTACCGTGTGTTGTCTATTGTACTGTGTATTGTCTATTGTACCGTGTGTTGTCTATTGTACCGTGTGTTTTCTATTGTACCGTGTGTTGTCCATTGTACCGTGTGTTGTCTATTGTACCGTGTGTTGTCTATTGCACCGTGTGTTGTCTATTGTACCGTGTGTTGTCGATTGCACCGTGTGTTGTCTATTGTACTGTGTGTTGTCTATTGCACCATGTGTTGTCTATTGTACCGTGTGTTGTCTATTGTACCGTGTGTTGTCTATTGTACCGTGTGTTGTCTATTGTACCGTGTGTTGTCTATTGTCCTGTGTATTGTCTATTGTACTGTGTGTTGTCTATTGTACCGTGTTTTGTCTATTGTACCGTGTATTGTCTATTGTACCGTGTGTTGTCTATTGTACCGTGTGTTTTCTATTGTACCGTGTGTTGTCCATTGTACCGTGTGTTGTCTATTGTACCGTGTGTTGTCTATTGCACCGTGTGTTGTCTATTGTACCGTGTGTTGTCTATTGCACCGTGTGTTGTCTATTGTACTGTGTGTTGTCTATTGCACCATGTGTTGTCTATTGTACCGTTTGTTGTCTATTGTACCGTGTGTTGTCTATTGTACCGTGTGTTGTCTATTGTACCGTGTGTTGTCTATTGTCCTGTGTATTGTCTATTGTATTGTGTGTTGTCTATTGCACCGTGTGTTGTCTATTGTACCGTGTGTTGTCTATTGTACCGTGTGTTGTCTACTGTACTGTGTGTTGTCTATTGTACCGTGTGTTGTCTATTGTACCGTGTGTTGTCTTTTGCACCGTGTGTTGTCTATTGCACCGTGTTGTCTATTGTACTGTGTGTTGTCTATTGCACTGTGTGTTGTCTATTGTACCATGTGTTGTCTATTGTACCATGTGTTGTCTATTGTACCATGTGTTGTCTATTGTACCATGTGTTGTCTATTGTACCGTGTGTTGTCTATTGTACCGTGTGTTGTCTATTGTACCATGTGTTGTCTATTGCACCGTGAGTTGTCTATTGTACCGTGTGTTGTCTATGGTACCGTGTGTTGTCTATTGTACCGTGTGTTGTCTATTGTACTGTGTGTTGTCTATTGTACCGTGTGTTGCCTATTGTACCGTGTGTTGTCTATTGTACTGTGTGTTGTCTATTGTACCGTGTGTTGTCTATTGTACCGTGTGTTGTCTATTGTACTGTGTGTTGTTTTTTGTACCGTATGTTGTCTATTGTACCGTGTGTTGTCTATTGTACCATGTGTTGTCTATTGTACTGTGTGTTGTCTATTGTATCGTGTGTTGTCTATTGTACCGTGTGTTGTCTATTGCACCGTGTGTTGTCTATTGTACCGTGTGTTGTCTATTCTACCGTGTGTTGTCTATTGTACCGTGTGTTGTCTATTGTACTGTGTGTTGTCTTTTGTACCGTATGTTGTCTATTGTACCGTGTGTTGTCTATTGTACCGTGTGTTGTCTATTGTACCGTGTGTTGTCTATTGTACCGTGTGTTGTCTATTGTACCGTGTGTTGTCTATTGTACCGTGTGTTGTCTATTGTACCGTGTGTTGTCTTTTGTACCGTATGTTGTCTATTGTACCGTGTGTTGTCTATTGTACCGTGTGTTGTCTATTGTACCGTGTGTTGTCTATTGTACTGTGTGTTGTCTATTGTACCGTGTGTTGTCTATTGTACCATGTGTTGTCTATTGTACCGTGTGTTGTCTATTGTACTGTGTGTTGTCTATTGTACCGTGTGTTGTCTATTGTACTGTGTGTTGTCTATTGTACCGTGTGTTGTCTATTGTACCGTGTGTTGTCTATTGTACCGTGTGTTGTCTATTGCACCGTGTGTTGTCTATTGTACCATGTGTTGTCTATTGTACTGTGTGTTGTCTATTGTACCGTATGTTGTCTATTGTACCGTGTGTTGTCTATTGTACCATGTGTTGTCTATTGTACCGTGTGTTGTCTATTGTACCGTGTGTTGTCTATTGTACTGTGTGTTGCCTATTGTACCATGTGTTGTCTATTGTACCGTGTGTTGTCTATTGTACTGTGTGTTGTCTATTGTACCGTGTGTTGTCTATTGTACCGTGTGTTGTCTATTGTACTGTGTGTTGTCTATTGTACCGTGTGTTGTCTATTGTATCGTGTGTTGTCTATTGCACCGTGTGTTGTCTATTGTACCGTGTGTTGTCTATTGTACTGTGTGTTGTCTATTGTACTGTGTGTTGTCTATTGCACCATGTGTTGTCTATTGTACCGTGTGTTGTCTATTGTACTGTGTGTTGTCTATTGTATCGTGTGTTGTCTATTGCACCATGTGTTGTCTATTGTACCGTGTGTTGTCTATTGTACTGTGTGTTGTCTATTGTACTGTGTGTTGTCTATTGCACCATGTGTTGTCTATTGTACCGTGTGTTGTCTATTGTACCGTATGTTGTCTATTGTACCGTGTGTTGTCTATTGTACCATGTGTTGTCTATTGTACCATGTGTTGTCTATTGTACTGTGTGTTGTCTATTGTACTGTGTGTTGTCTATTGTATCGTGTGTTGTCTATTGTACCGTGTGTTGTCTATTGTACCGTGTGTTGTCTATTGTACTGTGTGTTGTCTATTGTACCGTGTGTTGTCTATTGTATCGTGTGTTGTCTATTGCACCATGTGTTGTCTATTGTACCGTGTGTTGTCTATTGTACTGTGTGTTGTCTATTGTACTGTGTGTTGTCTATTGCACCATGTGTTGTCTATTGTACCGTGTGTTGTCTATTGTACCGTATGTTGTCTATTGTACCGTATGTTGTCTATTGTACCGTGTGTTGTCTATTGTACCATGTGTTGTCTATTGTACCATGTGTTGTCTATTGTACTGTGTGTTGTCTATTGTACCGTGTGTTGTCTATTGTACCGTGTGTTGTCTATTGTATCGTGTGTTGTCTATTGTACCGTGTGTTGTCTATTGTACCGTGTGTTGTCTATTGTACTGTGTGTTGTCTATTGTACCGTGTGTTGTCTATTGTACTGTGTGTTGTCTATTGTACCGTGTGTTGTCTATTGTACTGTGTGTTGTCTATTGTACCGTGTGTTGTCTATTGTACTGTGTGTTGTCTATTGTATCGTGTGTTGTCTATTGTACTGTGTGTTGTCTATTGGACTGTGTCATAAATCTCATTATCGAGAAGCTACCTATGAAATAACACTGGACGGCCAGCTGTTGGCGCCGTCCAAGGAGTATAAATACTCGGGCGCCGGCCCCAGCTTGCCCAGGGACATTTTGTAAGACAAGGAACTAGTGAAGTACAACTAGACCTCCATGTTCTGAAACAAGTTGATTAAAGCCTTGCTTTATACTCAAACCAAGTGCGTAGTGAGTTTTATTACGTAAATTTAATCAACTTGATATCGACTCCTCACTTTGGGGAATTTCGGGAACAGCCAGCTACGACTCGAACCGTAGAAGGGAACTCAGACAAGTAATCGATCCATCATGGAGAAACAACTCAGACCCGCCCGTCTCGACCTGGACCCGAATTCACTTACAGCTGCTAAGGTATGGAAACACTGGTATCGTACTTTCAGCAACTTCCTCAGGGTGTGTGGTGAAAACGTTCCTGATAAATTAGAGATACTTGCTAATTACGTATCCCCTCATGTGTTCGATTATATCGAAGACTGTGTTGTCTATGACGCCGCTATCCAAATACTACAGCAGCTATATGTCAAGTCCCCAAATGAAATTTTTGCTCGGCATCTACTGGCCACAACTCGACAACAACCCGAGGAATCACTTGACGAATTCCTTCAGAAACTTCGCAGGCTCAGCAAGGATTGTAATCTTAAAGCTGTTACAGCTGAGCAGTACCAGGAGGAGTTAATTTGTGATTCCTTTATTAATGGGATTGCGTCTCCCTTCATACGTCAGCGTCTGTTGGAGAATAAAACCCTCAAGTTACAGGCTGCCTATGACCAGGCATGTTCTCTGGACTTAGCAAAGAGGAATGCAGACACCTATCTTTCACCATGTGCACGGGCTGCTGCTATCACTTTTAGTGACTCCTTCGATAGGCCTCGGGCGGAAGCCCTCACGGATGACGACTCCAACCTGGCTGATGACAACCCTACCCTAGAAACCTACACTGGTGATGACCCCGCCCTAGTGGCATCTTGGCAATCTGGAAGGAAGTGTTTCTTCTGTGGAGGAGCGTTCCATTATAGGAAATTTTGTCCTGCTCGTAACGCGACCTGCAATCATTGCAGCAAGAAAGGTCACTTTTCGAAGGTATGCCAGTCAAGAGCCACTGTTCGTAAGAAAGGCCACTTTTCTAAGGTATACCGGTCGAGAGCTCCTGTTAGTTTTGCAGCTACTATCTATAAAACTGCTCCTCCCCCAAGAACCACTACTAAGGTTACAGCTGTCAAGGGTAAAACTGCCTCTCCTCCCATCACAGCTGTTTTTCCCCAAAGTTTGTCCCATGCAGCCACGAAGGTTTCGATAAATGGACACATTTTGAGTGCACTAATCGACTCATGCAGCTCTGACAGCTTCATTCGTGAGCGGGCTGTCAGTAAGTTAAAACTGCGTATTTACCCCTCAGACAGGGAAATTGCAATGGCTCTGACGACACTGACCTCCAATTCTTCCGGCTTTTGTCTTGTCGACCTTATTCTCAATGGCCGCACTTATTTCTCCACCCGGCTCGAGGTGCTCAAAAACCTATGCAGTGATGTGCTCCTGGGACAGGATTTCCAGAAACAACACAAAAGACTCACTTTCGAGTTTGGAGGGTCAAAGCTGGTGCTTACTATTTCCAAAGTACCGTTTTGTGCGCTTTCAGCGGCTTCGCTCGATGAGCCCTCCTTGTTTTCCAATCTTTCCCTCGTTGTAAGCCCATAGTCACTAAATCACGACGTTTCAGCCAAGATGATCGATCCTTTATCGAGGCAGAAATCTCTCGCCTTCTAGCTGATGGTATCATTGAGCCATGTTCATCTTCCTGGCGGGCTCAAGTCGTCGTTGTTAAAAATCCTCTGAAGCAACACAAGAAACGTCTTTGCATCGATTACTCGCAAACTATTAACCAGTATACCGACCTGGATGCCTACCCACTACCACGCATCTATGACATGGTCAATAACCTTGCCAACTACAAGGTATTTTCAACTTTTGATTTAAAGAGCGCATATCATCAAGTACCGTTAAAGGACTCTGACAAAAAGTATACGGCCTTTGAGGCCAATGGTCGGCTTTACCAGTTTTGTCACCTTCTATTTGGGGTCACCAATGGGGTGGGCATCTTTCAACGGGCAATGGATAGCCTAGTCAAACAGGAGAACTTAACGGACACTTTTCCACATCAAGATAATATCACCATTGCTGGTCATAACCAGAAGGAGCATGATGCCAATCTCCAGAAATTTTTTGACGCTCTCCGTCATCGCAACTTAACCTTAAATGAGTCCAAATCTGTGAAATCAGTACCATCAGTCAACACCCCTGGCCACTGGGTGGGCAAAGGTGTCATCAAACCGGATCTGGAGCGACATCATCCGCTTCAGAAGCTCCCTCCCCCTACGAATCTCGGCTCTCTTCGTCGGGCACTCGGCATGTTCACCTATTATGTGAAGTGGATACCCCACTTCTCCAGCAAGATCCAGCCCCTGCGTCACGCAAAGTCATTTCCATTGGAGGCAACGGCTGTTTCAGCTTTCCACCTCCTCAAGCGACAACTGGAAAAAGCCACGCTTCGTTCCATTGATGAAAATCTTCCTTTCATGGTCGAGTGTGATGCATCGGATGTGGCGATCTCGGCTACCTTGAATCAAGGTGGTCGACCTGTTGCATTTCTGTCCAGAACTTTGCAGGGTAGCGAGCTCCATTATCCTCCTGTCGAGAAGGAGGCTACGGCTATCATCGAAGCGGTACGTAAATGGAGTCATTTTCTCGCTCATCGCCATTTCACACTTATAACCGATCAGCGCTCCGTGGCCTTTATGCTGGATAACCAGAAACGCACTAAGATCAAGAATAACAAAATACAACTCTGGAGGATGGAATTGGCCGCCTTTGGATACACCATACATTATCGACCCGGCAAAGAGAATGTGGCCCCGGATACCCTCACGCGGGCATTCTGCTATTCTATGTCAACTTCGACTCTGGCGGATCTTCATACTGACTTATGCCACCCTGGCGTTACCCGTATGTTGCATTTTGTGCAATCTAAAAATCTCCCATTTTCTAAGGAAGATGTGAAAAGAACGTGCTCCTCCTGTAAAATTTGTGCGGAGTTAAAACCGCAATTCTTCCATCCATTGGATGGCTCACTCATACACGCTATGCAGCCTATGCAGCGACTCAGCATTGACTTTAAAGGGCCATTGCCTTCCTCAACGCGGAACACCTACTTACTGACTATGGTGGACGAATATTCATGCTTTCCCTTTGCTTTCCCCTGTCCCAATATGCTTACTTCCACAGTGATCAAATGCCTTGATCAAGTCTTTTCCCTTTGCGGTACGGCCAATTTCATCCACTCTGATCAGGGTCCCTCCTTCATGTCAAGCGAACTCAAAAGTTATCTCTCCCAACGGGGAATCGCCACAAGTAAAACGACACCGTACCATCCCATCGGTAACGGACAGGTTGAGAGATACAACGCTATCATTTGAAACGCTGTTCGTCTTGCGCTGAGGTCACGCAACCTAACAGACCAGCAGTGGGAAACTATGCTCCCTGACGTGTTGCATTCCATCAGGTCTCTCCTTTCTACTTCTACCAATGTCAGACCTCATGAGCGATTCTTCAACTTCCAGCGTCACTCCATCCATGGGAAGTCTCTACCGTCATGGTTGGCAGCTCCTGGCCCCGTGCTGCTCCGAAGATTCGTCCGATCGTCGAAAACCGATCCTCTAGTCAACGAGGTAGAACTTACAGACGTCAACCCCACATACGCCCACGTGCGGTACCCGGATGGCCGGGAGTCCACCGTTTCGCTCCGGGACCTGGCTCCCTGTCTGGCCGGTTCCGCGGACCCGACTGATGGAGGGACCCGCGGGGATGAGGCTGACACTCTGTGCTCCCCCGAGGATGACGCCCTACCTGGGACATCGAGGGATCTGCCGGCCGCCCCGTCGGATCCGCTCGGGGAGCTGAGCGCTCCCCGTGGGATGGCCACCCCGGGCCAGGACGCCGGTCAATCTCTGGCTAACCAACGGGACGAAGCCAGTTCTGCGCCTGTGGGGGCCCGCACCCAGAGTCACAATCTCCCCAGCCTCCCTCGGGTTGATCAGAGTAACACGGGCCCTGTCGATCCACCAGCACGGATCAAGCGGCCCAGGGACCAAGACACGGTCCGGGGAGACGTGCCTTCTGGCCATAAACAAAAATCTAAAAGACTGCAGCTATTCATGTTCCGCCTAATCCGTTAAGAGGAAGTCGTCGGACTTCCAAATCTTTTAGGCAGGAAGAATGTCATCAATCTCATCATCGAGAAACTACCTATGAAATAACACTGGACGGCCAGCTGTTGGCGTCGTCCAAGGAGTTTAAATACTCGGGCGTTGGCCCCAGCTTGCCAGGGACATTTTGTAAAGACAAGGAGCTAGTGGATACAACTAGACCTCCATGTTCTGAAACAAGTTGATTAAAGCCTTGCTTTATGCTCAACCCAAGTGCGTAGTGAGTTTTATTACGTCATACTGTGTCTTGTCTATTGTACCGAGTGTTATCTATTGTACTGTGTGTTGTCTATTGTACCATGTGTTGTCTATTGTACCGTGTGTTGTCTATTGTACCGTGTGTTGTCTATTGTACCATGTGTTGTAACACAGAAACATAGAAACATAGAAACTAGGAGCAGGAGTAGGCCATTCGGCCCTTTGAGCCTGCTCCGCCATTCAACGAGATCATGGCTGATCATCCAAACCCTAGCGCCCGGTCCCTACACCGACAGCCATCCCACCCAAGCCCTATCCCCGTAACCCCATAACCCCACATATTTAATCCCCCCTAACACTAAGGGCCAATTTTTTATCATGGCCAATCAACCTAACCCGCACATCTTTGGACTGTGGGAGGAAACCGGAGCACCCGGAGGAAACCCACGCAAACACGGGGAGAATGTGCAAACTCCACACAGACAGTTACCCAAGGCCAGATTTGAACCCGGGTCCCTGGCGCTGTGAGGCAACAGTGCTAACCACTATGCCACCGTGTCCCCAAGACATACTGTGTCTTGTCTATTGTACTGTGTGTTGTCTATTGTACCGTGTGTTGTCTATTGCACCGTGTGATGTCTATTGTACCGTGTGTTGTCTATTGCACCGTGTGTTGTCTATTGTACCGTGTGTTGTCTATTGTACCATGTGTTTGTAAACCAATCAGAAATTTTTTGACAAGCACATTTTTACGAGTCACTGCTGTTGTGTCTGTGTATAATAAGACACAGACTGCAGGAGAAACGGTACAACAGGTGTTTACTCAACGTGGCTCACAGTGGAACTGCCTGTACAGATTACTACTCAGTGCTATATACAGGTGTGGTCACTGCCGGTACTACAGTATACATGAGCTGTAAAAAGTAGTTCCCCCCCTTAAAGGTATATACATTACAATTCCTCCCCTTTTAGATTAACAGTACCATAACACTCATTTAACAATTAAATATCAAACTAATTACAATTAACACTTTTAACATGCAACATTAGCTGAAAATAGTCTATTTATATATTCAGTCTTTGGGGAGGCCTCCTGATCCCTTCTGGATAGCGCCTTTCCCGAGTGTCTTGCTCTTGGTGCGGAGGCGATTCTGGCCCCCTGTCATCGGTTGGTTCATCAGCTTCCGATGCTACTGTTCCTGGGGTAGATGCGACCTGTATGTCGGGTTCATCACCAGGTACGTATGGGCGAGGCATGGGGTTGACTTGTTCCTGTGACTCTAGGATCTGGTCAGCATGGCGTCTCACGATGCTCTCCCCAACGTCCACTGTGTACATTAGTGGGCCCTGCCGTGTGCATATCGTTCCTGGCTGCCATTTTTCTGTTCGGTAGTCGCGGGCCAAGACTGGTTGCCCTACATTGAAGCTCCTTGTTGGCTTCTCATGGATGTGCTGGAATTGCTTACTCTCAACATCTCTTCGTACGTTTGGTCTGAGCAAATCCAGGCGAGATCTTAACCTTCGGTTAAAGAACATCATGGCTGGGGCCTGGTTGGTGACTGCATGTGTCACATTCCGGTAGGCGAACAGGAAATTGTCCACCTTGTGCTGCAGCGGAATGTTGTCATTGTACATGGCCTTTATTGCCTTCTTAAAGGTTTGTACGAACCTCTCAGCCAATCCATTTGTGGCTGGATGATACGGGGCGGATGTGTAATGCCTTACCCCATTCTTTTTCAAGAACCTCCGGAACTCTACGGACACAAACTGGGGTCCGTTGTCAGAGCAAATCTGTTCTGGCAAGCCATTCCTGGCAAAAATGGTCCGTAGGACTGCAATAGTTTTCTCCGTGGTGGTGGAGGACATTTTGATGACCTCAGGCCATTTCGAGTGCACATCCACGGCTATTAAAAACATTGAGTCCATGAATGGACCAGCAAAATCAATATGCACCCGTTGCCATGGAGATGAGGGCCACTCCCATGGGTGTAGAGGGGCCTGTGGTGGTGCATTTTGGACTTTCTGGCATCCTGAGCAGCTCTTGGTCAGGTCCTCGATTTGTTTATCGATTCCAGGCCACCACACATAAGCCCTGGCTAGGCGTTTCATTTTTACCCCTCCCAGATGACCCTCATGAAGCTCATTGAGCACTCTATCCCTTAACTTGGGTGGAATTACCACTCGGGATCCACACATCAAGGTCCCCGGCACACTGACAGCTGTTCTCTCCTTGTCGAGAATGCTGGCAACAGTGAGTCGCCATGTGCTGGCCATCCCTTCACCGTCAAATCATATACCCGAGACAGTGTCGGGTCATTTCGTGTTTCCTTTTCGATACAAGCGTTAGTTACCGGTAGGTATTCAACTATAGTCGAATGGAATATTTCGACAGGATCCACTGCTGGTGCTTCCTCTGCAGTAGGCAGTGGCAGGCGTGATAGCCCATCAGCATTTCCATGCTGTTTTGTGCCCTTATATTCAATCTCATAGTGGTGCGCCCCTAGAAAAAGTGACCATCTTTTTAGTCGTTGCGCAGTCATCACCGGAACGCCCTTCTTCGGATTAAAAATGGAGACAAGAGGCTGGTGATCAGTCAGCAAGGTGAATTTCTGCCCGTGCAGATAGTGATTGAACTTTTTCACTCCCCACACTAGGCTGAGGGCCTCCCTGTCAATCTGGGCGTAGTTACGCTCAGCTGAGGTTAGTGATCGTGAAGCAAAGGCTATTGGCCTCTCTGAGTCGTCCGAGAATTTGTGCGACAGCACCGCTCCAATGCCGTAGGGTGACGCATCACATGCCAACCGAATTGGTAATGCTGGGTTGTAATGGGCCAATACCTCTTTCGATGTGATTAGTGTTTTGCTCTTCTGGAAAGCTCGTCTACATTCGTCACTCCACTTCCATGGCACCCCAGTTTGCAGTAGGGTGTTCAGTGGGTGTAGTATTGTAGACAAATTTGGCAAGAACTTATGGTAGTAGTTTACCAGCCCGAGGAACAACCTCAGTTGTGACACATTTTCCGGTGCTGGAGCCTTGACTACTGCCTCAATCTTCTCTGGGGACTTATGTAACCCCTCTTTATCGATAACGTGGCCACAATACGAGATCTGTTTTCTAAAAAACTCGCATTTGGGGCGGTTAGCTCGGAGCCCATATTCCTGCAATCTAGTGAGCACCTGCTCCAGGTTGGCAAGGTGATCACTGTCATTTTCGCCCGTGACCAGGATGTCGTCCAAATAACACTGGGTCCCTGGGATCCCTTGCAGGACTTGTTCCATTGTCCTCTGCCAAATAGCCAGAGCTGATGCTACCCCGAATACCAGCCGGTTGTATTGGTAGAGACCTTTATGGGTGTTGATTGTGAGGTATTTTTTTGATGCTTCTTCTACCTCCATTTGCAGATACGCCTGGGCCAGATCAATCTTAGTGAGGCGTTTCCCTCCAGATAGTGAGACGAAAATATCTTCAATCCGCGGAAGTGGATATTGTATGGTGTGAAGGATCGGGTTCACGGTTACCTTAAAGTCCCCACAGATGCGAACCTTCCTTGGTTCCCCAGGCGTGCTGCTCAACGACTTTTTCATCACAGGGACGATGGGTGTAGCCCACTCGCTCCAGTCTACCTTGGACAGTACACCTGAACGTTCCAGACTCTCCAGCTCTGCTTCGACGGCTGGGTGGATCGCATTAGGTACCGGTCTGGCCTTAAAAAATTTTGGGCTTGCGTTTTCTTCAATTTTAATCATCGCTGTCATGCCTTTTAGTGTTCCGAGTCCTTGCTGGAACACTTCTTTCGCGTCAGTTAGGATCTTTGACAGTCGCCCAGGTGTGACGTCACAGAAATCACAGAAACCCCACAGTGCAGATGGAGGCCATTTCGGCCCATCGAGCCTGCACCGACACATATCCCACCCGATCCCCGTAACCCCTACACCAACACATATCCCACCCTATCCCTGTAACCCCACGTATTTAATCCCCCTAACACTAAGGGTCAATTTATCATAGCCAATCAACCTAACCTGCACATCTTTGGACTGTGGGAGGAAACCGGAGCACCCGGAGGAAACCCACGCAGAATGTGCAAACTCCACACAGACAGTCACCCGAGGCCGGATTCGAACCCGGGTCCCTGGCGCTGTGAGGCAACAGTGCTAATCACTATGCCACCGTGCTGCCCACGTCGTCATCCTTTTTGTCAGCCACAGTCAGTGCCTGTATGGAATGCCAATCCAGTTGTATTTTCTGGATCCATTCACGTCCCAGTAATGGTGGTCCTCCATCTTGCAATACATACAGGTCTAATTTTGGTGTTTCCTTACCGTTATATATAACGGTCACCCTTATTTTTCCTTTGGGGTAGACTTTTTGCCCCATGTACGTCTTCAAAATAATTTTTGTGTCTCTCAAGGGTATGTGTGAGAATAGCCGTTCGTAGTCCCGTCGGTTTATGACTGTTAGGGCTGATCCTGTGTCCAATTCCATCTTTACCTGGACTCCTGCTATCTTGAGAGTGACCCAAATGGTTCGGTGATCCTCCATTGTGATCACATTATGTAGTTTCAGACAACTCAGTTCCCTGCTTTCGGAGTCGTTATCACTCTTTTGTTCATCTGAACTATTCTCCGTCATCTTATGTACCTTCTTGTACTTTCCTTTGGTAGGTTTCTTATTGCTGGTTTTCTTTCCCGACCTGCAGACTCGTGCTATGTGTCCTACTTTTCCACACTGTCTGCACACTTTGTCTTTGAACCAGCAATCCTTCTGGTCATGTGTTGTTCTGCCGCAGCGATATCACTTCTCTGTTCCATATGACATTTCGTTTGTACCATATTCTTGCGGTCTCTGTTGTATCTCTGCAGCGCCCCGTGCTGCTGCTTCATATGATACCGCAATGCTGAAAGCCTTTTCCAGCGTAAGGTCCTTTTCAGATAAAAGCCGTTTCTGGGTTCCTTCACTTTGAAGCCCACACACAAACTTGTCCCTTAAGGTATCTGCCAGTCCCGCTCCAAACTGGCAGTGTTTCGATAGTTTGCGCAGTTCTGTTAAATAATCAGCATTGCTTTCATCCTTATGCTGGTTCCGTTTGTGAAACTTGAATCTTTCTGCTATCAGCAGCGGTGTGGGGTTTAAATGTTCCTGTAGTATCATTACTATGTCTTCAAAACTCTTTTCCATTGGCTTCGTTGGGGTTACTAGATTTCGTAATAAACCATACGTCTTTGCACCCATTAAATTTAACAATATCGACGCTTTCTTGTCATCTGACACCTCATTTGCCTTGCAGTACACCTCTATTCGTTCGACATATGTAGTCCAATCTTCGACTTCATTGTCAAATGCGGTGATACTGCCACTCTTCAGCATTTTGGGTGTGGTTTAAAATGGCATCTCCCAATGGCTTAAAATGGCGTCTCCCGCGTTTCCTTCCTCCCCCGCTGCTGCCAACGCCGCTCCCAGCGGTTCTCATGGCAATGGCGGCACCCTGTAGGTTTCGCGCGCTTCTCCTGTGCTGCTGCCAACGCCGCTCCCGGCGGTTCTCGTGGCAATGGCGGCGCCCTGTAGGTTTCGCGTGCTTCTCTCTCCCTCTCTTCGACGCTGCTCGACCCCTGAACACCGACTGCGCCCTGTGCGCTCTGCCCTCTCTCTCTCTCCCCCGTCGACGCTGCTCGGCCCTTTGCTGTGCCGCTCGGTCGGGCTCTAGCCCGCCACTGTCCGGGAAGGGTCTGCGCACTACCTGTTGCCAGCCCGTTTCGCTGGACCACCTCGACTGGAAAGCCAAGCCTGGCTCTCGACAGCCTCCCCCGCAATTCTCGAGTCTCTGCTGGATGACTGGGCGGTTGCCCGTGGTCGACGCCCGAGTCTCTGGCCTTGACCTCCAATCCACTGATCTCCAGGAATGAATCCCCGGGAGGTGATGCAGAGTTGCAGGTAGGTTCGAACTTGCCTCGTCGTCAATGTTGTGTCTGTGTATAATAAGACACAGACTGCAGGAGAAATGGTACAACAGGTGTTTACTCAACGTGGCTCACAGTGGAACTGCCTGTACAGATTACTACTCAGTGCTATATACAGGTGTGGTCACTGCCGGTACTACAGTATACATGAGCTGTAAAAAGTAGTCCCCCCCTTAAAGGTATATACATTACAACTGCCACTTTAAAAGTGAAACCCTTGCCCTAACCCCTCTCTGACCTGGAGTGCTCTGTGCCTGTACATTCCACACTGGGAAAGATCACCATGGAATGAAATGGTTCCAGGTGTGCGTGAGTTGGCACTGTCAGAATGGCGACAGCACTGAGGGAAGGTTACTTGTGTAAGCTGCTGTGTGCCTGTCTGCTAGTCAGTCTGACCTTAACTCAATCCTTGAGTCCCGTGTGTTTTGTTTACTGGGGAATGTTACAAGTGCTCTGCCACAAGAGCAGATGAGTGGAGACTGTGGCTAATCAGCTTGCGCAACAATAATCGCTTCCAGATGTTTGGAGTCGACCAAATGAGCAGGAATGTGGAAACAGGGCTGTTGTCGCCAGGTGAATAGGAATCACATCCTCCGCTTCCGTGCTCTCCCTCACAGCTCCAGACCGTGTCACCTCGTGCTTACACCAAATAAAGCAACTCGAAGGGGCAACATTCCACTTCCCGCTACCTCCCGCGGGCTACCTGTGTTTCAGTGCCAGAGGTTTCATTGAGAGGTTAGCCTTGTACTTCACTCAGTGTTGCTGTCGACCTCCTGCACTTTGTGTTGAACAGCTTACAGTAACTCGATTTTCGAAGTTGGTCAGAGCGGAGGGTTAAAAGCTGCCCTCGCAGGCCAACGGTAGTGCTGCTGGAGGGGTCATTGTATCCAGCTTGGCGTCTCCCTTATCGTGCACTGAGCTCAGGTTAGTCCGTAACATGACACAAATTCAGCAGCGGTGTGAAATTAAACTTGTGGTCCCTGAGATTCTGGGGGCCTGGAGAAAACGGTTTTCTAAAACACAGGCAGTGGGAGTGGGGGATGGGGCAGTGGGAGGGGGGCACAGAATTTCAAACTGCCAGGGTTTTACCCCTTTTTCAAAGCCCATCAGAATCCCAGTACTGGGGCCCGATATCGAACCCTCGCCCACAGATGGTTTAGTGGAACGTGGGCACTTACTTAACCTCCCATCAGTAAAGGGGAGGGGAGTTGTATCTCTGACTCATGGGGTGTAATATTCAACGGAAGGAACAATCAAACTCGGGCGGGGAAGTGTGACAGATGGGGAGTGTGACAGATGGGGAGTGTGACAGATGGGGAGTGTGACAGACAGGGGGTGTGACAGACAGGGGGTGTGACAGACGGGGAGTGTGACAGACGGGGAGTGTGACAGACAGGGGGTGTGACAGACGGGGAGTGTGACAGACGGGGAGTGTGACAGACGGGGAGTGTGACAGACGGGGGTGTGACAGACTGGAGGTGTGACAGACAGGAGGTGTGACAGACAGGAGGTGTGACAGATGGGGGGTGTGACAGACAGGGAGTGTGAGCCAGGCCCAGTCGGAGTGTGGGTTGTAGAAGTGCCGCAGTCTTGTAGTGCCAATTCCTTGACCCACACTGTCTTTGAGTGCGGCACCTCTGGGAGTACGGAATTGGTGAATTTACCCTACGACAGGAACACAGTGACCGAGAGTTTCAGCCACGGTCTCCTGGCGGGGAGCTCTGCCCGGCGGGACCACCGATTTGGGCCAAAGGAGACCCTGAAGATGAAAATCCAGCCCAATGTCGAAGGCACCTGATATGTGGAGGGTCCGTTTTGCCCACGAGAGGACAGTCGGTCATCCTGCATTTGCTTTGCTAAATGTCACTCCTACCTTTTCTCCTTTCACACCACTGCAGTCGCACTTGGAACTGGATGTACATCCATGGCAGGCCTGTGGGAGATAAAACACGGACACCGTTAGGAGACTCTCACACATCATTGGCAGAGTTAAGTTTGCTGCCTTGCCCATGGCCCTTCCCCAGTCTCCAGAAGGTGTTGTCTCCTTGCTGGGGCAGGGGGTCCTTGGGCACTGCCTCCAGTACCTTGCCCAAGTGGCCAGCATCCCATCCTTAGCCTTGACAGTAAGGCTCAGAGGGCTATTTGACTACAGAGGCACCACCATCCCTAACCCAGCGGTGTTGACCCTGTCGGCACGGACCTGCGATCAAACCAGGAACTTTCTTGCTCTGTGCAGAAGATTTGTCCAGTCACCTGTTGTTTAACTCTGGTTTCTTTCTATTAATGAACACGTTGGTGTGGGATTGGAGTCACATATAGGCCGGGCCGGGTAAGGATGGGTGGGCGGGGCGGTGACTGAAGGCGGTGGGGGGGATTGGCATTCGCACTTTAACGAGGTGCGAGTAGCTGCTTGAAATGCCTGAAAGCCAGTGAGCCAAATACGGCTTTATAATTGAGGCCCGTGGTGATGAGAGGCAGTCAGCGTCATTTGCCCGCTATAGGCGGCTGTCTGGGGTAAGTGGGGATGGCGGGAGCACAAGTGAGGACTGTGTCAGGGGAGAAGGCAGGGACCGGGTACTGAGTTTGGATGATCAGCCATGATCACATTGAATGGCGGAGCAGGCTCGAGGGGCCGAATGGCCGACTCCTGCTCCTATCTTCTATGTTTCTTTGTTTCTGTTTCCCAGATTTAAAAAAAAACTGAATTCAAATTCTCAAACGGCCATGGGTGGATTTGACTTCCTGTTCTTTGGCCCAGTAACATAACCACAACCCTAACCCTACCCCCCTCTCACTGACCATCTCATTGTCTGTGCTTACTGACGACCGGATTATAAAATGATTCTCCCAGAGAACTATGACATGAAGTATCTCAGTGTCCCCTTCTCACGCTCTCTCTCTCTCAACTGAATCACAAAGGAATGGAACCAAATATTTGAAAACCGCAAATCTTTATCCAGTTCCAAGAGTTTCCGATAAGATCTCTACTGTTCTCAGTTTGGCAAATACATGGGAGAGTAACACAGGGCTTAAAAAAAAGCTTTGATTCGGATCAAAAATAACATTGTTTTACAAACAGGAAAACTCCAACAAATATCCCCAGGCAATCGAGTCGTTAGAAGCTGTGAACCAATAACATAAACCAATCACGATGTGGTCTCCTCTACATTGGGGTGACCAAACGCAGATTGGGTGACCGAGTTGCGGAACACCTTCGTTCAGTCCGTAAGGGGGGCTCCGAGCTCCCGGTGGCCTGTCACTTTAATTCACCGCTCCACTCCCACTCGGACCTCACTGTCCTCGGCCTCTTGCATTGTTCCACGGAAGCTCAGCGTAAGCTCGAGGAACAGCACCTCATCTTTCGATTAGGCACTTTATAGCCCTCTGGACTCAACATAGAGTTCAACAATTTCAGATCATAACCTCGGCCCCTATCACATATATATATTTTTTATTTTTTTATCCACACCTTTTGTTTGTATCTTTTCTTCTCCCCCACAGGGCAGCTGTCTTTCATTCTGCCAGCGCAATTCACACTTCATCTAGAGCCATCTTTTGTTTCTTAACCTGTCCCATTACCATCTCCTCTCGCCTTGAATATCTCTTTATGTCTCCCAACCTCTCCTGCCTTCTATCATATCACAGACCTTCCCTTTTGTTCTTTCCTCCTCTCCCCCCTTTACCCAGCCCCTACACTTGCTTAAAAATCTGTTCCTTTTCCTGCTTTTTTCCAGTTCTGACGAAGGGTCATCGACCTGAAACGTTAAGTCTGTTTCTCTCTCCACGGATGCTGCCTGACCTGCTGAGTATCTCCAGCGTTTTCTGTTGTTATTTCGGATTTCCAGCATCCGCAGTATTTTGCGAACGTAAATATCCGTGTCTGTTCCTGATTGAACTAGCACCAAATCCATCCCAGTAAAGCTACACTTTCCTGTCAACCACCACCTGCCGTTACTCGAATGTGGAGCTCGAGAAGGGAAATAAACAAGAAGCTAAAAACCTGATGACTTAACTTGCAAACACTTAGGGGCAAAAGTCCCGATACACAGCTCCCTGTAAAGCCCATATCACAAAGGTAGCCCACTCCCAGACCGGGGGTTTCCATCTATTACATTTTATGGATTGAAGATTATGGGTTGGCAGAGCTCGATTTTGCAAGGTGCGATCCCAGTGCACCCAGGAGGGTCCATGGAATCTCTACCCATACTGAGCACAGTCGGAAATATTTACAAACATACGAACAATGACAGACAGGTAAGGAGCCTCTGGTCCATCCAGCCTGCCCCACACAGCCGCGATACCTTGTGTATCACAACATATACACTCCACCCCACCCCAAACCTCATAGGAATGGACAACCGCCGAATCCTACAAATGAGTACGAGTTTGGTAGAAAACAAACGCAAACTAATGAGCCCAATATAGCTGTTGCTCCTGCTGTTGATGCTGCTGTTGTTCAGGGTTCTGCTGCTGCCACGGCTGGTCTTCATCCGAATCTAATGTCCAGGAGGAAAGGAAATAAATGGTTCCCATGCTTCTGGTATATACCCCAGTTGAGGAAGCACTCAGTCAAGGTGGCGAGAGGGGTTTCCCAGGAGGTCACACTGGAGATGGGTGTCAGGCTCCAAACTTCCACAACAATGAGTAGGCCTGCTAAAAGTTCCCCCAGACCTGAGACACCAAAGTTCTGCCACCTGCAAATGATGATTGCTGAAAGCTCCTTTGTAATGGTGGAGCTGCAGCTGTTAGTAAGCAATCCACTAGTGAGGCCGCCAGGGTTATCTGGCGTGTTCCAGAGGAGGTGTGTAGGACGGGGGAAAAGTGTTAAAATTAGAAAGACCTCTCAAAATGAGATTATAGAGGCAATTAAGTGTTTGTTAAGGGCCTTAAGGGCCTATCCTGCCTCTTGGAGGTGGGATGGAAATGAGGTCTGAAATCCCGATTCTGGAAAAATTGCTCGGAGGCGAGCTGGAGGCGAGATCGGGCCCACACTCCATTTTTTGCGATTTTAACACCTCACACGCCTCCAATCCCGCCTCCTCGGGCCTGGCAAGATCGAGCCCAGAGAGTAAGATGAAGCAGAGAAAGAGCCCATATCACAGATGTCAGGTCGAGAATACATCTGAGAATCAGGCTAAATATAGAAAGGTCAGAGGAGAAGTGAAAAAGAAAATAAGAGGGGCAAAGAGAGAGTATGAGAATAAAATGGCAGCCAACATAAAAGGTAATCCAGAGTCTTCTATAGGCAGATAAATAGTAAAAGGGTAGTAAGAGGAGGGATGGAGCCGATTAGGGACCAAAAAGGAGACCTACGCATGGAGGCAGAGGGTATGGCTGAGGTACTAAACGAGTACTTTGCATCTGTCTTCACCAAGGAAGAGGATGTTGCCATAGACATAGTGAAGGAGAAGGACACAGATTTAAGGTGATTGGCAAAAGAACCAAAGGCGACATAAGGAAAAACTATTTAACACAGCGAGTGGTGAGGATCTGGAATGCACTGCCTGAGAGGGCGGTGGAGGCAGATTCAATCGTGGCTTTCAAAAGGGAGTTGGATAAGTACCTGAAGGAAAAACATTTGCAGGGCTCCGGGGAAAGGGCGGGGGAGTGGGACTAGCTGAAGTGCTCCTGCAGAGAGCCGGCACGGGCTCGACGGGCCGAATGGCCTCCTTCTGTGCTGTAACCATTCTCTGATTCACTTCCTCCAGCTCAACACCATCGATTTAAAAGCTTACAGTTCACCTACAGGTCAGTGACAAGGAGGCAAAACCTAGGGGGCGTGTCGGGGGAGGTGAAGGGGGAGAATGAGTTAGAGGGGATTGAACGAGGGAGTTGGGAAGGGCAAGGAGTCAGGAAGAATGGGAAAGGGGAGAGAAGTAGAGAGGAAAAGGGAATCAGAGGCATGGAGACAAGAAGCTCATCGACCAGAAACGTTAACTCTGTTTCTCTCTCCACAGATGCTGCCTGACCTGCTGAGTGTTTCCAGCATTTTCTGAAGTGTCTTTACATCTCCCTCAGCAGGAGAGCAACAGAGGGAGGCCATATTGTCATTATACATGGCTGATTGTTATAATAATGTTGTTCTCGTGAAGGACTGTAATCTATCACAATTCAGCCAGGAGTAGGACACAGACTCTCTCAATGGCAGCTTTGTTGCAACCACATTTGTTGTAATCAAATTTAACTGGTTATGGTCTGTGTGCACTGCTACAGATGCAGTTCCCCGTCGCCCCCTCACCGCCTGTGTTTTTTTAGTCTGCTTTCCCTCAGTTTCGGATTGCCTGCCTTCTACACCAGTCTCCAACTGAGAATCTCAGAGGCTTTCCAATGGCGACAGCAGCTTGCATTTATATAGCGCCTTTAACATAGTAAAACATCCCTTCTTCTTCTTAGGCAGCCCCTCGGAACCGAGGATGACTTGCTTCCACATTAAAAATGAGTTCTCAGGTGACTGATGAGTCCAATGCGGGACCTACAGTCTCTGTCACAGGTGGGGCAGACGGTGGTTGAAGGGGCGGGTGGGTGGGGTGCTTGGGTTGACGTGCGCTCCTTCCGCTGCCTGCGCTTGGCTTCCGCTTGAACCCGGCAAAGAGACTCGAGGTGTTCGGCGCCTTCCCGGATGCTTCTCCTCCACTTTGAGCGGTCTTGGGCCAGGGATTCCCAGGTGTCGGTGGGGATGTTGCACTTTTTCAAGGAGGCTTTGAGGGTGTCCTTGAAGCGTTTCCTTATTGGGGGAAGGCAGCAGCAGCCAACTTCCTGGCACCATGGGTGGTTCTGCTGCACAGGATGGGAGGAAAAAGAACGGTAGAGCTATAGTGATAGGGGATTCTATTGTAAGGGGAATAGAAAGGCATTTCTGTGGCCGCAAACGAGACTCCAGGATGGTATGTTGCCTCCCTGGTGCAAGGGTCAAGGATGTCTCGGGGAGGCTGCAGGGCATTCTGGAGGGGGAGGGTGAACAACCAGTTGTCGTGGTGCATATAGGTACCAACGATTTAGGTAAAAACGGGATGAGATCCTAAAGGCTGAATATATGGAGTTAGGAGGTAAATTAAAAAATAGGACCGCAAAGGTCATAATCTCAGGATTGCTACCAGTGCCACATGCTAGTCAGAGTAGAAATAGAAGGATATTTCAGATGAATGTGGCTAGAGGAATGGTGCAAGGGGGAGGGATTCAAATTCCTGGGACACTGGAACCGGTTCTAGGGGAGATGGGACCAGTACAAACTGGACGGTTTGCACCTGGGCAGGACCGGGACCGATGTCCTAGGGGGAGTGTTTGCTAGTGCTGTTGGGGAGGGTTTAAACTAAAATGGCAGGGGGTTGGGAACCTGTGCAGGGAGAGAGAGGAAAGGGAAGCAAGGATAGAAACAAAAGACAGGAAGGAGAAAAGCAAAAGTGGAAGGCAGAGAAATCAAGGGTGTAAATCAAACAGGGCCACAGTAAATAATAATTCTAAAAGGACTAAGAGTGTTAAAAAAAACAAGCCTGAAGGTTTTGTGTCTTAATGCGAGGAGCATTCATAATAAGGTGGATGAATCAGCTGTGCAAATAGATGTAAACGGTTATGAGGTAATTGGAATTATGGAGACATGGCTCCAGGGTGACCAAGGCTGGGAATTCAACATCCAGAGGTATTCAATATTCAGGAAGGACAGGCAAAAAGGAAAAGGTGGTGGGGTAGCATTGCTGGTTAAAGAGGAGATTAACACAATAGTAAGGAAGGATATTAGCTCTGATGATGTGGAATCTGTATGGGTAGAGCTGAGAAATACCAAGGGGCAGAAAACGTTAGTGGGAGTTGTATACAGACCCCCAAACAGTAATGCTGAGGTTGGGGATGGCATTAAATGGGAAATTAGAGGCGCGTGCAATAAGGGCACAGCAGTTATCATGGGTGACTTTAATCTACAGATAGATTGAGCTAACCAAATTAGTAACAATACTGTGGAGGAGGAATTCCTAGAGTGTATACGGGATAGTTTCCCGGACCAATATGTCGAGGAACTAACTAGAGATCAGGCCATCTTAGACTGGGTATTATGTAATGAAAAAGGATTAATTAGCAATCTTGTTGTGCGAGGCCCCTTGGGGAGGAGCAATCATAATATGATAGAATTCTTCATTAAGATGGAGAGTGAAGTAGTTGACTCAGAGACTAGGGTTCTGAATTTAAATAAAGGAAACTACAATGGTATGAGGCTAGGATGGATTGGGGAACGTTACTTAAAGGGTTGACGGTGGATAGGCAATGGCAAACATTTAAAGATCGCATAGATGAACTACAGAATTTGTTCATCCCTGTTTGGCATAAAAATAAAACAAAAAAGGTGACTCAACCGTGGCTAAAAAGGGAAATTAGGGATCGCATAAGATCCAAGGAGAGGATATATAAATTGGCCAGAAAAAGCAGCAAAACTGAGGATTGGGAGCAGTTTAGGATTCAGCAAAGGAGGACAAAGGGATTAATTAAGAGGGGGAAAATAGAATATGAGAGTAAGCTTGCAGGGAACATAAAAACTGACTGTAAAAGCTTCTATAGATATGTGATGAGAAAAAGATTGGTCAAGTCAAGTGTAGGTCCCTTGCAGTCAGAATCAGGGGAATTTATAATGGGGAACAAAGAAATGGCAGACCAATTAAATACATACTTTGGTTCTGTCTTCACAAAGAAGGACACAAATAACCTCCCAGAGATGTCGGGGAACATAGGGTCTAATGAGAGGGAGGAACTGAATGAAATCAGTATTTGTAGGGAAATGGTGTTAGGGAAATTGACGGGATTGAAGGCCGATAAACCCCCAGGGCCTGATAATCTACATCCTAGGGCACTTAAGGAAGTGGCCCTCGAAATAGTAGATACATTGCTGGTCATCTTCCAAAATTCTACAGACTCTGGAATAGTTCCTATGGATTAGAGGGTAGCTAATGTAACCCCACTATTTAAAAAAGGTGGTAGGGAGAAAACGGGGAATTATAGACCGGTAAGCCTGACATCAGTAGTGGGGAAAATGCTAGAGTCCATTATAAAAGATGTAATAGCAGAGCACTTGGAAAACAGTGACAGGATCGGACAAAGTCAACACGGAGCTCCAAGTAGAGTGCTTGTTTTGGGAGTCTCGTATCGGGCATGCGGACAATGTGACCCGTCCATCGGAGCTGATCGAGCATGGTCAAATCTTCGATGCTGGGGATGTTGGCCTGAGCGAGAACACTGACGTTGGTGCGCATATTCCTGCCAATCGATTTGCAGGATCTTGCGGAGGCAGCGTTGGTGGTACCTCTCCAGTGCTTTGAGGCGCCTGCTGTACATGGTCCATGTCTCTGAGGCATACAGCAGGGCGGGTATTACTACTGCTCTGTAGACCATGAGCTTGGTGCCGGGTTTGAGATCCTGGTCTTCAAACACTCTCTTCCTCAGGCGACTGAAGGCTGCACTGGCACACTGAAGGCGGTGTTGGGCTTCGTCGTCGACATCTGCCCTTGTTGACAGTAGGCTCCCGAGGTATGGAAAGTGGTCCACGTTGTCCAAGGCCTTGTCATGGACTTTGATAATCAGGGGGGCAGTACTGTGTGGCGGGGGCAGGTTGGTAGAGGACCTTTGTCTTACGGATGTTTAGTGTAAGACTCATGCTCTCGTATGTGTCGGTGAAGGTGTTAACAATGGTTTGGAGTTCGACCTCCGAGTGTGCGCAGACGCAAGCGTCGTCTGCATACTGTAATTCGATGACAGAGGAATTTTCGGGACAACCTTGGATCTGGACTGAAGGCGACGGAGGTTGAGCAGTTTCCCGTTTGTCATGTAAAGCAGCTCCACTCCAGCGGGGAGCTTACTGAGGGTGAGATGGAGCATTGCCGCCAGGAAGATCGAGAAGAGCGTTGGTGCGATGACACAGCCTTGCTTAACCCTGGTCCATACATGAATTGGGTCTGTGGTGGAACCGTTGGTCAGGATCACGGCTTCCATGTCGTCGTGAAGCAAGCGGAGGATGGTGAGAAACTTTTGAGGGCAGCTGAATTTGAGGAGGACACTCCATAATCCCTCACGGTTGACAGTGTCAAAGGCCTTTGTGAGGTCAAAGAAGGCCATGTACAGCGGTTGGCGCTGTTCCCTGCATTTCTCTTGTAATTGACGTGCGGTGAAGATCATGTCCATTGTGCCCCTTAGTGGGCGGAATCCGCATTGCGACTCTGGAAGGAGCTCTTCAGCCACTGGGAGAAGGTGATTGAGGAGGATTCTTGCGATGACTTTTCCTGTGGCAGACAGCAGGGAAACTCCTCTGTAATTACCGCAATCGGACTTGTCACCTTTCTTGAAGATGGTCACAATTACGGCGTCTCTGAGATCCCCTGGCATGCTCTCCTCCTTCCAGATAAGAGAAATTAGTTCATGAATTCGCGCCAGTCGTGTCTCTCCGCCATGCTTTAGCGCCTCAGCGGGGATTCCATCTACTCCTGAGGCCTTGTTGGTCTTCAGTTGTCGGATGGCCTTTTCAACCTCATGCCGGGCTGGGGTTGTGCGGGATGGAGTTGAGGACACTCGCGTCGAAGACAGAGTCTCCGTTAAGGAGATCTTCGAAGTGCTCCTTCCAGCGGGCACTGACTGCCTCTCTGTCCTTGATGAGTACCTCTCCGTTCTTGGCCCGCAGTGGGGAAGGGCCTTGGGTGTTTGGGCCGTAGATGGTCTTGACTGTGCTAAAGAATTCACGCACGTCGTGGTTGTCGGCTAGCTGCTGGATCTCCTGCGCTTTCTCCACCCACTATCTGTTCTTTAGGTCGCCAGTTTTTTGTTGGACCTCAGTCTTCAGCTGTCTGTAGAGTGGCTTTCTTGCTCTCGAGTTCTGTTGCTGTTTCCAGATCAGGAATGCCTTGCGCTTGCGGCTTATTAGCTCCTGGATCTCCTGGTCATTCTCGTCGAACCAGTCTTGGTGTTTCCTGGTCGAGTGACCGAGCGTCTCTTCACAGGTGCTGATTATGGAGGCCTTGAGTGCAGACCAGGCGCTGTGGATACTCTGTGTCTCTGCATCACTGGGAGTCGTCAGGTTGTTTGTGAGGCGCAGGCTGAATAGGGCTTTCTTAGCGGAGTCTTTGAGTGCTCCAGCGTTAATTTTCCTGTGGCATTGTTTCTGTTGCTGCCGCTGTTTTGGGGCTACATTGATGGAGATGACAGAGCGGATTAGGCGGTGGTCTGCCCAGCAGTCGTCAGCTCCTGTCATGGCGTGGGTGATGCGGATGTCCTTGCGGTCCCTCGCTCGGATGATGACGTAGTCCAGCAGATGCCAGTGCTTGGAGCGAGGGTGCTGCCATGAAGCCTTGTACTTGTCTCTCTGATGTAACAAGGTGTTGGTTATGACGAGGCCATGTTCTAAGCATTTCGACAGGAGGCGGGTACCGTTGGAGTTGGCTTTCCTTACCCCCTCTCTGCCGATCACACCTCCCCAGAGGTCTGTGTCCTTTCCAACTCTGCTGTTAAAGTCGCCAAGGAGGATCAGCTTGTCGCCCGTTGGGACTCGGGACAGGGATTGTTCGAGGCTGGAGTAGACTTCCTCTTTGGTCTCGTCTGTGGCCTCCAGTGTTGGAGCGTACGCACTGATGACTGTAGCGCACTGGTTCCAGGCTAGGGTGAGTCGAAGAGTCATGAGGCGCTCGTTTATACCACTAGGAGAGTCTCTGAGGCGCCAAACCAGTTCATGTTTTATGGCAAAGCCTACCCCATGGAGGCGGCGTTCTTCTTCAGGTTTGCCTTTCCAGAAGAAGGTGTAGCCACCGCCTTGCTCCTGCAGCTGGCCTTCCCCTGTCCGCCGGGTCTCGCTTAGGGCGGCGATGTCAATGTTGAAACATCTAAGCTCCCGGGCAACGATAGCAGTACGGGCAACGATTGCAAAACATCCCAAGGCGCTGCACAGGAGCGATTATCAGACAGAAATGGGCGTCGAGCCAAAGAAGGAGACAGTAGGAGGGTGACCGAAAGCTTGGTCAAAGGGGTGGGTTTCAAGGAGCGGCTTAAAGGAGAGAGGCGGAGACGCAGAACCTGCATTTATACGGCGCCTTTCATGGCCAAAGGACGTCCCAAGCCAATGAAGTACTTTTGAAGTGTAGTCGCTGTTGTAATGTAGGAAACGCGGCAGCCAATTTGCGCACAGCAAGATCCCACGCACAGCAATGAGATAATGACCAGGTCACCTGTTTTTAGTGATGTGGGTTGAGGGAAAAATATTGGCCCCAGTTCTTCCTTTTCTTTAGTATCCTGTGTTTTTTGGGGTCTGCACTAGAGGGCAGCAGATGCACGAAGATCTCTGACACTCTGGTCCTTCACACACACACCCTTCATATTCCAACACTGCTCCCAGTTCAGGCACGGCAATGACTGGGGCTAATGTGAGAACAATCACAGACATTAACTCTCAAGAGCTTCGTGACCTCAAAATAGGGTGAACTAATTCACACTGGGAAACGTTCTGTTCTCTATCTCCGCCTTTCCCTGTCTCCCCCATTCAATTATTTCTAACGAGCCACAAACTCGTGTCTACACTCTATTAAAATGTCATTGCTGCTCTGACGCTGGATACTGTGGGACACCATGGCTCCCAATCTCAGGATAACGATCGGCATCAATTAGATTGAACTCCAGGGGAACGCAGCAGCCAATCTGCGCACAGCAAGCTCCAACAAACAGCAATGTGACAATGACCAGATCATGTTTTAGTGACGTTGGTTGAGTGATAAATATTGGCCCGAGAACGCTAGGGAGAACTCCCCTGCTCTTCTTCTCATGGAGTACTGAGGGAGTGCCGCACTGTCGGAGGGGCAGTACTGAGGGAGCGCCGCACTGTCGGAGGGGCAGTACTGAGGGAGCGCCGCACTGTCGGAGGGGCAGTACTGAGGGAGCGCTGCACTGTCGGAGGGGCGGTACTGAGGGAGCGCCGCACTGTCGGAGGGGCGGTACTGAGGGAGCGCCGCACTGTCGGAGGGGCGGTACTGAGGGAGCGCCGCACTGTCGGAGGGCCAGTACTGAGGGAGCGCCGCACTGTCGGAGGGGCAGTACTGAGGGAGCGCCGCACTGTCGGAGGGGCAGTACTGAGGGAGCGCCGCACTGTCGGAGGGGCAGTACTGAGGGAGCGCCGCACTGTCGGAGGGCCAGTACTGAGGGAGCGCCGCACTGTCGGAGGGCCAGTACTGAGGGAGCGCCGCACTGTCGGAGGGGCAGTACTGAGGGAGCGCCGCACTGTCGGAGGGCCAGTACTGAGGGAGCGCCGCACTGTCGGAGGGGCAGTACTGAGGGAGCGCCGCACTGTCGGAGGGGCAGTACTGAGGGAGCGCCGCACTGTCGGAGGGGCAGTACTGAGGGAGCGCCGCACTGTCGGAGGGGCAGTACTGAGGGAGCGCCGCACTGTCGGAGGGGCAGTACTGAGGAAGCGCCGCACTGTCGGAGGGGCAGTACTGAGGGAACGCCGCACTGTCGGAGGGGCAGTACTGAGGGAACGCTGCACTGTCGGAGGGGCAGTACTGAGGGAGCGCTGCACTGTCGGAGGGGCAGTACTGAGGGAGTGCCGCACTGTCGGAGGGGCAGTACTGAGGGAACGCCGCACTGTCGGAGGGGCAGTACTGAGGGAGCGCTGCACTGTCGGAGGGGCAGTACTGAGGGAACGCCGCACTGTCGGAGGGGCAGTACTGAGGGAGCGCCGCACTGTTGGAGGGGCAGTACTGAGGGAGTGCGGCACTGTCGGAGGGGCAGTACTGAGGGAGCGCCGCACTGTCGGAGGGGCGGTACTGAGGGAGCGCCGCACTGTCGGAGGGGCAGTACTGAGGGAGCGCCGCACTGTCGGAGGGGCAGTACTGAGGGAGTGCCGCACTGTCGGAGAGGTAGTACTGAGGGAACGCGGCACTGTCGGAGAGGTAGTACTGAGGGAACGTGGCACTGTCGGAGGGACAGTACTGAGGGAGCGCTGCACTGTCGGAGAGGTAGTACTGAGGGAATGCGGCACTGTCGGAGGGACAGTACTGAGGGAGCGCTGCACTGTCGGAGGGGCAATACTGAGGGAACGCGGCACTGTCGGAGGGACAGTACTGAGGGAGCGCTGCACTGTCGGAGGGGCAGTACTGAGGGAGCACTGCACTGTCGGAGGGGCAGTACTGAGGGAGCGCCGCACTGTCGGAGGGGCAGTACTGAAGGAGCGCTGCACTGCCAGAAGGGCAGTACTGAGGGAGTGCTGCACTATCGGAGGGGCAGTACTGAGGGAGCGCTGCACTGTCGGAGGGGCAGTACTGAGGGAGCGCTGCACTGTCGGAGGGGCAGTACTGAGAGAGCGCTGCACTATCGGAGGTGCCATCTTTCGGCTGTGACGTTAAATTGAGGCACGGTCTGCCCTCTCGGGTGGACGCTAAAGATCCCGCGGCATTATGCTGCTGTTTCCATTGCCCTCAATCCCAGTGCAAGACCATACCAGGGAGTGAGCCGTGAGAGGGTGCCCAGGTCAGTCAATAACCCTGGGTGCACCTCTCTCCTCAGGCACACACACCTCTGGGAGACTCCTGGGGAAAAGTCCAGAGAGAATCTTCCAATTGGTGCCCATCGCTCATTCAGTTTAACACAAACCGACAGCGAAACACCGGGTGTTATCTTTCAGTTCCTTTTTTTTATGTTCATTCTTGGGATGTGGGCATCATTGGCAAGGCCAGCATTTATTGCCCATTCCTTTGTTGCCCTTGAGAAGGTGGTGGTGGGGCTTCATGCCCCGCTGTGCCTGGGAACTGAGGTCTCCTCTTGTTCCTGAGTCAATGCAAAGCATTTCTTTCTTTTTTGGAAGCTGTGACTACCGTGTAACTGGCCCCTAAGTCTTCTCATTGCAAACATCTGAAACGGTTTATGGAGGGTTTGTGGTTTTACCAAACTCTGAAACCAAGGACTTGGCAGTGAGTCCATTCTCAGGCTCCTGCGGCCAGCCTCCTTCCTGCTATGTGTGTTGGCTGATAAAATTTCTGCTTTAAAGATTTCAACATTCTGCCTGGGACCTGCTCAGAGTGAAAGCAGTGCGGCAGATTAAAAAGGCCGTTTGACTGACAGTCTAGATTCATCCAATCAGGTAACAAAGAGTCTGTTCGCTTTCCAATTGGCTGTGGGAAGGAGGGTTGCCGCAGGGATGGTTGTGTTGGGTGATGTTGGCGGGAGTGTTGGAGGTGGGAGGTCATGTGATGAAGCCTCCAGGAATACGCCCAGCCCGAGTTGGCGACCCTGAGTGTGCACACTTCAGTCATCTGCCAATGTGTTTTTGGCACAGGGTGTGGAACTGGATGAGCTCACCGTGGCTTCCAAGAACAGCAGAAACATTGTCCAGACACAGCTTCGTATTTTAACGACAGTTATCACGGCCTTAACTTTATTTAGGAGTACGGTAGCATAGTGGTTATATCACTGGACGAGTAATCCTGAGGCCTGATCCAGAGGCGCAAGTTCAAATCCCACCATGGCAGCTGGGAATTTAAATTCAGTCAATTAAATAAATCTGGAATAAAAAGCTAGTATCAGTGATGGTGACCATGAAACTATCAGATTGTCGCAAAAACCCAACTGGTTCACTGATATTCTTTAGGGAAGGAAATCTGCCGTCCTGGCCCGGTCTGGCCGATATGTGACTCTCAGACCCACAGCAATGTGTTTGACTCTTAACTGCCCTCTGTGGTTCAAGCAGGCGGCTCACCACCACCTTCTCAAGGGCAATTAGGGGTGGGCAATAAATGCTGGCCTTGCCAGCGACGCCCACATCCCATGAACGAATTAAAAAAGATTTCTACCCTAATGCCGATTTAGAGTTTACACCACACTCTAATCGTAAGGTCGAGCATTCGTTGGCCTGAAAGCCCCCTCTGTGCGAGAGGTCCGTCACCATTATTGAAAGAAGGTGCCGCCTCTCACCTCACTAAACCGAGGCCCCCGCTGCCCTCTCACGGCACTATTCAAAAAAGAGCAGCGGAGTTCTCCGCAGTGTCCTGGGCCAATATTTATCCCTCAACCAACATCACTAAAACATTTATCTCAGTGCTGTTTGTGGGATCTTGCTGTGCACAAATTGGCTCTGCGTTTCCTACATTACAACAGTGACTACACTTAATTGGATTACATCGGATATACGGCACAGAAATAGGTCATTTGACCCAACCAGTCCATGCCGGTGTTTCTGCTCCACTCGAGCCTCCTCCTGTCTTTCCTCATTTAAATCTATCAGCATAACCCTCTATTCCCTTCTCCCTCATATGCTTGTCCAGCCTCCCCTTAAATGCATCGATACTATTCGCTTCACCCACTCCCTGCGGTAGCGAGTTCCACATTCTCACCACTCTTTGGGTAAAGAAGTTTCTTCTGAATTTCCTATTGGATTTCTTGGTGACTATCTTATATTGATGGCCTCTAGTTATGCTCTTCCCCACAAGTGGAAACATTCTCTCTGTATCCACTCTATCAAAATTTTTCATAATTTTAAAGACCTCTATTAGGTCACCCCTCAGCCTTTTTTCAAGAGAAAAGAGACCCAGCCTGTTCATCCTTTCCTGATATGTATACCCTCGCATTTCTGGGATCATCCTTGTAAATCTTCTCTGCACCCTCTCCAGTGCCTTTTTATAATATGGCGACCAGAACTGTACGCAGTACTGCAAGTGTGGTCTAACCAAGGTTCGATACAGGTTTAGCATAACTTCACCACTTCACAATTCTATCCCTCTAGAAATAAACACTAGTGCTTATTTATTTTTTTATGGCCTTGTTAACCTGTGGCACAACTTTCAGTGATTTGTGTATTTGTACTCCGAGATCCCTTTGCTCTTCTGCCCCATTTAGATTCTTATTTTCCAAGTGGCAAGTGACCTCCCTATTTTTCTTACCAAAATGTAATACCTCACATTTATCTGCGTTGAACTTCATTTGCCAATTATACGCCCATTCTACAGGTTTATTCATGTCTTCTTGTAACTTGTTGCAGTCCTCCTCAGTATTGACTATCCCCCCCAATTTGGTGTCATCCGCAAATTTAGAAATTGTGTTTTTGCTTCCAAAGTCTAAATCGGTGTGAGGCGCTTTGGGACGTCCTGAGGTTGAGAAAGGCGCTATATAAATGCAAGTTCTTTCCTTTCTTTCTATTCCGGGGGAGCATGTCATCCTCGGTTCCGAGGGACTGCCTAAGAAGTAAGATTCCGGGGGAGTCTCGGGTGACTCTGTTCTGGTCTGGGATCGTTCCCTGCTCCCTGTTCATGTTGGCGGACTGTTGCTGCACCATTTCTAGGCCAGTAACTTGTAGAATATTCAGAGCGCACTTGGATGCAATTAAGCAACGAGCTACTTTACGCTGGAGTTTTCTGCCTACAAACTGGAGAGGACCCATGCTATAATTTTATGTGCCTTTTGATGGCCAAGAATTAAAAACTGGTATGGATCATTCTCCAGTAGCTGACTGCTAGAAATAACTTGCAGTGTGGTTGCTTTCACATATAGGACCAGGAGCAGGCCATTCAGCCCCTTGATCCTCAGTCAGAAGGGTGTCGGCTCAAGACCCACTGCAGTCCTGTGTTGTCAGAGAGGCTGTCTATTGGATGAGGAAATTGAGGGAGATATTCCACATGGCGCTGGACGTAAAACTTGCGTTACAGATCAGCCGCCTGGAAATTTTCCTTTTCAAGTACTGTATTTATCCAATTCCCTTTTGAAAGTTACTGTTGAATCTGCTTCCACCGCCCTTTCAGGCAGCACATTCCAGATCATAACAACTCGCTGCGTAAAAAAAAAATCTCCTCATCTCCCCTCTGGATCTTTTGCCAATGACCTTAAATCCTTGTCCTAACCCTAACTCTCATCCTAACCTTAATATCTGAAAAGCTGCAGTCAGAGCAGGACAGGTTCAATCGCAGGTCTGTGTCGACAGGACGAGAGGGGGACACACTTGGTCAAAATGAGGCATTGATTTCAAAACCGAAATGGAAGAATTCCTGCGGATTAAAAACCTGCATCGCAACTTCTGCCGGTTTTAGTTCTGATTTCGCTCAAATCTCTTTTCCATTTTTCATTCACATGGATGTTGATTATCGTTTGCTCGAGAAATTGACCTGCAACTTCACATATGACCAATTCTAGTCCTGTAACAGATCCCAGGACTTGGCTGCAGTGAGTTCCTTCTTCCTTGGGCCGTAAGCCAGAGAGTTTGGGGATGGCTGATGTCTTTTAAGTAACAACTTGGAAGTTTCGATCTAGGCTCCAAACCACAGCAGCAGAAACCATTAACACTGATACAAGAGCAGAGAAGAGGAAAGACATCTAAACTAGGAAAGGTTAGCCAGGAATACCACAAGCAGCTTGATTTATCTTACAGGATATAAGAGATCTTCAGACCATCAACCGCACACAGTCTTAATCAAACTAGGAGGAGTCTGCCAGAAATGACAGAGAGGAAGAAAAGGAGAGAGGGGGTTTCAGTGAGAGATGGGAAGAATCATGCTCCACTATCATCTTTTCTGAATCACTGAAAGTTAACATGCAGGTACAGCAAGCAATTAGGAAAGCAAATGGTATGTTGGCCTTTGTTACAAGAGGATTTGAGTATAAGAGTAAAGAGGTCTTACTGCAATTATATAGGGCCCTGGTGAGACCACACCTGGAGTATGGTGTACAGTTTTGGTCTCCTTACCTAAGGAAGGATATACTTGCCATTGAGGGAGTGCAACGAAGGTTCACCAGACTGGTTCCTGGGATGGGGGGTGTGGTGTATGTAACCTGTTCCACCTTAAGAGAACTTAAGCCTGTTCCACCTTAAGAGATGTACTACTTTCTCTGGCTGCTGTATACGTAATACCGGTGGTGACCACCGGTATATAAGCACTGTGTAGTAATATTGTATTTAGTATAGTCCTGACCTCCAACCAGTAAAGACCTGTTGAACTTTAATCTTGTAGTCTGTGTTAGTAATTACAACTAGAACACACAGACTTAACAGGGGGATTGTCCTATGAGGAGAGATTGGGTCGACTAGGCCTATATTCTCTAGAGTTTAGAAGAATGAGAGGTGATCTCATTGAAACATACAAAATTCTTACAGGGCTTGACAGGGTAGATGCAGGGAGGATGTTTCCCCTGGCTGGGGAGTCTAGAACCAGGGGTCACAGTCTCAGAATAAGGGGTCGGCCATTTAGGACTGAGATGCGGAGAAATGTCTTCACTCAGAGGGTGGTGAATCTTTGGAATTCTCTACCCCAGAGGGCTGTGGAGGCTCAGTCGTTGAGTATATTCAAGACAGAGATCGATAGATTTTTGAATATTAAGGGAATCAAGGGATATGGGGATAGTGCAGGAAAGTGGAGATGAGGTAGAAGATCAGCCATGATCTTATTGAATGGCGGAGCAGGCTCGAGGGGCCGAATGGCCGACTCCTGCTCCTATTTCTTATGTTCTTATTTCCTGTTTTTCACTCTTTGTATGACTTGGTTTATATAGGAACAGGAGGAAGCCACTCAGCCCCTCAAGCCTCTTCCGCCATTCAATTAGATCATGGCTGATCGGTATTTTAATTCCATCTACCCACCTTGGTTCCATAACCCTTAATACTCTTACCTATCAAAAATCTATCAATCTCAGTTTAGAAATTTTCAATTGACCCCCAGTCTCGACAGCTTTTTGGGGGAGAGAGTTCCAGATTCTGACCACCCTTTGTGTGAAGAAGTGCTTCCTGACATCACCCTGAACGGCCTGGCTCTAATTTTAAGGTTCTGCCCCCTTGTTCTGGACTCCCCCCACCAGAGGAAATAGCTTCTCTCTCTCGACCCCATCAACTCCTTTAATCATCTTAAACACCTCAATTAGATCACCCCTTAATCTTCTACATGACAGTACTTGCTTTTCTGTATCTGATAAAAGTCAAAAAAAACATTTCGAGTAAGAGAGAAGCTGGTTATGCAGTCGATGGCAATCTCCTGTTCAAGTGCATCGTATGCCCAGAGCAAGCACAATGCCAGGACTGTGCCACGTTGTCTTGCGTGACTTACCAGTACCATCACTGGACACAAGAAGGGAATGAACACATTCAGTTCCCCATCCCAATTAAAGTGGGACAGACACCAACACAATACCTCAATCCACTAATAGAAAATTCGCTCAATTTCCTCAACCAGATCAATATGCCTCTTAAAGTTCATCCTAAACTTTTAAGTTCAAACAAATGGTGCCTCTGTCCTCTTAACACAAAACCCTTTTCTTTACTCTCCACTCATATATAATCAAATATTCAGTAACAAGTCCTTTAACGTCGTGTCTCATATAATTTGGCCATTCTCCTCATACCATCACCAACACTGAGCTTGTTCCATAGATTTCAAAGTCCCTTTCAACTCCCGGGAACATGCAACATTCCATTGTCGGAGTCAATGAATGGAAAGTTATAAAATTCTGTCCTGTTGCATGAACTTGAGCTACATTTAATTTAAGAAAAACATGAGAAAGGGAAAGAAAGTTTGAAATGCTGAATGCTCCCCAAATAGACAGATTCCATTCCTGCAATACTGGAAATGGGCCAATTGTATCTGACTAGTGTCCAAGGTCTCCACTGACTCACCAAAGCCCGGAGGCTCCAAGAATGACTGGTCCTGTGAGCAGCAGCCAGGCTGGGCTCCCACTGTCTTATCAAGACTGATGTCTTCTTATGTAAGTTTCAACTGATCCTCAGGATTGGCTTCCCCACCATGCTGTGTTGGGTAATTTTGTCCGGGGAAATTACCCTTTGTAGGCAAGTCACCCATTTTAGATTGCTATGAAGACCTTCCATGCTACCCATCCGTGAAATACTTCATGTATCTGTTGGTCCAAGAAACAAACGATAATAGTATTTCCCCTGTGTACAAGGTAATGTCAATTAGGGTAAGTGAACCGGACAATTAGGTCATAAGTGTGACTCAGTTGGGTGCTGGGAGCACAGGGAGACTGGGAGAAATTACGTGGGGTTCCCAAGAATCTTCAAAATATGGGGCAGTTCTATCACCGTTTGTACCATGGTCCAAGAACGCACGCTGGTTCAGGATTGTCAGAAGTTACAAAATCAGTGACATAACGATCGGTGCTTACGGCTAGATGTGAGCATCTGTGCGACATCTCTTTGTAAGTACAGAAATGGGAGTTGATGTTCTTGTTGTAAACCCCAGATCAGAGAGTGCAGAGGTTTTCGAAACCTCTTCTTTCACTGCATCATAACTTGCAACCCCCTCCCAGGCCGACAGCTCCCTTTCTCCAAACCCTCCGTTCCCTCTGACCCGGGCCCCTTGTGGATTTCACTCGACCTTCACCCCGCAATTGGTGGCAGTCCCTTCAGCTACCTTGGTCCCACTCTCTGGATTTCCTATCCCAAAACCGCCTCTCCATGTCTCTCTCCTCCTTTAAGACCATCCATAAAACCCAGCTCTATGACCAAGCTTTTGGCCAACCCTCCTGATATCTCCCTTTGGTTTGGTGTCTATTTTCCTGACGACTCTGTGACCACCTTGGGATATTCTTTCGACATCGGAGGTGCTGTCTAAATGCAAGTTGCTGTAATGATTCCTCTGTACAGAAATGTGGGGTGATGGATCCATTTGGACCTTGATCCTTTGCAAGGAACCTGGTGAAAATATTGACCAACACTTCCTGCAAATTCACTGTAAAAATGTAGATATTTAGTGAATATCGGTGTGAGAAGCACCCACTCGCTGAGAGAAAAGGGCGGGGATGTGGGAAGCCAAGATTTATCATCAAGATCCTTTAAATCTTGTTCTGTGTGTTTTTTGTTGGCCTGGCCTCCTGGAAATAATATTATCGGATATTATATGAAAGGCAGTTGACTGGCACTGGAGTGAGTTATAATGTAATCTCAGGCTTCTAATGCCTCACACACCCCTGTGTTTTAGGGTCCTATTATAGCAGGAACTCTCGACTGTAATACAGCCTCATCCCCTCACCCTGTCAAATGTTCCATGGCTTGAAATACATTCAAAGAATGCAACTTGAGATTACAGTCTGACTTGGTCACCTAGCAGAGCGTAAAATTAGAAATGTTCCGAATTTACTAGACTTCCGGAAAAAAACCAGCAATCAGGAATGGAACAATTGAAGGGCGATTTTGCCTCGCTCGCCCTGGGGAAGCTGGGCAGAAGGGGAGTTGAAATCGGGCGTCTCTTTCTCCCGCTGTGATACCGCCCCGCGAGAATTTCAAGGCTGACTCATTGATCTCTGCCGATCGTTCCGACCAGTGAAACCTGCCAGACTCCCACCCACAGGAACGCTCCTCCTGGGACTCTGTCTCCCCAGACTCCCCTTCCCTTCTCACCTGTGGAACTCTGCCAAACCCCAGGGGCAGGCTGCACCCCCTCCAGGGCCAATATATCCTTCCTGAGGTGCGGGGCCCAGAGCGGAATGCAGGACTCTCAGGCCTAGAAATTCAGTGGCCTGCGCCACCAGTTTGCGCCCAAAGAGGGCTTTTGCGCCACTGTGCAAACCTACCGCGATATTTAGCGGGGCGCTAATGGCGGCGTCAGCCAGTAGCGCTGCGCCGCCACCGATGACGTCATTGGTGTGCGCAGCGCCCCGCTATCGCCCCGCTGGCCATATTTGGTCGCTGCCGCCTCCCCCGCGCCGGCCGCAAACAGCGACTGGTACACGGGGCCTACCTGTGCCGGTAGTGGGGCGAGTTAAGGTGGAGGTGCGGCCGGCCGCTTTTTCGGCAGCCGCCTGCCCGCACCTCCGTCCCCGGCCTCCTACACCCCCCCCCCCCGACCCCCCCCGCGGCATTGCCGGCTGTTTCCAGGTTCTAAATTGGGGGAGGGCCGATTTTAATCTGATAAGGCAGGATCTGGCCAAAGTGGACTGGGAGCAGCTACTTATAGGAAAATCCACATCAAAACAGTGGGAGACTTTCAGAAGGGAAATAGAGAGAGTACAACGCCAACATGTTCCTGTAAAGGTCAAGGGTGGGACCAACAAGCAAAGGGAACCTTGGATGACAAGGGAGATACAAAAATGCATTAGAAATAAAAGGGGGGCTTTTGGCAGTTACAAAAAACTAAAGACGGAAGAAGCCCTAGAGGAGTATAAAAAGTGCAGGGGCATACTTAAAAAGAAATTAGGAGGGCGAGGAGGGGCCATGAAATAACACTGGCGAGCAAAATAAAGGAAAATCCTAAGATGGTTTATAAGTATATTAAGGGCAAGAGGATAACCAGGGAAAGGGTAGGGCCCATTAGGGACCAAAGTGGCAATCTGTGTGTAGAGCCAGAGGATGTAGGCGGGGTTTTAAATGAATTTTTTGCATCTGTGTTCACTATGGAGAAAGACGATGCAGACATAGAAATCGGGCAAGGGGACTGTGACATACTTGAACATATTAGCATCGAGAGGGAGGAGGTGCTAGCGGTTTTAGCAGGCCAAAAAGTGGATAAATCCCCAGGCCCGGACGAGATGTATCCCAGGCTGCTGTGGGAGGCAAAGGAGGAGATTGCAGGGGCTCTGACACAAATTTTCAGAACCTCTCTGGCCACAGGGGATGTACCAGAGGACTGGAGAACAGCTAATGTAGTACCATTATTCAAGAAGGGTAGCAGGGATAAACCAGGGAATTACAGGCCAGTGAGTCTAACATCTGTGGTGGGGAAATTATTGGAAAAAATTCTGAGGGACAAAATTAATCTCCACTTGGAGAGGCAAGGATTAATCGGGGATAGTCAGCATGGCTTTGTCAAGGGTAAATCATGTCTGACAAATCTGATTGAATTTTTCGAGGGGGTGACTACGGGGGTGGATGAGGGAAATGCTGTGGATGTGGTTTACATGGACTTCAGTAAAGCTTTTGACAAAGTCCCGCACAGGAGACTGGTCAAGAAGGTAAGAGCCCATGGGATCCAGGGTGCCTTGGCGCGTTGGATCCTAAACTGGCTGAGTGGCAGGAGGCAGAGGGTGATGGTCGAAGGTTGCTTTTGTGACTGGAAGCCTGTGTCCAGTGGGGTACCTCAGGGATTGGTGCTGGGTCCCTTGTTGTTTGTGATCTACATAAATGATTTGGATGAGAATGTAAAAGGTATGATCAGTAAGTTCGCAGATGAAACGAAAATTGGTGGGGTGGTAAATTGCGAGGAGGAAAGCCTCAGGCTACAGGACGATATAAACGGGTTGGTCAGATGGGCGGAAAAGTGGCAAATGGAATTTAACCCTGAAAAGTGCGAGGTGATGCATTTTGGACGGACAAATAAGGCAAGGGAATACACAATGAGTGGTAGGACCCTAGGAAGTACAGAGGGTCAGAGGGACCTTGGTGTACATGTACATAGATCCCTGAAGGCAGCGGAGCAGGTAGATAAGGTGGTTAAAAAGGCATATGGGATACTTGCCTTCATTAGCCGAGGCATAGAATATAAGAGCAGGGAGGTTATGATGGAGCTGTACAAAACGCTGGTGAGGCCACAGCTGGAGTACTGTGTGCAGTTCTGGTCGCCTCACTATAGGAAGGATGTGATTGCTTTGGAGAGGGTGCAGAGAAGATTCACCAGGATGTTACCTGGGATGGAGCGCCTCAGCTATGAAGAGAGGCTGGACAGGCTGGGGTTGTTTTCCTTGGAGCAGAGAAGGCTGAGGGGGAACCTGATTCAGGTGTACAAAATGATGAGGGGCATAGATAGGGTAGATAAAGAGGAACTTTTCCCCTTAGTGGGGGGGTCAATAACAAGGGGGCATAGATTCAGGGTAAGGGGCAGGAGATTTAGAGGGGATTTGAGGAGGAACTTCTTCACCCAGAGGGTGGTTGGAATGTGGAACTCAATGCCCAAAAGGGTGGTAGAGGCAGGAACCCTCACAACATTCAAGAAGCATTTGGATGAGCACTTGAAATGCCATTGCATACAAGGCTATGGACCAAATGCTGGAAAATGGGATTAGACTGGACAGGGATGGATGGGCGGCGCAGACACGATGGGCCGAAGGGCCTCTTTCTGTGCTGTAAAACTCTATGACTCTATGACTCTATGAACCCGGCACTTCTCCTTGGTGCCGGGCTCATTTGCCGGCACTCGCGAGTGGGGATCGCGCTGTTGCAGGCACCTCCCCCTTAAGAGAGAGAGGAAGGCCTGCAGTACCGCAGGCTGCTGTGCCGCAGTGGGTGGCACTGCGGCACTTTGCACGCCGATATTCAGTTTCAGCGCCCCAAGCGGGGCGCCGAAACCCTTGTTTAGCGGCCGGCTTCCACTTGGGGCGCTGAAACTGAATATCCCGCTGGCGCAAGTGGCTCCGCGTGCAGCGGTAATTCCGGCGCCCAGGCGAGCTGGGCGCCCCTAACTGAATTTCTAGGCCTCACTGTTTGTGGGATCTTACTGTGAGAAAATTGGCGGTGACATTGTCCAGCATAACACCAGCGACTGCCTGTCAAAAGTTATTTGCATGAAGCACTTTGAGATGTTTCTCAGAGGCAGTGTAAGGCGCCAAATAAATATACCCAAACTAGTAAATTGCCTGTGGCGTTACGCACAGTAAGCTGCTGAATATTAGTATACACAAGATAGTAACAGGATTGAGAGAGACCTGCTCCACAATGCCACCTACTGGCGAGAGTCTTCAGCTATACTGTTACAGTGACTGTTTACATCCAGAATTCTTATTCTAAATGTTTACATAGGGAGTTTCAATGTTATATGTTATAAAAATGTGCCCAAGAATCGTAACAACGGGAAGTGCATGTAAACACAATATTTTTAATAGTTTTTCTTTCCAGAATTTCTTTGGGAGTGCTTGATGGGACAGTGTAGAGGGAGCTTTACTCTGTACCTAACCCGTGCTGTACCTGCCCTGGGAGTGTTTGATGGGACAGTGTAGAGGGAGCTTTACTCTGTATCTAACCCGTGCTGTACCTGCCCGGGAGTGTTTGATGGGACAGTGTAGAGGGAGCTTTACTCTGTACCTAACCCGTGCTGTACCTGCCCTGGGAGTGTTTGATGGGACAGTGTAGAGGGAGCTTTACTCTGTATCTAACCCGTGCTGTACCTGCCCTGGGAGTGTTTGATGGGACAGTGTAGAGGGAGCTTTACTCTGTATCTAACCTGTGCTGTACCTGCCCTGGGAGTGTTTGATGGGACAGTGTAGAGGGAGCTTTACTCTGTATCTAACCCCGTGCTGTACCTGCCCTGGGAGTGTTTGATGGGACAGTGTAGAGGGAGCTTTACTCAGTATCTAACCCCGTGCTGTACCTGCCCTGGGAGTGTTTGATGGGACAGTGTAGAGGGAGCTTTACTCTGTATCTAACCCCGTGCTGTACCTGCCCTGGGATTGTTTGATGGGACAGTGTAGAGGGAGCTTTACTCTGTATCTAACCCGTGCTGTACCTGCCCTGGGAGTGTTTGATGGGACAGTGTAGAGGGAGCTTTACTCTGTATCTAACCCGTGCTGTACCTGCCCTGGGAGTGTTTGATGGGACAGTGTAGAGGGAGCTTTACTCTGTATCTAACCCGTGCTGTACCTGCCCTGGGTGTGTTTGATGGGAAAGTGTAGAGGGAGCTTTACTCTGTATCTAACCCCGTGCTGTACCTGCCCTGGGAGTGTTTGATGGGACAGTGTAGAGGGAGCTTTACTCAGTATCTAACCCCGTGCTGTACCTGCCCTGGGAGTGTTTGATGGGACAGTGTAGAGGGAGCTTTACTCTGTACCTAACCCGTGCTGTACCTGCCCTGGGAGTGTTTGATGGGACAGTGTAGAGGGAGCTTTACTCTGTATCTAACCCGTGCTGTACCTGCCCGGGAGTGTTTGATGGGACAGTGTAGAGGGAGCTTTACTCTGTACCTAACCCGTGCTGTACCTGCCCTGGGAGTGTTTGATGGGACAGTGTAGAGGGAGCTTTACTCTGTATCTAACCCGTGCTGTACCTGCCCGGGAGTGTTTGATGGGACAGTGTAGAGGGAGCTTTACTCTGTACCTAACCCGTGCTGTACCTGCCCTGGGAGTGTTTGATGGGACAGTGTAGAGGGAGCTTTACTCTGTATCTAACCCGTGCTGTACCTGCCCTGGGAGTGTTTGATGGGACAGTGTAGAGGGAGCTTTACTCTGTATCTAACCTGTGCTGTACCTGCCCTGGGAGTGTTTGATGGGACAGTGTAGAGGGAGCTTTACTCTGTATCTAACCTGTGCTGTACCTGCCCTGGGAGTGTTTGATGGGACAGTGTAGAGGGAGCTTTACTCAGTATCTAACCCCGTGCTGTACCTGCCCTGGGAGTGTTTGATGGGACAGTGTAGAGGGAGCTTTACTCTGTATCTAACCCCGTGCTGTACCTGCCCTGGGAGTGTTTGATGGGACAGTGTAGAGGGAGCTTTACTCTGTATCTAACCCCGTGCTGTACCTGCCCTGGGATTGTTTGATGGGACAGTGTAGAGGGAGCTTTACTCTGTATCTAACCCGTGCTGTACCTGCCCTGGGAGTGTTTGATGGGACAGTGTAGAGGGAGCTTTACTCTGTATCTAACCCGTGCTGTACCTGCCCTGGGAGTGTTTGATGGGACAGTATAGCGGGAGCTTTACTCTGTATCTAACCCGTGCTGTACCTGCCCTGGGAGTGTTTGATGGGACAGTGTAGAGGGAGCTTTACTCTGTATCTAACCCGTGCTGTACCTGCCCTGGGTGTGTTTGATGGGAAAGTGTAGAGGGAGCTTTACTCTGTATCTAACCCCGTGCTGTACCTGCCCTGGGAGTGTTTGATGGGACAGTGTAGAGGGAGCTTTACTCTGTATCTAACCCGTGCTGTACCTGCCCTGGGAGTGTTTGATGGGACAGTGTAGAGGGAGCTTTACTCAGTATCTAACCCGTGCTGTACCTGCCCTGGGAGTGCTTGATGGGACAGTGTAGAGGGAGCTTTAATCTGTATCTAACCCGTGCTGTACCTGCCCTGGGAGTGTTTGATGGGACAGTGTAGAGGGAGTTTTACTCTGTATCTAACCCATGCTGTACCTGCCCTGGGAGTGTTTGATGGGACAGTGTAGAGGGAGCTTTACTCTGTATCTAACCCCGTGCTGTACCTGCTCTGGGAGTGTTTGATGGGGACAGTGTAGAGGGAGTTTTACTCTGTATCTAACCCCGTGCTGTACCTGCTCTGGGAGTGTTTGATGGGGACAGTGTAGAGGGAGTTTTACTCTGTATCTAACCCCGTACTGTACCTGCCCTGGGAGTGTTTGATGGGACAGTGTAGAGGGAGATTTACTCTGTATCTAACCCGTGCTGCACCTGCTCTGGGAGTGTTTGATGGGGACAGTGTAGAGGGAGCTTTACTCTGAACCTAACCCATGCTGTTCCTGCCCTGGGAGTGTTTGATGGGACAGTGTAGAGGGAGCTTTACTCTGTATCTAACCCCGTGCTGTACCTGCCCTGGGAGTGTTTGTAGGGACAGTGTAGAGGGAGCTTTACTCTGTACCTAACCCATGCTGTTCCTGCCCTGGGAGTGTTTGATGGGACAGTGTAGAGGGAGCTTTACTCTGTATCTAACCCCGTGCTGTACCTGCCCTGGGAGTGTTTGGTGGGACAGTGTAGAGGGAGCTTTACTCTGTATCTAACCTGTGCAGTACATGCGCTGGGAGTGCTTGATGGGACAGTATAGAGGGAGCTTTACTCTGTATCTAACCCGTGCTGTACCTGCCCTGGGAGAGTTTGATGGGACAGTGTAGAGGGAGCTTTACTCAGTATCTAACCCGTGCTGTACCTGCCCTGGGAGTGCTTGATGGGACAGTGTAGAGGGAGCTTTACTCTGTTTCTAACCCGTGCTGTACCTGCCCTGGGAGTGTTTGATGGGACAGTGTAGAGGGAGTTTTACTCTGTATCTAACCCATGCTGTACCTGCCCTGGGAGTGTTTGATGGGACAGTGTAGAGGGAGCGTTACTCTCTTTCTAACCCGTGCTGTACCTGCCCTGGGAGTGTTTGATGGGACAGTGCAGAGGGAGCTTTACTCTGTTTCTAACCCGTGCTGTACCTGCCCTGGGAGTGTTTGATGGGACAGTGTAGAGGGAGTTTTACTCTGTATCTAACCCCGTGCTGTACCTGCTCTGGGAGTGTTTGATGGGACAGTGTAGAGGGAGCTTTACTCAGTATCTAACCCGTGCTGTACCTGCCCTGGGAGTGCTTGATGGGACAGTGTAGAGGGAGCTTTACTCTGTTTCTAACCCGTGCTGTACCTGCCCTGGGAGTGTTTGATAGGACAGTGTAGAGGGAGTTTTACTCTGTATCTAACCCATGCTGTACCTGCCCTGGGAGTGTTTGATGGGACAGTGTAGAGGGAGCGTTACTCTCTTTCTAACCCGTGCTGTACCTGCCCTGGGAGTGTTTGATGGGACAGTGTAGAGGGAGCTTTACTCTGTTCCTAACCCGTGCTGTACCTGCCCTGGGAGTGTTTGATGGGACAGTGTAGAGGGAGTTTTACTCTGTATCTAACCCCGTGCTGTACCTGCTCTTGGAGTGTTTGATGGGGACAGTGTAGAGGGAGTTTTACTCTGTATCTAACCCCGTGCTGTACCTGCTCTGGGAGTGTTTGATGGGACAGTGTAGAGGTAGTTTTACTCTGTATCTAACCCATGCTGTACCTGCCCTGGGAGTGTTTGATGGGACAGTGTAGAGGGAGTTTTACTCTGTATCTAACCCATGCTGTACCTGCCCTGGGAGTGTTTAATGGGACAGTGTAGAGGGAGCTTTACTCTGTATCTAACCCGTGCTGTACCTGCCCTGGGAGTGTTTGATGGGACAGTGTAGAGGGAGTTTTACTCTGTATCTAACCCCGTACTGTACCTGCCCTGGGAGTGTTTGATGGGACAGTGTAGAGGGAGATTTACTCTGTATCTAACCCGTGCTGTACCTGCTCTGGGAGTGTTTGATGGGGACAGTGTAGAGGGAGCTTTACTCTGTACCTAACCCATGCTGTTCCTGCCCTGGGAGTGTTTGATGGGACAGTGTAGAGGGAGCTTTACTCTGTATCTAACCCCGTGCTGTACCTGCCCTGGGAGTGTTTGGTGGGACAGTGTAGAGGGAGCTTTACTCTGTATCTAACCTGTGCAGTACATGCGCTGGGAGTGCTTGATGGGTCAGTACAGAGGGAGCTTTACTCTGTATCTAACCCGTGCTGTACCTGCCCTGGGAGTGTTTGATGGGACAGTGTAGATGGAGTTTTACTCTGTATCTAACCCATGCTGTACCTGCCCTGGGAGTGTTTGATGGGACAGTGTAGAGGGAGTTTTACTCTGTATCTAACCCGTGCTCTACCTGCCCTGGGAGTGTTTGATGGGACAGTGTAGAGGGAGCTTTACTCTGTATCTAACCCGTGCTCTACCTGCTCTGGGAGTGTTTGATGGAAACAGTGTAGAGGGAGTTTTACTCTGTATCTAACCCCGTGCTGTACCTGCCCTGGGAGTGTTTGATGGGACAGTGTAGAGGGAGATTTATTCTGTATCTAACCCGTGCTGTACCTGCTCTGGGAGTGTTTAATGGGGACAGTGTAGTGGGAGATTTACTCTGTACCTAACCCATGCTGTTCCTGCCCTGGGAGTGTTTGATGGGACAGTGTAGTGGGAGCTTTACTGTGTATCTAACCCCGTGCTGTACCTGCCCTGGGAGTGTTTGCTGGGACAGTGTAGAGGGAACTTTACTCTGTACCTAATCCATGCTGTTCCTACCCTGGGAGTGTTTGATGGGACAGTGTAGAGGGAGCTTTACTCTGTATCTAACCCCGTGCTGTACCTGCCCTGGGAGTGTTTGATGGGACAGTGTAGAGGGAGCTTTACTCTGTATCTAACCTGTGCTGTACCTGCCCTGGGAGTGTTTGATGGGACAGTGTAGAGTGAGTTTTACTCTGTATCTAACCCATGCTGTACCTGCCCTGGGAGTGTTTGATGGGACAGTGTAGAGGGAGCTTTACTCTGTATCTAACCCGTGCTGTACCTGCCCTGGGAGTGTTTGATGGGACAGTGTAGAGGGAGTTTTACTCTGTATCTAACCCATGCTGTACCTGCCCTGGGAGTGTTTGATGGGACAGTGTAGAGGGAGCTTTACTCTGTATCTAACCCCGTGCTGTACCTGCTCTGGGAGTGTTTGATGGGGACAGTGTAGAGGGAGTTTTACTCTGTATCTAACCCCGTGCTGTACCTGCTCTGGGAGTGTTTGATGGGGACAGTGTAGAGGGAGTTTTACTCTGTATCTAACCCCGTACTGTACCTGCCCTGGGAGTGTTTGATGGGACAGTGTAGAGGGAGATTTACTCTGTATCTAACCCGTGCTGCACCTGCTCTGGGAGTGTTTGATGGGGACAGTGTAGAGGGAGCTTTACTCTGAACCTAACCCATGCTGTTCCTGCCCTGGGAGTGTTTGATGGGACAGTGTAGAGGGAGCTTTACTCTGTATCTAACCCCGTGCTGTACCTGCCCTGGGAGTGTTTGTAGGGACAGTGTAGAGGGAGCTTTACTCTGTACCTAACCCATGCTGTTCCTGCCCTGGGAGTGTTTGATGGGACAGTGTAGAGGGAGCTTTACTCTGTATCTAACCCCGTGCTGTACCTGCCCTGGGAGTGTTTGGTGGGACAGTGTAGAGGGAGCTTTACTCTGTATCTAACCTGTGCAGTACATGCGCTGGGAGTGCTTGATGGGACAGTATAGAGGGAGCTTTACTCTGTATCTAACCCGTGCTGTACCTGCCCTGGGAGAGTTTGATGGGACAGTGTAGAGGGAGCTTTACTCAGTATCTAACCCGTGCTGTACCTGCCCTGGGAGTGCTTGATGGGACAGTGTAGAGGGAGCTTTACTCTGTTTCTAACCCGTGCTGTACCTGCCCTGGGAGTGTTTGATGGGACAGTGTAGAGGGAGTTTTACTCTGTATCTAACCCATGCTGTACCTGCCCTGGGAGTGTTTGATGGGACAGTGTAGAGGGAGCGTTACTCTCTTTCTAACCCGTGCTGTACCTGCCCTGGGAGTGTTTGATGGGACAGTGCAGAGGGAGCTTTACTCTGTTTCTAACCCGTGCTGTACCTGCCCTGGGAGTGTTTGATGGGACAGTGTAGAGGGAGTTTTACTCTGTATCTAACCCCGTGCTGTACCTGCTCTGGGAGTGTTTGATGGGACAGTGTAGAGGGAGCTTTACTCAGTATCTAACCCGTGCTGTACCTGCCCTGGGAGTGCTTGATGGGACAGTGTAGAGGGAGCTTTACTCTGTTTCTAACCCGTGCTGTACCTGCCCTGGGAGTGTTTGATAGGACAGTGTAGAGGGAGTTTTACTCTGTATCTAACCCATGCTGTACCTGCCCTGGGAGTGTTTGATGGGACAGTGTAGAGGGAGCGTTACTCTCTTTCTAACCCGTGCTGTACCTGCCCTGGGAGTGTTTGATGGGACAGTGTAGAGGGAGCTTTACTCTGTTCCTAACCCGTGCTGTACCTGCCCTGGGAGTGTTTGATGGGACAGTGTAGAGGGAGTTTTACTCTGTATCTAACCCCGTGCTGTACCTGCTCTTGGAGTGTTTGATGGGGACAGTGTAGAGGGAGTTTTACTCTGTATCTAACCCCGTGCTGTACCTGCTCTGGGAGTGTTTGATGGGACAGTGTAGAGGTAGTTTTACTCTGTATCTAACCCATGCTGTACCTGCCCTGGGAGTGTTTGATGGGACAGTGTAGAGGGAGTTTTACTCTGTATCTAACCCATGCTGTACCTGCCCTGGGAGTGTTTAATGGGACAGTGTAGAGGGAGCTTTACTCTGTATCTAACCCGTGCTGTACCTGCCCTGGGAGTGTTTGATGGGACAGTGTAGAGGGAGTTTTACTCTGTATCTAACCCCGTACTGTACCTGCCCTGGGAGTGTTTGATGGGACAGTGTAGAGGGAGATTTACTCTGTATCTAACCCGTGCTGTACCTGCTCTGGGAGTGTTTGATGGGGACAGTGTAGAGGGAGCTTTACTCTGTACCTAACCCATGCTGTTCCTGCCCTGGGAGTGTTTGATGGGACAGTGTAGAGGGAGCTTTACTCTGTATCTAACCCCGTGCTGTACCTGCCCTGGGAGTGTTTGGTGGGACAGTGTAGAGGGAGCTTTACTCTGTATCTAACCTGTGCAGTACATGCGCTGGGAGTGCTTGATGGGTCAGTACAGAGGGAGCTTTACTCTGTATCTAACCCGTGCTGTACCTGCCCTGGGAGTGTTTGATGGGACAGTGTAGATGGAGTTTTACTCTGTATCTAACCCATGCTGTACCTGCCCTGGGAGTGTTTGATGGGACAGTGTAGAGGGAGTTTTACTCTGTATCTAACCCGTGCTCTACCTGCCCTGGGAGTGTTTGATGGGACAGTGTAGAGGGAGCTTTACTCTGTATCTAACCCGTGCTCTACCTGCTCTGGGAGTGTTTGATGGAAACAGTGTAGAGGGAGTTTTACTCTGTATCTAACCCCGTGCTGTACCTGCCCTGGGAGTGTTTGATGGGACAGTGTAGAGGGAGATTTATTCTGTATCTAACCCGTGCTGTACCTGCTCTGGGAGTGTTTAATGGGGACAGTGTAGTGGGAGATTTACTCTGTACCTAACCCATGCTGTTCCTGCCCTGGGAGTGTTTGATGGGACAGTGTAGTGGGAGCTTTACTGTGTATCTAACCCCGTGCTGTACCTGCCCTGGGAGTGTTTGCTGGGACAGTGTAGAGGGAACTTTACTCTGTACCTAATCCATGCTGTTCCTACCCTGGGAGTGTTTGATGGGACAGTGTAGAGGGAGCTTTACTCTGTATCTAACCCCGTGCTGTACCTGCCCTGGGAGTGTTTGATGGGACAGTGTAGAGGGAGCTTTACTCTGTATCTAACCTGTGCTGTACCTGCCCTGGGAGTGTTTGATGGGACAGTGTAGAGTGAGTTTTACTCTGTATCTAACCCATGCTGTACCTGCCCTGGGAGTGTTTGATGGGACAGTGTAGAGGGAGCTTTACTCTGTATCTAACCCGTGCTGTACCTGCCCTGGGAGTGTTTGATGGGGACAGTGTAGAGGGAGCTTTACTCTGTATCTAACCCGTGCTGTACCTGCCCTGGGAGTGTTTGATGGGACAGTGTAGAGTGAGTTTTACTCTGTATCTACAGGACGAGAGGAGATAGGAATTTTGATTTAGTATCCTAGAAATTGCAGCATAGCCGGGAGCCATTCAGACCATCACAACTGTGTCTGTGTTGTTTCTTCAACTGGATCTACCTGCTCCCAATCCCATTCCCCTTCCTGGTTCCTCATATCCTTTTATATTCTCCCTTTTCAAATACTTCTTCAATTGCACCTGAAATGATGTTTCAGTCTTCGCCTGAATTGCTCCTTGTGGTAAAACATTCCCTGTTCCAACAACCCTTGGTGTGAAAACTTTTCTTCTCAATTCCCCCTTCATTCTCCCAGTGAGAATCCTCAGTCCATTTGTCCTTATTACTGACCAGTAGGAACAATCTTGAACTTATTAATCACCAATAAATCCAATAGGGGAAATAAGGAGAACTGTCTTTACTCAGAGAGTGGTTAGAATGTGGAACTCCCTCCCACGGGAAGCGGCAGCTTAGATGCTTTCAAAAGGAAACTAGACAAATTCATGGGAGAAAATGGAAGAGAAAGATCTGCTGTCACTGGAACAGAGAATTACATCGAATGTACAGCACAGAAACAGGCCATTCGGCCCAGCTAGTCTGTGCCGCTGTTTCAAGTCTCCTCCCATTCCATCATATTTATGACTCTATAAAGGAGGCTAAATTTGGTTGATTTGTGCCTCCCATTAGCGCTCTAAGAGGGCGCTAATGGGGCGCAAATCAACTAGCGCCTGGGCGCGGTGCCGCTAACGCCTCCCGCTGGGGGCGCTACCTGGGAAAATCGGCCATGGGGGCGCTATCTTTAGTGCCCCGGTGAAGGGGAGGCCAAGGGGGCGCTACCCAATTTTTACCACATGACTCTATGACAAGTATGTGAGGGAAAAGGGAAGAGAAAGATCTGTTGAAAGGCTGAGATGAGGCAGTTGGAATGAGAGGAGACGTGTGCAAAGTTTAAACACCGGCACAGACTAGCTGGGCCGAATGGCCTGTTTCTGTGCTGTATATTCTATGTAATTGTCTGTTCCAGTGACAAACCCTGATTTTCACCAGTGTACCATCTCATTCCTCATCACGTTCTAGTGAATCTTCACTGTCCTCTTTCCATGGCCCTAATCTCCTTCCTTACACTGTTTGGTACAGTTCACCATCCACTCTGCTTAGTGAGGAGAATGGGAGAGCTGAAACTAACAGAGAGAAAGAAAGACTTGCATTTATATAGCACCTTTCACGACATCCCAAAGCGCTTTAGAGCCAATGAAGTACTTTTGAAGTGTGGCCGCTGTTGTAATGTGGAAAACAGTGAAGTTTTCTTACAAAGATTCTACAAAGCACCGACCAGCAAGTGTGTGACCTTTCTGTGTTTGAATCCTAATATGGAAGAATAAAATGATAATGAGAAATTGGGCAGAATGAAATAAATGGCACTGCCCACGTACATAAGAACATAAGAAATAGGAGCAGGAGTCAGCCATTCGGCCCCTCGAGCCTGCTCCGCCATTCAATAAGATCATGGCTGATCTTCTACCTCAACTCCACTTTCCCGCCCGATCCCCATATCCCTCGATTCCCCCAGAGTCCAAAAATCTATCGACCTCAGCCTTGAATATACTCAACGACTGAGCATCTACAGCCCTCTGGGGCAGAGAATTCCAAAGATTCACCACCCACTGAGTGAAGAAATTCCTCCTCATCTCGGTGTTAAATGGCCGACCCCTTATCCTGAGACTGTGACCCCTGGTTTTGACTCTCCAGCCAAGTTAGCAAATGAGAGACAATGAGATCGGCACAAAGAAAATATCAATTACCCAAAGAAAATGCAGCAGGAAGATGCTGGGAAAATATCTCCGACCTCTGGCTTGGAAGCTAGAAGTTAAATAAAGATCTCGCTGTAAGAAGGATGAGTGAGCGCGATGGGAATATTTTCAAATGTGCAGATACCGCAAAATAATCAAAAGGAATTGCAGATCTCGAAGGGGCTGGAATTCACAGGGGAGGAAGTGATGCTTCAGTTGTACAGAACCTTGTTCAGACCCCATCTGGAGAAACTGCGTTCAGTTCCGGGCCCCGCACCGCAGGAAGGATATCAGGGCCTTGGCGGGGGAGCAGCGCAGATTCACCAGAGTGATACCGGGGCTAAAAGGGTTAAATTGCGAGGACAGGTTGCACAGACTGGGCTTGTATTCCCTCGAGTTTAGAAGAAACAGAGGTGATCTAATCGAGTCGTTTAAAATATTAAAAGGATTCAATAAAGTAGAGAGAGAGAAACTATTTCCTCTGGTGGGGGGAGTCCAGAACAAGGGGGCAGAAACTTCAAGTTTCGGGAGTGAAATCAGAAAGCAATTTTTCACACAAAGGGCAGTGGAAATCTGGGACTCTCGCCCCCAACAGGCTGTGGATACTGGGGGTCAGTTTATATTTTCAACACTGAGATTGATAGATCTTTGCTAGGTGAGGGTATCAATGAATACGGAACAAAGGCGGGTAAATGTAATTGAGGTGCAGATCAGCCATGATCCAGTGGGATGGCGGAACAGGCTCGAGGGGCTGAATGGCCTCCTCCTGTTCCTATGGTTCTATGAATGAGCAGTTAATCTGTTTTGATGTAATTGGCTAAGGGACGTGTTAGAAAAGAAAAAAAAACTCACATTTCTGCAGCGTCTTTCACCACCTCAGAAAGTCCGAAAGCGCTTTTACAGCCAATGAAGTACTTTTAAAGTGTAGTAACTGTTGTAATGTAGGAAACGCGGCAGTCAATTTGCACACAGCAAGATCCCACACACAGCAATGTGATAATGACCAGATCATCTGTTTCAGTGATTTTGGTTGAGGGATAAATATTGGCCAGGACACCGGGGAGAACTCCCCTGCTCCTCTTCGAAACAGTGCCATGGGATCTTTTACATCCACCTGAGAGAGCAGACGGGGCCTCGGTTTAACGTCTCATCCGAAAGACGGCACCTCCGACAGTGCGGCACTCCCTCAGTACTGCCCCTCCGACAGTGCGGCGCTCCCTCAGTACTGACCGTCCGACAGTGCAGCGCTCCCTCAGTACTGCCCCTCCGACAGTGCAGCGCTCCCTCAGTACTGCGCCTCCGACAGTGCAGCACTCCCTCAGTACTGCCCCCCCGACAGTGCAGCACTCCCTCAGTACTGCCCCTCCGACAGTGCGGCGCTCCCTCAGTACTGCGCCTCCGACAGTGCAGCACTCCCTCAGTACTGCCCCTCCAACAGTGTGGCGCTCCCTCAGTACTGCCCCTCCGACAGTGCAGTGCTCCCTCAGCACTGCCCCTCCGACAGTGCGGCGCTCCCTCGGTACTGCCCCTCCGACAGTGCAGCACTCCCTCACTACTGCCCCTCCGCCAGTGCGGCGCTCCCTCAGTACTGCTCCTCCGACAGTGCAGCACTCCCTCCGCACAGCACTGAGAGTGTCAGCCTGGATTAACATGCTGAGGTCAAGCAAGATTGAGAGCTGCTTTCTTGTAGAGACCCGTGTTTCAAAATGTCTAACAACAGATTAATGAATTATAATTGTATATATTTGCATTCATTTTTCGACTGAATAATTAAATGGGCTCTGGCCCAAATATTTCATGTTTCGGTACAGTCTCTGAGTCTATAAGAAATCTCTAAACAAACATTGATCAAAGCAAACCTGCCTTGGCAAACTATCAGCATCCAATTGGCCAAAGTGAAGAAATTCAAAGCGAACTACAAAAGCCCTTTCCAACCATATCTTGTTTAGCCGCTGCGCTGATAGCAAGGATGAAATCCAGCTGTTGGGCAGCTGTGAGAGGGGGACTGAGTGAGGGGCATTGAGGCGAGTGAGGCTGAATCTGAGTGAGCAGGTGGGTCAGTATGAGCACGGTGAGCCCAGTGATTGAGAGGATTGATGTAGATTGTGCCAGGGGCCATCGGATTCTCTGAACCAGTAGAGTGGGAGGTCAGCTGAATGGGGGCAGGGAGTTGGGACTAAACTGGAGTTGGGTTCCAACTGCTTTTGGTTGAATTAGTTTATGCATCCTTTGGCTCCATTTACCATCGAGCAGATAAAAAACAGGGGAGTGTAAATCGGGGGGTGTATATCGGGCGGTGTAAATCGGAGGTGTATATCGGGGGGTGTAAATCGGGGGGTGTATATCGGGGGGTGTAAATCGGGGGGTGTATATCGGGGGGTGTATATCGGGGGGGTGTATATCGGGGGGTGTAAATCAGGGGGTGTATATCGGGGGGTGTATATCGGGGGTGTATATCGGGGGGGTGTATATCGGGGGTGTATATCGGGGGGGGGTGTATATCGGGGGGGCGTATATCGGGGGGTGTATATCGGGGGTGTAAATAGGGGGGGTGGTGTATATCGGGGGGGTGTATATCGGGGGGTGTAAATCGGGGGGTGTATATCGGGGGGTGTAAATCGGGGGGTGTATATCGGGGGTGTATATCGGGGGGGTGTATATCAGGGGGGTGGGTGTATATCGGGGGGGTGTATATCGGGGGTGTATATCGGGGGGGTGTATATCGGGGGGGTGTATATCGGGGGGGGTGTATATCGGGGGTGTATATCGGGGGGGTGTATATCGGGGAGTGTATATCGGGGGGTGTAAATCGGGGGTGTAAATCGGGGGGTGTAAATCGGGGGGTGTATATCGGGGGGTGTATATCGGGGGGGTGTATATCGGGGGGTGTAAATCGGGGGTGTAAATCGGGGGGTGTAAATCGGGGGGTGTAAATCGGGGGCAGGTGTATATCGGGGGGGTGTATATCGGGGGGTGTAAATCGGGGGGTGTATATTTGGGGGTGTATATCGGGGGGGTGTATATCGGAGGGTGTAAATCGGGGGGTGTATATCGTGGGGTGTATATCGGGGGATGTATATCGAGGGGTGTATATCGGGGGGTGTATATCGGGGGGGGGGGGGGGTGTATATCGGGGGGTGTATATCGGGGGGTGTATATCGGGGGGGTGTATATCGGGGGGGGGTGTAAATCGGGTGGTGTATATCGGGGGGTGTATATCGGGGGGTGTATATCGGGGGGTGTATATCGGGCGGGGGGGGGGGGTGTATATCGGGGGGTGTATATCGGGGGTGTATATCGGGGGGGGGTGTATATCGGGGGGTGTATATCGGGGGGGTGTAAATCGGGGGGGTGTAAATCGGGGGGTGTATATCGGGGGGTGTGTATCAGGGGGTGTATATCGGGGGGTGTATATCGGGGGGTGTATATCGGGGGGGTGGGGGTGTATATCGGGGGGTGTATATCGGGGGGTGTATATCGGGGAGGGGGGTGTATATCGGGGGGGTGTATATCGGGGGGGTGTATATCGGGGGGTGTATATCAGGCGGGTGTATATCGGGGGGTGTATATCGGGGGGTGTATATCGGGGGGTGTATATCGGGGGGTGTATATCGGGGGGTGTATATTGGGGGGTGTATATCGGGGGGGGGGGTGTATATCGGGGGGGGTGTATATCGGGGGGTGTATATCGGGGGGTGTATATCAGGCGGGTGTATATCGGGGGGTGTATATCGGGGGGTGTATATCGGGGGGTGTATATCGGGGGGGGGGGGGGGGGGTGTATATCGGGGGGTGTATATCGTGGGGTGTATATCGGCGGGTGTATATCGGGGGGTGTATATTGGGGGGGTGTATATCGGGGGGGTGGTGTATATCGGAGGGGTGTATATCGGGGGGTGTATATCAGGCGGGTGTATATTGGGGGTGTATATCGGGGGTGTATATTGGGGGGGTGTATATCGGGGGTGTATATTGGGGGGGTGTATATCGGGGGGGGTGTATATCGGGGGTGTATATCGGGGGTGTGTATATCGGGGGTGTATATTGGGGGGGTGTATATTGGGGGGGTGTATATCGGGGGGGTGTATATCGGGGGGTGTATATCGGGGGGGGTGTATATCAGGCGGGTGTATATTGGGGGGGTGTATATCGGGGGGGGGGGTGTATATCGGGGGGTGTATATCGGGGGGTGTATATCGGGGGGGGGGGTGTATATCGGGGGGTGTAAATCGGGAGACCAGCAGCAGAGTTTTGGATGAGCTGGAGGTTACGGAGAGTGCAATGTAAGAGTTTGACCGGGAGAACATTGGAATAGTCGAGTCTAGGAGGTAACAAAAGCGTGGCTGAAGGTTTCAGCAGCACGTGGGCTGAGGCAGGGTGGAGACGGACGATGTTACAGAGGTGGAAGTAGGCAGTCTTGTGACGGAGCGGTTCTGAGGTGTGAAGTTGTGCTCAGTCAGTGTGACATGATACCCATCCTCCGGCAGTGTCCTACACACCGAGATATCACTGATAAGCTGGTGCTTGGGGGAGTCCAGTTACATTTATGTACAAGATACAATAGTGAAACTGCAGCTATTATTGCAGAGGTGTTAAACGACAAACATGACACTGAGCTTTGCAAAATGCCATAAAATTGAGCTTTGCTGCGTTAGAATTAGCGTGCAGGTTAAATGTTAGGAATACGCTTTCTCAAACGTGGCCCCTTGTCGACAGGGAGCACCTATTCGGAGATTGTAGGGCCACTCCCAGTGATATTCCATCTATTGGGAAATCACAGACACTCCACGCTATTGGAAAAGCAGGAGGACCCTATCCATGATTTCCCGATATTCCTAGTGGGATTGAGCAGCTCATTGGTAAACTCGACAAGGGCAAGGAAGGAACGTAACAGAACTTCGTGAAGCCAGTTTGCGGGTAAGAGAAGGAATCTGGGCTGGACTGTCGGTTTATTATAGTTCACCAGATGTGAGTAAAACATTGAGCAAAGGCCAAGGAATAAAGAGCTCAAAGACTTGTGTTTGTCATAAGATCAGTCGGTTTAACTCAAAAATAATCACTTCAAGTATAAAATAACCGTGAGCCTGCTCGAGAAAAAGTCTCAAACCGAACACTTTGAAGATCTGTCCTTGACTGCACACAACAATGCTCTGTGTCAACAAGTAAACAGATTTCAGATGAGGCAGGCTTCTGTTCGAAAATTTTAAAGGACACTTTGTTCAGTTTGAAATGATGTTTTATATATCTATCCATCCACTCAAATTGGATTCAGCAAAGAATTTAAAGTGGACAATGAAATGAATGTATTTGCTGTGAGCTTTAATAACTTTTGATATTGTTATATTCTGCCCCAGCTATTTTGGGTCTTCAGAAGCTGGCATTCTGTCGGGTGGATGATTTCCAATCCCACACAGTCAAGGGGGTAGGCCTTGGCTTTGCGTGTTAGTGTAAAACGGGTGAGAGAGAATGGGCAGCCACTTTTCCATCTCTCCTGTGTTTTATTTATGTTGAAGTCAACAGGGAGAGACGTAAGCCGGCCTGCTGAGCATCAATCTGTTTACACTAGCGCACAAAGTCAAGATCTACCCCAAGGAGCCTTCACTGGTGCTTGTTGAAGATTGCAGCTAAAGCTATGTCCGGTTGCTCTAGATTAGATTAGATTGCAATCTGTGGGCTGCTGTGATTGGACTCTCACATTGTGGAAGTGGAGGTAATCTTTAACCTCACACTGGGGATTTCTAGGATCCACCTTCACTCTCTGGGACGCTCTGCACATTGTCAAACGTTCCTGCCCTTTCCTCGGACCAGCTTGACTACAGAAGTCAATTCCTGCGTGTCTAAACAACAGACCTATTTTGCAATTCCCTCTCCGAAGGTTTGAGTTGGAGAAGCACCTCCCAGACATCTGTAGCACTGGCGTTTTCCAAGAACTCCAATGTACTTTTTAGCAGACTCAGAGAGAATTATGACCTTTTCCATTATAATCAGAAATCCCAAATCCAAGTCCAGCTTCTCGATCCTAAAGAGTGGGGCCTGTTGGAGGGTTTACAACAATAGGTAAGCATTCAATGGCTATTTATATATAAGTGTGAGGCATGCACAGCCCACTGTGCCTCCTAACTTAGTGCCATCTGCAAACGTGGATCCGCAACTCTCTGAATTCCTGAGTTCAATTTCCGCCAGGGCAAGTTGTAAAACTGAATTGGATAAATCTGGTAATTTTGAGGTTGAGCACGAGGAGGAGAAAATGGTGATAAAAGTCCGGTGGATTCACTAATGTCCTTGAGGGAGGGGATCCTTACAGCTCTACCCAGTGGCGTCCACGTGACTCCAGTCCACACATGACATGGTCCATTCAATGACCGCTGACGTTAATTCACGTGGTTGAAGGAGAAGCTTCGCTAACACCGCCGCAGGCCAGCGCGGGATGGGCAATGATGCATCGTCCACATGCGGAGAACAAATATAAAAAATCCTGCGCAATATTAGTGAGGAATTTGCTAAAGGGTTTGCACCAAAATTCTCCTCAGTGGGTTTAGTGTCAGTGTTACTTTGTTTGCATGTTAACCCTTTCATTGCTGGTATCGCACAGGCTCATTTTGAGCTCTTTGCAAAAACTGTCTGTGAAAGAAAAAGGACTTGCATTTCTATGGCGCCTTTCACCACCACCGGACGTCCCAAAGTGCTTTACAGCCAATGAAGTACTTTCTGAAGTGTAGTCACTGTTGTAATGCAGGAAACGTGGCAGCCAATTTGTGCACAGCAAGCTCCCACAAACAGCAACGTGATAATAACTGTCTTAGTGATGTTGGTTGAGGGATAAATATTGGCCCAGGACACTGGGGATAACTCCCCTGCTCTTCTTCAAAATAGTGCCACAGGGCCTTTCACCTCCAACTGAGAGAGCAGACGGGCCTCGGTTTAACGTCTTATCCGAAAGACGTCACCTCCAACAGTGCGGCGCTCCCTCAGTACTGCCCCTCTCTGACAGTGCAGCGCTCCCTCAGTACTGCCCCTCCAACAGTGCGGCACTCCCTCAGTACTGCCCCTCCGACAGTGCAGCACTCCCTCAGTGCTGCCCCTTCGACAGTGCGGCGCTCCCTCAGTATGGCGCTCCCTCAGTACTGCCCCTCCGACAGTGCGGCGCTCCCTCAGTACTGCCCCTCCGACAGTGCAGCTCTCCCTCAGTACTGCCCCTCCAACAGTGCAGCACTCCCTCAGTACTGCCCCTCCAACAGTGCAGCACTCCCTCAGTACTGCGCCTCCGACCGTGCAGCAATCCCTCAGTACTGCCCCTCCAACAGTGCGGCACTCCCTCAGTACTGCCCCTCCGACAGTGCGGCGCTCCCTCAGTACTGCCCCTCTGACAGTGCGGCGCTCCCTCAGTACTGCCCCTCCAACAGTGCAGCGCTCCCTCAGTACTGCCCCTCCGACAGTGCGGCGCTCCCTCAGTACCGCCCCTCCGACAGTGCGGCGCTCCCTCAGTACCGCCCCTCCGACAATGCAGCGCTCCCTCAGTACTACCCCTCCAACAGTGCAGCGCTCCCTCAGTACTGCCCCTCCGACAGTGTAGCACTCCCTCAGTACTGCCCCTCCGACAGTGCAGCACTCCCTCAGTACTGCCCCTCCGACAGTGTAGCGCTCCCTCAGTACTGCCCCTCTGACAGTGCAGCTCTCCCTCAGTACTGCCCCTCCGACAGTGCAGCGCTCCCTCAGTACTGCCCCTCCGACAATGCAGCACTCCCTCAGTACTGCCCCTCCGACAGTGTAGCGCTCCCTCAGTACTGCCCCTCTGACAGTGCAGCTCTCCCTCAGTACTGCCCCTCCGACAGTGCAGCGCTCCCTCAGTACTGCCCCTCCGACAGTGTAGCACTCCCTCAGTACTGCCCCTCCGACAGTGCAGCACTCCCTCAGTACTGCCCCTCCGACAGTGTAGCGCTCCCTCAGTACTGCCCCTCCGACAGTGCAGCGCTCCCTCAGTACTGCCCCTCCGACAGTGTAGCGCTCCCTCAGTACTGCCCCTCCGACAGTGCAGCGCTCCCTCAGTACTGCCCCTCCGACAGTGTAGCGCTCCCTCAGTACTGCCCCTCTGACAGTGCAGCGCTCCCTCAGTACTGCCCCTCTGACAGTGCAGCGCTCCCTCAGTACTGCCCCTCCGACAATGCAGCGCTCCCTCAGTACTGCCCCTCCGACAGTGTAGCACTCCCTCAGTACTGCCCCTCCGACAGTGCAGCACTCCCTCAGTACTGCCCCTCCGACAGTGTAGCACTCCCTCAGTACTGCCCCTCCGACAATGCAGCGCTCCCTCAGTACTGCCCCTCCGACAGTGCAGCGCTCCCTCAGTACTGCCCCTCTGACAGTGCAGCGCTCCCTCAGTACTGCCCCTCCGACAGTGTAGCACTCCCTCAGTACTGCCCCTCTGACAGTGCAGCTCTCCCTCAGTACTGCCCCTCTGACAGTGCAGCGCTCCCTCAGTACTGCCCCTCCGACAGTGCAGCGCTCCCTCAGTACTGCCCCTCCGACAGTGTAGCACTCCCTCAGTACTGCCCCTCTGACAGTGTAGCACTCCCTCAGTACTGCCCCTCCGACAGTGCAGCGCTCCCTCAGTACTGCCCCTCCGACAGTGTAGCACTCCCTCAGTACTGCCCCTCCGACAGTGTAGCACTCCCTCAGTACTGACCCTCCGACAGTGTAGCACTCCCTCAGTACTGCCCCTCCAACAGTGCAGCTCTCCCTCAGTACTGCCCCTCCGACAGTGTAGCGCTCCCTCAGTACTGCCCCTCTGACAGTGTAGCACTCCCTCAGTACTGCCCCTCCGACAGTGTAGCTCTCCCTCAGTACTGCCCCTCCGACAGTGCAGCGCTCCCTCAGTACTGCCCCTCCGACAGTGCAGCACTCCCTCAGTACTGCCCCTCCGACAGTGTAGCACTCCCTCAGTACTGCCCCTCCGACAGTGCAGCGCTCCCTCAGTACTGCCCCTCCGACAGTGCAGCGCTCCCTCAGTACTGCCCCTCCGACAGTGCAGCACTCCCTCAGTACTGCCCCTCCGACAGTGCAGCACTCCCTCAGTACTGCCCCTCCGACAGTGCAGCACTCCCTCAGTACTGCCCCTCCGACAGTGTAGCACTCCCTCAGTACTGCCCCTCCGACAGTGTAGCGCTCCCTCAGTACTGCCCCTCCGACAGTGTAGCACTCCCTCAGTACTGCCCCTCCGACAGTGTAGCACTCCCTCAGTACTGCCCCTCCGACAGTGTAGCACTCCCTCAGTACTGCGCTGGGAGCAAGCCTAGATTATGGACTGATGTCTCTGGAGTGGGGACTTGAACACACGATGTTCTGACTCAGAGACGAGAGTGCTGCCCCGTGAGCCAGGCTGACACAAGAAGGCTACTGATTAAACCAGCTCTGACATCAGGGGTTACCTCATTGCTGCAGACCAGGTGTGGGAACGCAAGCTTGGAAAGTACTCATTAACTGCCCACCCCACAAGAGCACCACCAGATCCATCCAACAGTCCACGTGTTCCTCAGCTGCAGTCCGAGAGCTGCTCGCCTGCTCTGGTTATCAGTGCTTTTACAGCCATGTCACATTTGAGTAATGCAGCACTAAACTGGCAAGAACCCCAGGAAAAGCAAGATGTTCAGACTCCCCAGGGAATGACATTATCTAGCGGGATACTTTGGCCAATCTTTCAGGGGAAAACGGATCATTCCTCTGACAGTTTAGAGACTGTACTTAGCCCATGGGAGAGGTGCTGGTATCTGAGGGTCAGGGACAAAGTCTGCAGCTGTTCCCTTGTTTTGTCAGTTGGACTCAAGCCACGTGGAGAGGATCGAGTGTGAAAAGGGAGGAGGAAGAACTCAACAGTGCTTATGTTTAAGATGTTCCAGGGCAAAGGAAGAATCTGAGTAAGGATTAAGGAACCATCCCTTCCTAAAGGGTCCACTTCATATAAAAAAAATCTTTTTTTTCAAATATCACAAATCTTGTGCTGCACAATATTTTACAATTTCTCTTTGTCCGGAATTTTCTCCCTTTCCCTCCTCCCCTGATCTTCTGGCCTCATGCTCATCCCCGATTTCCATCGCTCCACCATTGGTGGCCGTGCCTTCAGCTGCCTGGGCCCCAAGTACTGGAATTCCCTCCCTAAACCTCTCCACCTCTCTCTCCTCCTAAAGATGCTCCTTAGAACCGACCTCCACCTGTCCTAATATCTCCTTGTGTGGCTCAGTGTCAGGTTTTGTTTGATAATCGCTCCTGTGAAGCGTCGTGGGACGTTTCACTACGATAAAGGCGCTGTATAAAGGCAAGTTGTTGTTGTTGAAATTTGGAAAGTCATGTGTTGGACACCGCCCGAGAGGAAACATTCTGAAGGAAGATTTGTTTTCATTCAAGAGCCGAAATGATATATTTTTGAATATATTGCGCTGCCACGTAAAAAAAATCAAACAATTACAACTGGCGACCTCAACTTTTTAAAAACGTATCCAGGCAGGAGTGACTGGGAATCTGGGGAAGGAAAGGACTCTGGAATCTGTGAGGTTGCCGCGGTCCCTGAGTGGAGAGAAGGTTATGAAGATGTTGTCTGAGGGAGGGATCGCCAAATTCCACTGCTGACCTTATGAGAATCAGTCTCAAAGAAATAACTAACAGATATCACATGGAATTGCAATTCTTCAATTCTTGGAGTGTAATTACACTGTAAAGCTCAGAGAAAGTCTTCTGCCATCCCAGCTAGAAATTGCATCTGTTTGAAACAGAACCAACTGATCTTGTGCCTCCTGAGTTAAGGAGTTTGAGTGAGTTTTCACATTTAGATGCATGACGCTTTCCATCATCAAATTAATTCAGTTTGTGCAGACTAGGGGCTGGGTTTCCCGAGGGTGTGATACTGTGGGACGCTTCACTCGTTCACCACGCGTCACACAGGAACATCGGAACAGGAGGAGGCCATTCAGGCCCTCGAGTTTGTTCCTTAATTCCATTTACCCGCCTTGGTTCCATATCCAATTCCCTTACCCAACAAAAATCTATCAATCTCAGTTTTGACATTTTCAATTGACCCCCAGCCTCAACAGCTTTTTGGGGGGGAGAGTTCCAGATTTCCACCACCCTTTGTGTGAAGAAGTGCTTCCTGACATCACCCCTGAACGGCCTGGCTCTAATTTTAAGGTTCTGCCCCCTTGTTCTGGACTCCCCCCACCAGAGGAAATAGTTTCTCTCTCTCGACCCTATCAATGCCTTTAATCATCTTAAACACCTCAATTAGATCACCCCTTAATTTTCTATAAATGTGAGAAGTCACACAACACCAGGTTATAGTCCAACAGCTTTATTTGAAATCACAAGCTTTCGGAGCGCTGCTCCTTAATCAGGTGAAGTCAAATAAAGCTGTTGGACTATAACCTGGTGTTGTGTGACTTCTTACATTTGTCCACCCCAGTCCAACTCTGGCCTTGCCACACCATAATCCTCTATATTCCAGGGAATACAAGCCTAGTCTGTGACCTCATAATTTAACCCTTTTAGCCCCGGTACCATTCTGGTGAATCTGCGCTGCCCCCCTCCAAGGCCCCTATGTCACACTGCCAGAGAGTGAGGCTCCCGGTGTGAGTGTACAACCGGATAATCGGCTCTGGTTAAAGGATACTTCACAACAAAGCGGAGCGAGCAAGAGTTTCTAGACTGATGTGTTTATGGGAAGCCCAATGCTCTAAGGTATAAAAATATCTCCTACAAGGTGGAACCAGATTGGGCCTGGTGTAAAGGGTCTGCTGATTTGCTCTCGCCACTTTGCACTATCGCTGTAAACCACTTTCACCCCCTGTTAACCCTTCCTATCAAATGATGTCGAGCCTGAGGGCGGGAGCAGTGAGACTAACACAAGTTGCACTGCACCAGTCTTCATCGATGGCATCTTAACACCAGTCAGATGGAATAAAACTCAACCTGCAGAACACACAGAGGCCAGTAGAATAACATGGAAAACATTCAGCCGGGCTCTATTACTCCTGAAGGGTGTAAATCGCTGGCACGGAGGGATCAGGGTTTTGGTGAAATGATGCAACAATAGCTGGCACAAAACAGGTGGCAGATAATCGGCAGTCCGGCTTACATCCCGCCTGACTTTCTGTTCCCTGTCAATGTGTGAGACGGGCAGTCGATTCATTATCGTCCGCTTTGCAACACCCCCAAGATAGAATTTCATCCCCAATGTACCCTGACCTTGTAGAACCAAAGAAGGTTACAGCACAGGAGACCATTCGACCCATGGTGCCTGTGCTAGCTCTTTGCTTTCTCCATGTTACATCGAGTTACATAGAATTCACAGCACAAAAACAGGTCATTCGGCCCAACTGGTCGGTGCCGGTGTTTGTGCTCCACGCCAGCCTCCTCCCACCCCTCTTCATCTCACCCCATCAACATTTCCTTCTATTCCTTTCTCCCTCATGTGTTTATCCAGCTTCCCCTTAAATGTATCGACGCCATTCGCCTCAACCACTCCCTGTGGGAACGAGTTCCACATTCTCACCACTCTGGGTAAAGAAGTTTCTCCTGAATTCCCTATTGGGTTTATATATTTGTTATAAGGCCCTGAATGTTCTGCGATTAAACAACATCAGCGATCTCTGGGTATTTTGGGGAGCAGTCTAATTAGACCCGGATCAGGCTGCCAGGGCCATGTGGTGGTGTGAGTCTGTCTCCTGTCACCCTTACACGAGTGGCCAAGCAGTGGGTCACCTTTCATACATCTGTTCTGGCCGGGCGGACTCGCACTGCTGAGCGGACCGGGTTTATGGAAACCTTTTCTCCGCACTAGTGGAGCCGGAAACTTCCGCTGTTTGTTCCCCTCATGTTTCCAGCAAGAAGCAAATCTTTGAGAGTCTTAACACAAAAACAATAAAGCTCCGTCTCCTGCGGATCTTTGGTGATGGAGGAAAAGGTTAAAAAGAATTCCTGTCACAGAAATCTTTTAGTATATTTAATTTATTCAGATTAAAGAAAGAAATGATCTGGGATGAACTTATTCAAATCACAGGTAAATCTGTTGCTTAATTTATTCCAATATACAGGTAAATTCATCATGAGTGAGTTAAACCCCAGAAAGCTTCTCTAAAGCCGTCAGTTCCTTAGTTAATGCTGGTGCCCCGCGGAGACGGGCAACATTAAAGCTGGTCAAACTGAGAACATTTCCTGCATTGGTCTCTCTCAAAACAAGAGACTGCTTAAACACCTCAGCGCTCAGAGCCTGCAGGAGGAGGTCCACAGAGCAGTGACTGGTGCCGAGAGCCAGTTTGTGAACAGGCGCAAGGAAGATGAAGGGTGGACCAGGGAGATTAGGAGGGGCGCGTGTAAGACTGGTCGAAGAGATGGGTTTTGAGAAAGCTTTTTTTAAGGTGGAGAGGAAGGGACCAATGCTGCTGACGGCACAGGTGGGGAGAAAGGAGAGAGGTGAATATAGGAGGGCCTCTACTCTCTAGAGTTTAGAAGAATGAGAGGTGATTTCATTGAAACGTATAAAATTCTTACAGGGCTTGACAGGGTCGATGCTGAGAGGATGTTTCCCCTGGCTGGGGAGTCTAGAACCAGGGGTCACAGTCTCAGAATAAGGGGTTGGCCATTTAGGACTGAGATGAGGAGAAATTTCTTCACTCAGAGGGTGGTGAATCTTTGGAATTCTCTGCCCCAGAGGGCTGTGGAGGCTCAGTCGTTGAGTATATTCAAGACAGAGATCGATAGAATTTTGGATAATAAGGGATCAAGGGATATGGGGATCGTGCGGGAAGGTGGAGATGAGGTCGAAGATCAGCCACGATCCTGTCTGTGTGAATCAGCCCTCTAACACCAACAATTACCTTGGCGCGGCAACGGGGACACTGCCAGTTAGAGCGGTGCAAATGCTTAATTTGATGTTCACAGTGATCACATTTGCAGTAAGTGTTGGCTGCTCGAGGAACTCCGGCTCCGTGTTGATGAGCTGGAGTCCGAGCTTCAAACACTGCGACACATCAGGGCGGGGGAGAGTTACCTGGACTCTGTGTTCCAGGAAGTAGTCACACCAATTAGATTAACTAATTCAGATGTAGTCCGTGGTCAGGGACAGGATGGTGTGACTAGAAGTGAGGCAGGTACGGGGATCCAGGAGGTAGTGTTGGAGGAGCCGCAGCCCTTGCTCTTGTCCAACAGGTTCGAGGCTCTTACTCCCTGTGAGGACGGGAACAGGGACTGCAGGGAGGATGAGCAACCTGGCCACAGCACCGTGGAACGAGGGGCCATTCAAGTGGGGGGAGTAAAAAGAAATGTTGTAGTGGTAGGGGATAGTATCATTAGGGGGATAGATAGGGTTCTTTGCAGCCGAGAGCGAGGGTCCCGAAGGTTGTGTTGCCTGCCCGGTGCCAGGGTTAAGGACATCTCCTCTGGGCTGGAGAGAAACTTGGAGTGGGAGGGGGAGGATCCAGTTGTCGTGGTCCATGTTGGTACCAACGACATAGGTAGGACAAGGAAAGAGGTTCTGCTGAGGGAGTATGAGCAGCTAGGGGCCAAATTAAAAAGCAGAACCACAAGGGTAATAATCTCTGGATTACTACCTGAGCCACGAGCAAATTTGGCTAGGGTAAATAAAATCAGAGAGTTAAATGCGTGGCTCAAAGACTGGTGTGGGAGAAATGGGTTTTGCTTCTTGGGACACTGGCACCAGTACTGGGACAGGAGAGAGCTGTTCCATTGGAACGGACTTCATTTAGCCAGTGCTGGGGCTAGAATCCTGGCGAATCGAATAACTAGGGCTGTAGAGAGGGCTTTAAACTAATTAGTGGGGGGGAGGTTTCAAGAGAGCGAAAAATAAAAATGTCAGCGGAGAAGGCAATAGAGCAAGGTAGCAGTGGGGGAATTAAAAACCAGAGTGTGTCAGGAAGGGAAAGAATATATAAAGATAAAGGTAAAGTAGTAAAGGGGGTAAAAGCAGGAATAAATTGTCAGAAAACATATTTGAAAGTTCTTTATCTGAATGCACGCAGCATTCGTAACAAAATAGATGAGTTGACAGTACAAATAACGACACATGGGTATGATCTGGTGGCCATTACAGAAACATGGCTGCAAGGTGACCATGACTGGGAATTAAACATCCAGGGGTATTTGACTATTAGGAAGGACAGACAGGAAGGAAAGGGAGGTGGGGTTGCTATGTTAATAAAGGATGGAATCACTGCAATAGTGAGAAATGATATTGGGTCAAAGGATCAGGATAGTGAAACAGTTTGGGTGGAGATAAGGAATAATAAGGGGAAAAAGTCATGAGTGGGCGTAGTCTATAGACCTCCTAACAGTTGCAACTCTATTGGTTGGAGTATAAATCAGGAAATAGTTGGGGCTTCTAATAAGGGAACAGCTATAATCATGGGAGATTTTAACTTTCGCATTGACTGGACAAATCAAATTGGGCAGGGCAGCCTTAAGGAAGAGTTCATAGAGTGCATTAGGGATGGGTTCCTTGAGCAGTATGTTACTGAACCAACCAGGGGGCAGGCAATCTTAGATCTGGTCCTGTGTAATGAGACAGGATTAATAAAAAATGTCCTAGTAAAGGATCCCCTTGGAATGAGTGACCATAACATGGTTGAATTCCAAATTCAGTTGGAGGGTGAGAGAGTTGGATCTCAAACCAGCGTATTAAGCTTAAATAAAGGAGACTATGAAGGTATGAGAGCAGAGTTGACTAAAGTGGACTGGGAAAATAGATTAAGGTGTAAGATGGTACATGAGCAGTGGTGTACATTCAAGGAGATATTTCAGAACTTTCAAGAAAAATATATTCCACTGAGGAAAAAGGGGCATAAAAGAAAAGACAGCCATCCGTGGCTAAGTAAAGTAATAAAGGATAGTATCCGACTGAAAACAAGGGCATATAAAGTAGCCAAATCTAGTGGGAGGATAGAAGATTGGGAAGCATTTAAAAGCCAGCAAAGAATAACTAAAAGATTAATTAAGAAAGGGAAAATAGATTATGAAAGTAAACTAGCAAAAAATATAAAAACAGATAGCAAGAGTTTCTACAGTTATATAAAAAGAAAAAGGGTGGCTAAAGTGAATGTTGGTCCCTTAGAGGACGAGATCGGGAAATTAGTAGTGGGGAACATGGAGATGGCAAAAACGCTGAACAAATATTTTGTATCAGTCTTTACAGTAGAGGACACTAAAAATATCCCAACACTGGACAAACAGGGGGCTATAGGGGGGGAGGAGCTAAACACGATTAAAATCACTAAGGAGATGATACTCGGTAAGATAATGGGACTTAAGGCAGATAAATCCCCCGGGCCTGATGGCTTGCATCCTAGGGTCTTGAGAGAAGTAGCGGTAGGGATTGCGGATGCATTGGTGGTAATTTTCCAAAACTCCCTGGATTCAGGAAAGGTCCCAGCAGATTGGAAAACTGCTAATGTAACACTCTTATTTAAAAAGGGAGGTAGACAAAAGGCTGGAAACTATAGACCAGTTAGCCTAACACCTGTGGTTGGTAAAATGTTGGAGTCCATTATTAAGGAAGCAGTAACAGGACATTTGGATAAACATAATTTAATCGGACAGAGTCAGCATGGTTTTATGAAGGGGAAGTCATGTTTGACAAATTTGCTTGAAATTCTTTGAGGATGTAACAAACAGGGTGAATAAAGGGGAACCAGTGGATGTGGTGTATTTGGACTTCCAAAAGGCATTTGACAAGGTGCCACACAAAGATTACTGCACAAGATAAAAAATCACGGGATTGGGGGTAATATACTGGCATGGGTGGAAGATTGGCTATCTAACAGAAAACAGAGAGTTGGGATAAATGGTTCATTCTCGGGTTGGCAATCAGTAACTAGTGGTGTTCCGCATGGGTCAGTGCTGGAACCCCAACTCTTTACAATCTATATTAACGATTTGGAGGAAGGGACCGAGTGCAACATATCCAAGTTTGCCAATGATACAAAGATGGGAGGGAAAGCAGTGAGTGAGGAGGACATAAAAAACCTGCAAAAGGACATAGACAGGCTAAGTGAGTGGGCAGAAATTTGGCAGATGCAATATAATGTTGGAAAGTGTGAGGTTATGCACCTTGGCAGAAAAAAATCAAAGAGCAAGTTATTATTTAAATGGAGAGGAACTGCAAAGTGCTACAGTACAAAGGGATCTAGGGGTCCTGGTGCATGAAACACAGAAGGTTAGTATGCAGGTACAGCAGGTGATCAGGAAGGCCAATGGAATCTTGGCTTTTATTGCAAGGGGGATGGAGTATAAAAACAGGGAAGTCTTGCTGCAGTTATACAGGGTACTGGTGAGGCCACACCTGGAATACTGCGTACAGTTTTGGTTTCCATATTTAAGAAAAGATATACTTGTTCTCGAGGCAGTTCAGAGAAGGTTCACTCGGTTGATTCCGGAGATGAGGGGGTTGACTTATGAGGAAAGGTTGAGTAGGTTGGGCCTCTACTCATTGGAATTCAGAAGAATGAGAGGCGATCTTATCGAAACATATAAGATTGTGAGGGGGCTTGATCGGGTGGATGCGGGGAGGATGTTTACACTGATGGGTGAGACTAGAACTAGGGGGCATAATCTTAGAATAAGGGGCTGCCCTTTCAAAACTGAGATGAGGAGAAACTTCTTCACTCAGAGGGTGGTAAATCTATGGAATTTGCTACCTCAGAGAGCTGTGGAAGCTGCAACATTAAATAAATTTAAAACGGAGATAGACAGTTTCCTAGCTGATAAGGGAATTAGGGGTTACGGGGAGAGGGCAGGGAAGTGGACGTGAGTCTAGGTTCGGATCAGCCATGATCCTATTAAATGGCGGAGCAGGCCCAAGGGGCCGTATGGCCTACTCCTGCTCCTACTTCTTATGTTCTTATGGAAGAGAACCATTTCGGTTTGGTTTGTGAATCTTTTCTTCAAACCATCCCACACTATTTTTTAGTCCTCCATTTTTAGAATGGATTCACTGAATTTCATCGGAGTCCATGGCACTTCAGTGGAGAGGTTGGGGTCCTGCTCGATGACTCAAGAAAAGACCCTTTTACAATCGGCCGTCCCTAAAATGTGGATTAAATGTAAGGACAAGCTCATAGCCAGGACTAACCATAGCGTGAATCCGAATTTAGTACGGGAATCTTAAATAACCCAATCAGAAAGCATCTAGCATGCGACAGGGCTCAATTTTGAATGTGTCGAGGTATAACACACAAATACTGACCGGACCTCCCTATCTAAGCTCGCTGTGTGTCCATTTGTTCTGCATTTAAACCTTTTTATCAGGCGTTGGAACGCAGACTGCGGCAGGAGAGTATCTGTGTGTTGAGCAATGCTGTATTTTTACATTATCCAGTTGTGATCTGACCTGTTCAAACAGCTGCCTCTGTTGTGCAGCCAGCTCAACAGGCAAACATTAACAGCAACAAAAGGCTTCGCTGAAGATAAATCACAAACCATAAATTTCCCACAACTTGTGGAATACCGTGTGGATTTTCCTTCCCTCTTCAGCAAAGCATCGTGGCACAAACTGCCGTTTTATTATAAAACCAAACGTGAATTCCTGGATCATTCCAAGTGATTTACACACAGCGGGGGTAAATATCCCGGGACTCCAGGGCAGCGATTACAGTTAGTGACCAGAGAATCGGGAGTGCTGCGGATTTGGGAATTTTTACAGCCAGGCCCAACTCTTCCGCTGAGTGAGAAAATTCCCTTTGTGTGTATGTGTGTGTAATAGTGAACGGCGGCAATCCTTGCCCCAGTATAAACTGTGCATCAGTTGTTGTGTCAGTCGTGGCTCACTGGGCAGCATCCTCGCCTCTGAGTCAGAAGGTCGTGGGTTCAAGTCCCACTCCAGAGACTCGAGCACAAAATCTAGGCTGACACTCCAGTGCAGTACTGAGGGAGCGCCGCACTGTCGGAGGGGCAGTACTGAGGGAGCACCGCACTGTCGGAGGGGCAGTACTGAGGGAGCGCTGCACTGTCGGAGGGGCAGTACTGAGGGAGTGCTGCACTGTCGGAGGGGCAGTACTGAGGGAGCGCTGCACTGTCGGAGGAGCAGTACTGAGGGAGCACCGCACTGTCGGAGGGGCAGTACTGAGGGAGCGCTGCACTGTCGGAGGAGCAGTACTGAGGGAGCACCGCACTGTCGGAGGGGCAGTACTGAGGGAGCGCTGCACTGTCGGAGGAGCAGTACTGAGGGAGCACCACACTGTCGGAGGGGCAGCACTGAGGGAGCGCTGCACTGTTGGAGGGGCAGTACTGAGGGAGCGCTGCACTGTTGGAGGGGCAGTACTGAGGGAGCGCTGCACTGTGGGAGGGGCAGTACTGAGGGAGCGCCGCACTGTCAGAGGGCTAGCGCTGAGGGAGCGCTGCACTCTCAAAGGGGCAGTGCTGAGGGAGCGCCGCTGTACTGAGGGAGCACAGCACTGAGGGAGCGCTGCACTGTTGGAGGGGCAGTACTGAGGGAGCACCGCACTGTCAGAGGGCTAGCGCTGAGGGAGCGCTGCACTCTCAAAGGGGCAGTGCTGAGGGAGCGCCGCTGTACTGAGGGAGCACAGCACTGAGGGAGCGCTGCACTGTTGGAGGGGCAGTACTGAGGGAGCGCCGCACTGTCGGAGGGGCAGTACTGAGGGAGTGCTGCACTGTCGGAGGTGCAGTACTGAGGGAGTGCTGTCGGAGGTGCTGTCTTTCAGATGAAACATTAAACCGAGGTCCCGTCTGCTCTCTCAGGTGGATGTAAAAGATCCTATGGCACTATTTCAAAGAGCAGGGGGAGTTCTCCCCAGTGTCCTGGGGCCAATATTTATCCCTCAACCAACATTCCTAAAACAGATTATCTGGTCATTATCACATTGCTGTTTGTGGGAGCTTGCTGTGCACAAATTGGCTGCCGTGTTTCCTACATTACAACAGTGACTACACTTCAAAAAGTACTTCATTGGCTGTAAAGCACTTTGGGACGGCCCTCAGCACTGCACTGGAGTGTCAGCCTAGATTTTGTGCTCGAGTCTCTGGAGTGGGACTTGAACCCACGACCTTCTGACTCAGAGGCGAGGGTGCTGCCCACTGAGCCGCGGCTGACGCAACAACTGATGCACAGTTTATACTGGGGCAAGGATTGCCGCCGTTCACTATTACACACACATACACACAAAGGGAATTTTCTCACTCAGCGGAAGAGTTGGGCCTGGCTGTAAAAATTCCCAAATCCACAGCACTCCCGATTCTCTGGTCACTAACTGTAATCGCTGCCCTGGAGTCCCGGGATATTTACCCCCGCTGTGTGTAAATCACCTGGAATGATCCAGGAATTCACGTTTGGTTTTATAATAAAACGGCAGTTTGTGCCACGATGCTTTGCTGAAGAGGGAAGGAAAATCCACACAGTATTCCACAAGTTGTGGGAAATTTATGGTTTGTGATTTATCTTCAGCGAAGCCTTTTGTTGCTGTTAATGTTTGCCTGTTGAACTGGTGAAAGGCCCTGTAGAAATGCCAGCCTTTCTTTCTGTAAAAGGTTAGCACACACCAGTGCTAAACATGTGCCGTGTAACCATGCATTTAGCTGCACATTGCAGCTACTAACTGCTGCCTAAGGACAAAGGAATGTACAGGACTAACCGAGAACAGCGTACCTGGCAGGACCCATGTGTAGAATGAGGTACAACTGCCACAGGATTACTCTGAGATGGTAGCAGTGTACGGACCGTCTGCTCGACCAGCAGGGCATGTACAGCACTGTTAGAATAATAGACCCAGCCACAGTCTCACTGTTAAAAGATTTCCTCAGTTATTGCACAGCTCTGTTGGAAGCTGTCAAGCCAGACTTTAACACTAAATCATAATTTCTGTTTTAGCCTTTGCCAGTTGTTGAGTCACAGGGTGCTGCGTGAAACATGGTTCACCTGTCTGGGCACTTGGTATTACCGATAGTTCAGTAAAGTCTGTGATCTGTTACCACAGCCTTATATGGAAGCTGTGATTTGCTATTTGCAGCATTTCTTTCTGCGAGTGGGATATATTTGAAAAGGATAACAAGCGTGGAACTATTTTCCACCAATTCTCTGCCAGAGTTGAGAATTATCACGTCATGGTAAATTTAATGTTCTTACTGGAATTCAGTGCAGAGTTTTAGGTGCCTTATAACCTGAGCAGTCAGAAGCAGTGGGCTGAAATCACCAGCAACTCCTGTTTGCACTGCAGATTTTGCTCAGGTTTGTAGATTATGACAAACATGTTGGAGCGCTTCACTTGAACCAACTCTGCCTCCACAAACAGTGGGCAGCGCCTCTCCAACCATCGGAGCAGCAGCCAGTACCATGGCTCCGTAACTCTCTGTCAGATACAGCGCACAAACATAATCACCTATCGGGGGGCCTGCAGGAGGCCGTTCAGCCCCACAAGCCTGTTCCGCCATTGGCTGATCTGTAGCTTTACTCCATCTACCCGCCTTGGTTCCGTAACCTTTAATACCCTTAACCAACAAAAAATTATCGATCTCAGGTTTGAAATTTTCAATTGACCCCCAGCCTCAACAGCTTTTTGGGGGAGAGAGTTCCAGATTTCCACCACCCTTTGTGTGAAGAAGTGCTTCCTGACATCACCCCTGAACGGCCTGGCTCTAATTTTAAGGTTCTGCCCCCTTGTTCTGGACGCCCCACCCCCCCCCCACCAGAGGAAATAGTTTCTCTCTCTCTACCCTAGTCGGTTCAAGTCCCACTCCAGAGACTTGAGCACAAAATCTAAGCTGACACTCCCAGTGAAGTACTGAGGGAGCGCTGCACTGTCGGAGGGACAGTACTGAGGGAGCGCTGCACTGTCGGAGGGGCAGTACCTCAACCTCAGTAGACCACCCCCTGTTTTAGTGGGCATTTCTCACACAAACCAGCCTTGTGGCCTCTCTCAGTGAGATCATCAATGAATTAATTGGAGACTTTTGTGTGATTCCCACTAGGTATTGAATTTCAGACTGCCCAAGCTCCTTTCCCTCAGGCCCCTCCGACAGTGCGGAGCTCCCTCAGTACTGCCCCTCCGACAGTGCAGCACTCCCTCAGTACTACCCCACCGACAGTGCAACGCCCATTCAGTACTGCCCCTCCGACAGTGCGGCGCTCCCTCAGTACTGACCCTCCGACAGTGCAGCGCTCCCTCAGTACTGCCCCTCCAACAGTGCGGCACTCCCTCAGTACTACCCCTCCGACAGTGCAGCGCTCCCTCAGTACTGCCCCTCCAACAGTGCGGCACTCCCTCAGTACTACCCCTCCAACAGTGCGGCACTCCCTCAGTACTACCCCTCCGACAGTGCGGCGCTCCCTCAGTACTGCCTCTCCGACAGTGCGGAGCTCCCTCAGTACTGCCCCTCCAACAGTGCAGCACTCCCTCAGTACTACCCCTCCGACAGTGCAGCGCTCCCTCAGTACTGCCCATCCGACAGTGCGGCGCTCCCTCAGTACTGCCCCTCCGACAGTGCGGCGCTCCCTCAGTACTACCCCTCCGACAGTGCAGCGCTCCCTCAGTACTGCCCCTCCGACAGTGCGGCGCTCCCTCAGTACTACCCCACTGACAGTGCAACGCCCCCTCAGTACTGCCCCTCCGACAGTGCGGCGCTCCCTCAGTACTGCCCCTCCAACAGTGCGGCGCTCCCTCAGTACTGCCCCTCCGACAGTGCGGCGCTCCCTCAGTACTGCCCCTCCGACAGTGCGGCGCTCCCTCAGTACTGCCCCTCCGACAGTGCGGCGCTCCCTCAGTACTGCCCCTCCGACAGTGCGGCGCTCCCTCAGTACTGCCCCTCCGACAGTGACGCCCACATACGATGATTAAATGATATAAAAATCTAAAAAAATCAGAGCAAAGTCATAGGTTTAAAGATCAAATCCAATTAAAATCACTGCTGATCATCTTGGACACCATTCCCATGAAACCATCAGAATTGTGCAGCAACATAATCAACACAGGCCTACATTTCAGTCTGCTTGTTGGCGTGAACTTTATTTAAACTAAATATCTGTGTCAAACAGAAAGCCGGTGTTTATAAAGTAGTTGTGAAAGATTTGGGTGCCTTCTTCTGCCAGTGTTTATGTTGAGTACATTACCCAAGAGTCTGATGTAAACACGAAGACTTGGCTTGTCTGCTTTGTGTAATTCTACTTTGTGAGGTGTTTGTCCCAGAATCATAGAATCAGAGAAACTTACAGCACAGAAGGAGGCCATTCGGCCCGTCGTGCCTGTGCCGGCTCTTTGAAAGAACCGTCGTGCTCAGCTCACATCTTTGCTTTTTGTCCGTAACTTCCTCATCCTCCAGAACCCGTCCCACTCCCTGTTAAAATTATTGATGGAATCGGCTTCCACCACCTTTTCAGGTAGAGTGTTCCTGATCCCAACAACTCTCGGAGTGAAAAACAATCCTCCTCTCCCCTCTGGATCTTTCTCCAATGATTTTGAATCTCTGACCTCTGGTTATTGACCCACTCACCAGAGGGAATAGTTTTTCTCTCTATTCTATCAAAATCTATCATCTTATAAACCTCCATTAGGTCACCTCTTAACCTTCTCTGTTCCAAGGAGAACAGTCCAAACTTTTCCAACCTCTCCCCATAACTGAAGTCCCTCATCCCTGGTAACATCCTGGGAAACCGCCTCTCTACCCTTTCCAAGACCAGAAACCGGCAGCAGCAGGAAGAACGTTCTGCGAGCAAAGGCCCTTCGCCACTCCGCACAGTTCTGGTCTCCTTACCTAAGGAAGGATATACTTGCCATAGAGGGAGTGCAACGAAGGTTCACCAGACTGGTTCCTGGGATGGGGGGATTGTCCTATGAGGAGAGATTGAGTAGACTAGGCCTATATTCTCCAGAGTTTAGAAGAATGAGAGGTGATCTCATTGAAACATACAAAATTCTTACAGGGCTTGACAGGGTAGATGCAGGGAGGATGTTTCCCCTGGCTGGAGTGTCTAGAACCAGGGGTCACAGTCTCAGAATAAGGGGTCGGCCATTTAGGACCGAGATGAGGAGAAATTCCTTCATTCAGAGGGTGGTGAATCTTTGGAATTCTCTACCTCAGTCGTTGAGTATATTCAAGACAGAGGTCGATAGATTTTTGGACTCTAGGGGAATCGAGGGAAATGGGGATAGTGCAGGAAAGTGGAGTTGAGGTCGAAGATCGCAGAAAGGATGTTCCTGATGGCCGGGGAGTCCAGAACCAGGGGTCACAGTCTAAGGATAAGGGGTAAGCCATTTAGGACTGAAATGAGGAGGAATTTCTTCACCCAGAGAGTGGTGAACCTGTGGAATTCTCTGCCACACAGGGCGGTGGAGGCCAGTTCATTAAATAGATTCAAAAAAGAGTTGGATATATTTCTTGAGGCTAAAGGGATCAAGGGATGTGGGGAGAAGGCAGGGACAGGGTACTGAATTTGGATGATCAGCCATGATCTCACTGAATGGTGGAGCAGGTTCGAGGGGCCGAATGGCCGACTCCTGCTCCTGTTTCTTATGCTCTTATATTCTTTTGCCACATGGAGAGAACTACTTCGAGCAGAAAGTGTCCCCTCGGTTTCTCTGGGTGGGGGCTGAAGTGGCAAAGTCCCTGGAACTTAGGAGATTGAGGGGTGATCTGATAGAGGTGTTTAAAACCTAAAGAGAATTCGTTAAAGTAGATATGGAGAAACTATTTCCTCTGGTGAGAGAATCAAGACCATGGTGACATGATTTTAAAACTAGAGCCAGGCCGTTCAGGGGTGATGTCAGGAAGCACTTCTTCACACAAAGGGTGGAGGAAATCTGGAACTCTCCCCCAAAAGGCTGTTGAGGCTGGGGGTCAATTGGAGCTTTCAAGACTGAGATTGATGGATTTTTTTGGGTAAGGGTATCGGGGAACATGGAGCAAAAGAGGGAAAATAGAACTGAGGTACAGATCAGCCATGATCTAGCTGAATGGCGGAACAGGCTTGAGGGGCTGAATGGCCTCCTCCTGTTCCTGTGCTCCTAAGTCTGGCTCGATGGAGTGACCTAAAGCAGGGGAATGATGAACTGAAAGCGATAGCATGATTAATTTTACTAATGCTGTTTGTGTTTTCTATTCTTTAATATGATTCGACAAGAAGAGAGGAAGATTATTACCCAATGGGTTTGGATTTCAAACTTACAAATGTTACAAATAATAAGACTTGCCGATGAGGGCTGCCGGCTGGCTCTGTCCGCACAAGCGCTTGCTCATTGGCCCCTATGCTCCTGTTCTGATTTGGTCTCTCTTCATACATAGAAACATAGAAACATAGAAGATAGGAGCAGGAGTAGGCCATTCGGCCCCTCGAGCCTGCTCCGCCATTCGATGAGATCATGGCTGATCATCCAAATTCAGTACCCTGTCCCTGCCTTCTCCCCATATCCCTTGATACCTTTAGCTCTAAGAAATATATCCAACTCCTTTTTGAATATATTTAAAGACTTGGCCTCAACTGCCTTCTGTGGTAGAGAATTCCACAGGTTCACCACTCTCTTGGTGAAGAAATTCTTCCTCATCTCTGTCCTAAATGGCTTACCCCTTATCCTTAGACTATGATCCCTGGTTCTGGACTCTCCAACCATCGGGAACATTCTACCTGCATCTAGTTTGTCCAGACCTGTCAGAATTTTATAAGTTTCGATGAGATCCCCTCTTATTCTTCTAAACTCCAGCGAGTATAAGCCCAATCGACCCAATCTCTCCTCATACGTCATTCCTGCCATCCCAGGGATCAGCCTTGTGAATCTTCGCTGTACTCCTTCCATGGCAAGAACATCCTTCCTCAGATAAGGTGACCAAAACTGCACACAGTACTCAAGGTGTGGTCTCACCAAGGCCCTGTACAACTGCAGCAGGACATACTTGCTCCTGTACTCAAACCCTTTTGCTATGAAGGCCAACATACCATTTGCCTCCTTCACCGCCTGCTGCACCTGCATGCTTACCTTCAGCGACTGGTGCACAAGGACACCCAGGTCTCGTTGCACTTCCCCTTCTCCCAATCTATTGCCATTCAGATAATAGTCTGCCTTTCTGTTTTTGACACCAAAGTGGATAACCTCGCATTTATCCACGTTATATTGCATCTGCCACGCTTCTGCCCAATCACCCAACCCGTCCAAATCATCCTGGAGTTTCTCGGTATCTTCCTCGCAGCACACACGCCCATCCAGCTTTGTGTCGTCTGCAAACTTGGAGATATTACATCTAGTTCCCTTATCTAGATCATTAATGTATATTGTGAATAGCTGGGGTCCAAGGACCGATCCTTGCAGTACCCCACTAGTCACTGCCTGCCACTCGGAAAAAGACCCGTTAATTCCTACTCTCTGCTTTCTGTCCGCCAACCAGTTCTCTATCCAAGTCAATACCTTGCCCCCAATCCCATGTGCCTTAACTTTACACGCTAATCTCTTATGCGGGACCTTATCGAAAACCTTTTGAAAGTCCAAATACACCACATCTACTGGTTCTCCTTTATCTATTTTCCCAGTTACATCCCCTAAAAATTCCAGTAGATTAGTCAAGCACGATTTACCTTTTGTAAATCCATGTTGACTTTGTCCAATCCTGTCACTGTTTTCCAAGTGCTCAGCTATTACATCCTTTATAATGGACTCTAGCATTTTCCCCACTACCGATGTCAGGCTTACCGGCCTGTAATTCCCCGCTTTCTCTCTACCACCCTTTTTGAATAGTGGGGTAACATTAGCTACCCTCCAATCCATGGGTACAGTTCCAGATTCCAGCGAATTTTGGAAGATGATCAGCAATGCATGTACTATTTCTAGGGCCACTTCCTTAAGTACCCTAGGATGTAGATTATCAGGCCCTGGGGATTTATCGGCCTTCAGGCCCATCAATTTCCTCAACACCATTTCCCTACAAATAGTGATTTCTTTCAGTTCCTCCCTCTCATCAGACCCTATGCTCTCCAACATCTCTGGGAGGTTATTTGTGTCCTCCTTTGCACACACGCTGAAGTTAGCTTCCATTTAGGCAAGACCGCACTCTCTACGATTAGGGATCATGCCCACATTCACAACCGATCCAGGATGAGCGATGACCCCTTGGCTCAGACTCGCCCGGTTTCCCAGAGCGGTCCTGGGCCCCTCATTAGCATATCTGCAAAGGGCCTTATGCCCGATTTAGGTGGCCACCCTGGGCGCCTGAAAACATGGCCCGGCCCAATATTTGGTCGGACTTCTTTCAGGGCGCAGGACCATGGTCCCAAAATTGGCCCTCGTCCCACCCGACTTACGCCCATAAAACAGACACAACAAGGTCCAATTTCTAACCCTTGATTTCTCACCAGTACTTTTAAATAGTTCCAAAACAATTAAAGTCTTGTCTCCTGGTAGAATCCTACAAGAGTTTTGTAATTTGGACCATATGTCTGTGACGAAAAGCTTTGATGTGAGACAGGCCCTTCACGCAGGTCCGACAGCCTCAGCTCTATCTAGTGGTGCATTGAGGTGGGAGCTGATCAGTTCAAGTCACCAGCCTCAGATGTAATACTCTCTCCCCTTTGATACATTACTACAGTGACCACACTTCAAAAGTACTTCATTGGCTGTAAAGCGCTTTGGGACGTCCTGAGGCCGTGAAAGGCGCTATAGAAATGCCAGTTCATTTGATCCAGGTTGAGACAAGATGGAGTTTTACATTCACAATTGATCAAAACTCAGCCCCTTTACAAATGTCGGGGCAGTTCCTTGGAGCCTTGACTCCGGCCTCCCACACAACTCAGTTCTGTCGAAGGGTTTCGACCCGAAACGTTGACTCTGTTTCTCTCTCCACGGCCTGCTGAGTTTTTCCAGCGTTTTCTGCTGTCATTCAGGACAAAGTGTGAGTGCGAAACAGAACCAACACCCACCGCAGTTAATTGGAAGTGTCACACTGCCGTGGGGAGAGGCCGTTAGGACTGCAGTGAGCAATACTATTTCTGCGACCTGGGCGGATTTGGAACCTGCAACTATTTGTCATGTAATAGGTTTGCTGCTCTCCCTCTGACACATGCTTCTGTTTAAACAATCAGGCTACTTTGCCTTGAGGGGAGGCTGCCTACAAACCGTCCACATAAACTGGGCAGAGTAACTTCCTTTTGGAAGCTTGTGGGATCCCCCTAACCCCTTCAGCGAGCCCATGGACGTGACTTCCCAGCAAGTCATCACAGTAGCCAGTTTAAACTTGTCACAATCCTGGCACAGATCCCTTGAAGCAAAATATATAATGTGTGCGACCTAATAGCAGATCCTCTCCAACCCTCCAGGATTGCCCTGGAGACTCAGCAACTGAAGATAAATCTCCGGGTCACTGCCGTCAGCAAACCTGGGAGATAAATTATCGGAGCATTAAAAAAAATGTGGTCTTTTAATTTTCTTTAAACGATTTCATTTATTAATTATAAAAATAGTGAGGATGGGGCAAAAAGGCTGTTTGTCTGACAGTCAAGAATCACCCAATTGGGTATCAAAGAGTCCGTTCGCTTCCTGCTTGGCCGCGGGAAGGCAGTGCGCCTGGAGGATGGGCCAATGGCGGGAGTGTGGGGGGGGGGCGGTTCACGGAGCGAGGTCATGTGATGAAACATCCAGGAATACACCCAAATGAGTTGACAACCCCACCCAGCACCTTCTTCAGCCACTGAGCAAGTGCAATGGCCAGAGAGAAAAGGGGGTGGGGGGGAATGTTTTATGATGCAGCGCCCCCAGCAACTGAGCTTCGCACGGCGGGAGCGCGCGCCGGGGAGTCAGGCGTAGAGGTCGGTGCGCCCAGCTCATGGCCCCGAACCGCCTTCCGTCAGCAACCAAAGGGTAAGAGGGAAGCAGCTTGTGACCTCGAGGCTGCCTTTGACGGCTCAGCTAAGCTGAGGTGCAGAATCCGGAGCGGGCAAATCAAACCTGTGTCTCCACAACCCACAGACTTGTGATAGTTTGTTTGATGGAAGCTTCAAACCACAGAAAGGAAATGTAAAAGATGTTGTTTTATCCAATGTATGTGTTTTGTAGCTGAGGAAAGGTTATTTACAGAGCACAGCGAGGAACGTGTTTCTATGGCGTTCATGTTTCAGCATCTGTTGACCATTTATCAAGATTTTGGGTTTTTAAAGCAAAGTGCACTCACACAAGTACTGCAAGAAAAGGTGTTTAAAATATTAATGGGCCAGCCAGTGACGTTATTTCCCCTCAGACCGAAGACAATAAGAAATGTATTAGTCTGTCTCAGTAACTGAGAAATAGTCTCACGCCCATCCTGTTGGGAAGTCTCTGATCCAGCGCACTAAGCAGGGGGTGTTTGGTACAGGCTCTCCCCTCTAGGTGTGAAGGCAGGGAGATAAATCAGAGGCAGAAACACAGACTGACAGTCCAGTCTCGCCCAGACTGGCATTTAAATAGCGCCTTTCACATCCTCAGCTCATTCCCAAACACTCCACAGCCAATGCAGTACATTACTGCAAAGTAAGTTCGAGGGGAAGAGTGGCCAGGGTTTCCCAGAGCCTGAGTCACCGCTCGGCATATAAATCGGACACGGAGCAGAAAACATTGCCACCGTACCAAGCCCGATGGAGCAGGTGAAATTTAAACGCTGCGAATTCTGAATCATTTTCTTTTGGACTTGTTTGAGTGTTGTGATCGAGAGGTGACAGTGATCCAGCTCGCTGAACTGTGAATGGCTGCTCTTTGACAGAGCCTGGTAACTAACCACTGATAACAAGGTTATCTAGGAATCCGATAAATAAACAGTAACTGAATACAGCCAGAGAGATCGGCTCAGAAACATTTTTACAAATCCAAATGGAGAACGATTCACATTTTTGCAGAAAAATCAGAATTTTAGCATAAAAAGGATTTGCATTTCTCCAGCACCTTTCACCACCTCAGGACGTCCCAAAGTGCTTTACAGCCAAATAAGTACTTTTGAAGTGCGGTCAATGTTGTGATGTAGGAAACACGGTGGACAATTTGCACACAGCAAGATCCCACAGCCAGCAATTTGATAATGGCCAGATGTAGGATTTCGCAATAATTTCGAAATTTCCTACAGTTCTGAAGATTAATTTTTGATTAAAGAATACCTGGGTAATACACCTTTAAAAATCCAGGGGATCAAAATGGCCGCCAGACCGCATGGCAAAAGACAAAGGACTTGAAAAGGCAGCTTGTGTGTGTGTCTGTGAAAAAGGTGAAGATCAAAGATGGCTGACCAGACTGCCAATCAAAGGCAGTTCAGGGAGTTTCCCCTCCCTGCAGAGACAATCGATGTGTTTATAGAAACTGCTACACAAAGGATTAACCACTTGAGACTGGTTTCAGTCTGACCACAAGGACAATGACTTTCTGTTTACAATACCTTCAAGGCTATTTACTCAAGCAATCAAGGAAATAGCTTTATTCGATGGCCCATCACAGACAATGAAGACACATTCAAACCACTGCAGCTTTATTCGAAAGCCCATTCACAGACAACGATTGACACATTTAAACTGAGAAAAGGAACAGTTTAAACGAATGGGTAATTCATCCAAACCCATCCTAGACAATGGGGCAGCTTGGATCCCTTTTGTTTTAGCCCAGATACATCCGGATCTGGGCGGGAACATTTCAGCCCCAAATTGGGGTATAAAAGATAGCTTCTCAGAAGCCATCTCTCTCTCTGTGGCCTCGCCTCCGTGCTCTCTACAATGTGGGAGTCTGCCTGAAGAAGTGGAACACCAGCAGTTTACTTTTAAAATACTGGGGTGTTTTTACTTCGTGGTAGTGAAGATCAAAGATCGCAGGGCATGGAGAAGGCGTTTTCATTGGTGAGCATATATTTTTCTGGCCTTTACAAGGCAACTAAGGATAGGTATAGGGGTGGGAATTAAGTGGAAATTCTGTTAGAACTGTGATTTTAGTCGATTTTCCCTCGTTGTGTCCGTTTCTCCCCCCCATTTAAGTAAAGTGGTGTTGCACTGAGCAGAGAAGTGCTTCAGTGGACACTGAGTGGCTGTATTTAAAAGTGCTGTATATTTTAATAAAGGAGTGTTGCACTGAGCAAGGAGCGCTCTAGTGGACACTAAGTGTACTGCGTTAAGCAAAAGTGCTGTACCAGGCATAGCTGTGCTGTATCGATTTTTAAGTTGTTTCTTTCTTTTTGTTTTGATAAATACTGATCTGTTATGCACCCAAACCACGAGTCATGTTTTCTGTCTACATCGCTACCGAATAAGTCCGGCGGTCAGAACCAGGAATAGGGGAGCACTTCGAAACCGCATGGGGATCCCTCGAGCAGCTCAGAGGCTTCTGACTGGCCAGAGACAAATAACCCCAACCACGCTAGCGTGTGCTAATTCCTTACACAGATAATCTGGTGTTGGTTGAGGAACAAATATTGTCCAGGACACTATGGAGAACTCCCCTGCTCTTCTTCGAATAGTGCCATGGGATCTTTTATGTCCACCTGAGAGATTAGACGGGGCCTCAGTTTAATGTCTCATCAGAAAGACGGCACCTCCGACAGTGCGGCACTCCCTCAGTACTGCCCCTCCAACAGTGCGGCGCTCCCTCAGTACCGCCCCTCCGACAGTGCGGCACTCCCTCAGTACTGCCCCTCCGACAGTGCGGCGCTCCCTCAGTACTGCCCCTCCGACAGTGTGGCACTCCGTCAGTACTGCCCCTCCGACAGTGCGGCGCTCCCTCAGTACTGCCCCTCCGACAGTGCGGCGCTCCCTCAGTACTGCCCCTCTGACAGTGCGGCGCTCCCTCAGTACTGCCCCTCCGACAGTGCGGCGCTCCCTCAGTACTGCCCCTCCGACAGTGCGGCACTCCCTCAGTACTGCCCTTCCGACAGTGCGGCGCTCCCTCAGTACTGCCCCTCCGACAGTGCGGCGCTCCCTCAGTACTGCCCCTCCAACAGTGCGGCGCTCCCTCAGTACTGCCCCTCCGACAATACGGCGCTCCCTCGGTACTGCCTCTCCGACAGTGCGGCGCTCCCTCAGTACTGCCCCTCCGACAGTGCGGCGCTCCCTCAGTACTGCCCCTCCGACAGTGCGGCGCTCCCTCAGTACTGCCCCTCCGACAGTGCGGCGCTCCCTCAGTACTGCCCCTCTGACAGTGCGGCGCTCCCTCAGTACTGCCCCTCCGACAGTGCGGCGCTCCCTCAGTACTGCCCCTCCGACAGTGCGGCGCTCCCTCAGTACTGCACTTGGAGTGTCAGCCTGGATTATGGACTCAAGTCCTGGAGTGGGACTCTGACCCAAAGGTGAGGGTGGAAGCTGGAAGTGTCGGCTCGCAATCAGGCGAAGGTGTTGTTCTTGCAGAAACCCAAGATTCTACCAAGAAGTTAATTAAGAAGTGCTTTTTGAATGGCTTCAAGATGTTTTGAGCCTGTGGGTGTCTGAATTCTCCCTGCTTTCTCCTGAAGTGCCCTAACATAGCTGGCTGTTTCCTTCGGAACAGAAGTTGGCTCTGAGCCTGACGACGGGGGCGAGGGAGCTGCTGCTGTTCAGGGCAAATGAGCCACTTCCCTGCGGCCACTTGCTTTCTTATTCTTAACTCCCATCTCTATTAAACAGCACGCTCAGCTGCCAGAAGATTTCTTTCTTGATGTCAAATTCTCGTTCAGCTTGTTCTGCCCAATGATAAAACTTTCGGAGAGGTATAAGAAACAGCTTTATTAGTGCATGAAGCCCGAGACTCCCGAGCTCAGTGTGAGTTCAGCAGGGCGCCAGTAAAACAAAATAAAAAGCTGGTCTCGGTAAAAGTGACCGTGAAGCTGTCGGATTGTCGTAAAAACCCAACTGGTTCACCGACGTCCTTTGGGGAAGGAAACCTGCCGTCCTCACCCGGTCTGGGCTTATAGGTGACTCCAGTCCCACACCAACGTGGTTGACTCTGAACTGTCCTCTGAAGCAGCCAAGCGAGTCACTCAGTTTCTATCAAACCGCTGTCGGGGAAACGAGGGATGGGCAATAAATCCAACCTCGCCAGCCACACCCTCATCCCCAGAATGATTTTTTCAAAACCCTGTCTAGAGGGGACAGAGTGTGAATGGAGTGGACTGGGTGTGGCGGGGGTGTGGGAGGTTGGATGGACTGTTGGCGATCTGCTGGTCTGCTGCTTGAGTCTCTTTGCTTTTTGTTTTTTGAGATTAAACATCTACCAATGGGAATCTGGAAAAAAAGATTTTAAAAATCTAAAGCAGATAACTCATTCTCAAATGAGAAACAGCGACTTTTTCACCATAAAATTCAGCAAACTGGATGAATAAAATGCAATCTTCACATGAATCATAGATTCCAACAATACTGGAACATGCTCCAAATAACGTCAAAAATCAAGAGTTTCAGTGGTGAACTGTGCACAAATCCCTCAGTACTGCCCCTCCGACGGTGCAGAGATCCCTCAGTACTGCCCCTCCGACAGTGCGGCGCTCCTTCAGTACTGCCCCTCCGACAGTGCGGCGCTCCCTCAGTACTGCCCCTCTGACAGTGCAGTGCTCCCTCTGTACTGCCCCTCCGACAGTGCAACGCTCCCTCTGTACTGCCCCTCCGACAGTGCAGCACTCCCTCAGTACTGCCCCTCCGACAGTGCAGTGCTCCCTCTGTACTGCCCCTCCGACAGTGCAGCACTCCCTCAGTACTGCTCCTCCGACAGTGCGGCGCTCCCTCAGTACTGCCCCTCTGACAGTGCAGCGCTCCCTCAGTACTGCCCCTCCAACAGTACAGCGCTCCCTCTGTACTGCCCCTCCGACAGTGCAGCGCTCCCTCAGTACTGCCCCTCCGACAGTGCGGCGCTCCTTCAGTACTGCCCCTCCGACAGTGCGGCGCTCCCTCAGTACTGCCCCTCTGACAGTGCGGCGCTCCCTCAGTACTGCCCCTCCGACAGTGCAGAGATCCCTCAGTACTGCCCCTCCGACAGTGCAGCGCTCCCTCAGTACTGCCCCTCCGACAGTGCGGCGCTCCCTCAGTATTGCCCCTCCGACAGTGCGGCGCTCCCTCAGTATTGCCCCTCCGACAGTGCGGCACTCCCTCAGTACTGCTCTTTCGACAGTGCGGCGCTCCCTCAGTACTGCCCCTCTGACAGTGCAGCGCTCCCTCAGTACTGCCCCTCCAACAGTGCAGCGCTCCCTCTGTACTGCCCCTCCGACAGTGCAGCGCTCCCTCAGTACTGCCCCTCCGACAGTGCGGCGCTCCCTCAGTACTGCCCCTCTGACAGTGCGGCGCTCCCTCAGTACTGCCCCTCCGACAGTGCAGAGATCCCTCAGTACTGCCCCTCCGACAGTGCAGCGCTCCATCAGTACTGCCCCTCCGACAGTGTGGCGCTCCCTCAGTATTGCCCCTCCGACAGTGCAGCGCTCTCTCAGCACTGCCCCTCCGACAGTGCAGCACTCCCTCAGTACTGCCCTTCCAACAGTGCAGCGCTCCCTCAGTACTGCCCCTCCGACAGTGCAGCACTCCTTCAGTACTGCCCCTCCGACAGTCTGGCGCTCCCTCAGTACTGCCCCTCCGACAGGCAGCACTCCCTCAGTACTGCCTCTCTGACAGTGCAGCACTCACTCAGTACTGCTCCTCCGACAGTGCAGCACTCCCTCAGTACTGCCCCTCCGACAGTCTGGCGCTCCCTCAGTACTGCCCCTCCGACAGTGCGGCGCTCCCTCTGTACTGCCCCTCCCACATTGCAGCGCTCCCTCAGTACTGTCCCTCTGACAGTGCTGCACTCCCTCAGTACTGCCCCTCCGGCAGTGCGGTGCTCCCTCAGTACCTCACTGAAGTGTCAGCCTGGATTCTATGCTCAGATCCTGGAGCTAGGTTTGAAGCCACGACCTTCTGACTCCGAGGCGTGAGAGTGCTATTCCCTGAGCCAATCTGACACTTGCTATTAATGTTAATATAAACACCTGCAGAAGGGTGTGGGTGAATTATTCCCTTATACATTTGGGAGAGGTTTGCAAGGAAACGAGCCTCCCGCCTGGGAATACCGTGCGTTTATCCATGGGCTCAAATCCAACATGTTTACACACCAACATCTGCTACAGTTCCGGGGGTGTTACGTAAAGACTCGTTAATTCAGCAGCTGCACCGGGAAAAGAGGTCACCCTACGTAAATTATATCAACGCGCAGAGTAAATAGGATTAAATGTAAGTATATCAGACGGGGGCGTGTGAACCTGTACCAGAGCAGTTCACAGCATAAGAACCTTATAAGAACATAAGAAATAGGAGCAGGAGTCGACCATTTGGCCCCTCGAGCCTGCTCCGCCATTCACTGAGATCATGGCTGATCTTCGACCTCAACTCCACTTTCCTGCACTATCCCCATATCCCTTGATTCCCTTAATATTCAAAAATCTATCAATCTCAGCCTTGAATATACTCAACGACTGAGCCTCCACAGCCCTCTGGGGTAGAGAATTCCAAAGATTCACCTCCCTCTGAGTGAAGAGATTTCTCCTCATCTCAGTCCTAAATGGCCGACCCCTTATTCTGAGACTGTGACCCCTGGTTCTAGACTCCCCAGCCAGGGGAAACAACCTCCCTGCGTCTACCCTGTCAAGCCCTGTAAGAATTTTATATGTTTCAATGAGATCACCTCTCATTCTTCTAAATTCGAGAGAATATAGGCCTAGTCTACTCAATCTCTCCTCATAGGACAATCCCTCCATCCCAGGAACCAGTCTGGTGAACCTTCGTTGCACTCCCTCTATGGCAAGTATATCCTTCCTTAGGTAAGGAGACCAAAACTGTGCACAATACTCCAGGTGTGGTCTCACCAGGGCCCTATATAATTGCAGTAAGACGTCTTTACTCTTATACTCAAATCCTCTTGTAATAAAGTCCAACATACCATTTGCTTTCCTAATTGCTTGCTGTACCTGCATGTTAACTTTCAGTGATTCGTGTACAAGGACACCCAGGTCCCTCTGAACACCAACATTTCCCAATCTCTCACCATTTAAAAGATACCCTGCTTTTCTATTTTTCCTACCAAAGTGGACAACTTCACATTTCTCCACATTATATTCCATTTGCCATGTTCTTACCCACTCACTTAGCCTGCCTACATCCCCTTGAAGCCTCCTTGCATCCTCCTCACAACTTACATTCCCACCCAGCTTTGTATCATCAGCAAACTTGGCTATATTACATTTGGTCCCCTCATCCAAATCAGTGATGTAGATTGTGAATAGCTGAGGCCCAAGCACTGATCCTTGCGGTACCTCACTAGTTACAGCCTGCCAACCCAAAAATGACCTGTTTATTCCTACTCTCTGTTTTCAGTCCGTTAACCAATCCTCAATCCATGCTAGTATATTACCCCCAATCCCATGAGCCCTAATTTTGTTTAATAACCTCTTGTGTGGCACCTTATCGAATGTGAGAAATCACACAACACCAGGTTATAGTCCAACAGCTTTATTTGAGATCACAAGCTTTCGGAGCGCTGCTCCTTCATCAGGTGAAGTGACGAAGAAGCAGCGCTCCGAAAGCTTGTGATCTCAAATAAAGCTGTTGGACTATAACCTGGTGTTGTGTGACTTCTCACATTTGTCCACCCCAGTCCAACACTGGCATCTCCACATCATGGCACCTTATTGACTGCCCTCTGAAAATCCAAATACACCACATCCACTGGTTCCCCCTTATCTATTCTGCTAGTTACAACCTCATAAAACTCTTAACAGTTTTGTCAAACATGATTTCCCTTTCATAAATCCATGTTGACTCTGCCCAATCCTATTATTATTTTCTAAGTGCCCTATTACCATGTCCTTAATAATGGATTCTAGCCTCTTCCCTACTACTGATATCAGGCTAACTGGCCTGTAGTTACCCGTATTCTCTCTCCCTCCTTTCTTAAATACTGGGGTTACATTTGCTAGCATCCAATCCATGGGAACCATTCTAGAATCTATGGAATTTTGGAAAATGACAACCAATGCATTCACTATCTCTATAGCCAACTCTTTATAAACCCTAGGCTGTAGGCCGTCAAGTCCAGGGGATTTATCGGATTTTTATTCCTTTAATTTCTCCAGTACTATTTTTTTATTAATGCTAATTTCTTTCAGTTCCTCATTCTCGCCAGACCCTTGGTTCTCCACTATTTCCAGGTTTTTTGCATCTTCTTCCGTGAAGACAGACACAAAGTATTTGTTTAATTTCTCTGCCATTTCCTTATTCCCCATTATAATTTCTCCTGTCTCAGCCTGTAAGGGACCCACATTTACTTGCGCTAATCTTTTCCTTTTTACATACCTGTAGAAGCTTTTACAGTCTGTTTTTATGTCTCTCGCTATTTTACTCTCATATTCTATTTTCCCTTTCTTTATCAATTTCTTGGTCCTCCTTTGCTGAATTCTAAAATCCTCCCAATCCTCAGGCTTGCTACTCTTTTTGGCAACATTATAAGCCTCTTCCTTTGAGCTAATACGATCTTCAACTTCTCTTGTTAGCCACAGTTGGACCACTTTTTCTGTGGGGTTTTTATGCCTTAAAGGAATGTATATTTGTTGTAAATTATGTATTAATTCTTTAAATGCTAGCCATTGCTTCTCTACCATCATACCTTTTAATGTAGTTTCCCAATCTACCTTAGCCAACTCGCCCCTCATACCTATGTAGTTTGCTTTGTTTAGATTTAAGACCTTAGTTTCAGATTTAACTAAGTCACTTTCAAACTCAATACAAAATTCTATCATATTATGGTCACTCTTCCCTAAAGGCCCCTTTACTACAAGGTTATTAATTAACCCTTTCTCATTGCACAATGCTAGATCTAAAATGGCCTGTTCCCGAGTTGGTTCTTCAACATACTGATCTAGAAAACTATCTTGCATACATTCCATGAATTCGTCCTCCACACGATTACTGCAAATTTGGTTTGCCCAGTCTATATGTAGATTAAAGTCCCCCATGATTACTGTATTACCCTTGTTACATGTGCCTCTAATTTCCTGATTTATACTCTGCCCTACATTACAACTACTGTTTGGGGGCCTATAAACAACTCCCACCAATGTTTTCTGCCCCTTGCTGTTTCTTAGCTCCACCCAAACTGATTCTACTTCTTGATTTTCGGAGCTAAGATCCTTTCTCTCTACTGTCTTTATCCCATCCTTTATTATCAGGGCCCCTCCTCCTTTCCATTTTGCCTATCTCTTCTAAAAGTTAAGTATCCTGGAATATTTAGTTCCCAACCTTGGCCACATTGCAACCACGTCTCCGTTATGTCTATTAGATCAAACCTGTTAATTTCTACCTGCGCTATTAATTCATCTATTTTGTTGCGAATACTTCGTGCATTCAGATATAATAGTGTCTTTAGCTTTGACTTATTTCTATTTTTCCCTGATGCCACCTCAGTCACTGATGCCCTATGACCTTTGTTACTCTCTCTGTCCATTCCTGACCCTCTCTGCTTATTTTTACCCAAAACTCTGCTCTAGAGCCTTGACATTTCTCTCGCTGCTTTTAAATTCACTCTTTCCTGAATCCTCCCACCCCCCTTCATTAGTTTAAAGCCCTGTCTATTGCCCCAGTTATTCAGTTTGCCCGGACACTGGTCCCAGCCCAGTTTAAGTGGAGCTGGTCCCAACGGAACAGCTCCTTCTTTCCCCAGTACTGGTGCCAGTGCCCCATGAACTGAAACCCCTTCCTCCCACACCACTCTGAGCCACACATTTAAACCTCTAATCTGTTTGTCCCTATGCCAATGTGCGCGTGGCTCAGGTAACAATCCAGAGATTATTACTTTTGAGGTTTTGCTTTTTAATTTGGATCCTAGCTCTTCAAACTCCCTCAGCAGAACCTCATTCCTAGTTCTACTTATGTCGTTGGTTCCTACATGGACCACGACAACTGGGTCCTCCCCCTCCCACTCCAAGTTCTTCTCCAGCTGCGAGGAGATGTCTTTAACCCTGGCACCGGGCAGGCAACACAACCTTCGCAACTCCTGGCCGCAGCTGCAGAGAACAGTATCTACCCCCTGACTATATTGTCCCCTACCACAACTACATTCCCTTTCACTCCCCTCACTTGAATGGCCTCCTGCACCGTGGTGCCATGGTTAGCTTGCTCATCCATCCTGCAGGCATTTCCCTCATCCACACAGGCAGCAAGAACCTCATACCTGTTGGACAAGGGCAAAGGCTGAGGCTCCTCCAGCACTGCACCTGGGGTCCCCTTCCCTGCCTGAGTTGCAGTCACACCCTCCTGTCCCTGACCACTAACCAGACCTGTACCACTACCTAAACTAAGGGTGTGATTGCCTCCTGGATCAAAGTGTCCAGGTAACTCTCCCCCTCCCTGATGCCCCGCAATGTCTGCACCTCAAACTCCAGCTCAAAAACTCTGAGCTGAATTTCCTCAAGATGCAGGCACTTACTGCAGGCATGCTTGTCCGGGATCACAATGCTCTCCACAAACCCCCACATGCTGCAGTTACGGCACACCGCCTGCACTGCCATCCCTATAATTTTTTATTTAATTAAATTTAATTAAATTTGTAATTAGGTAACTTAGTTTACAGTGTGGTTTCTTGGCTACTTACTTGATCTAGACTAAGTTAAGGGCACTGAAATTAAATATCCACCTGTAACACAAAGCACTACAAGTAGTGGAGGCAAAAATCAGCAACTCCTTCCCCCACTGCTCCAAATTCCCAAATAAAACACTCTGTTCAAGTCCACTCGGTTTTAATCCCACTCTGTGTCACCAACTGGAATAGAATGGGGCTGAAAACCCGCTGCTGTAATGCTGAGCATGCACCGTAAGGTCAGAGGGAGTTGGCTGGGATGCCGTGAGCTAGCTGGGGTGGGTTTAAGTTGGGGGTTCTGCAGTTGCTTAGTGTGCGGGCAGGGGTGTTGGGGGGAGGGGGAGCGGTGTAGGGTTGCCAACCCTCGAGGATTATCCTGCAGGAATTATACATTAATCTCCCTGGACCTGAGAGAAAAGTTATAGGGGTGTTAAAAAAATGAATTGTCTTTTTTACCCATTTTCTTGTTTTAATTAGTTGTAAAAATATTGGAAACGGGGATCAAGGCTGTTTGACCGGGCGGGGCCACTGGAGCTGCGAGGTCATGTGATGAAACCTCATGACACATGTCAGCCCTCGCCTCTGAGTCAGAAGGTCATGGGTTCAATTCCCACTCCAGAGACTCGAGCACATAATCCAAGCTGACACTCCCAGTGCAGTACTGAGGAAGCGCCGCACTGTCGGAGGGGCAGTACTGAGGGAGCGCCGCACTGTCGGAGGGGCAGTACTGAGGGAGCGCCGCACTGTCGGAGGGGCAGTACTGAGGGAGCGCCGCACTGTCGGAGGGGCAGTACTGAGGGAGCGCCGCACTGTCGGAGGGGCAGTACTGAGGAAGCGCTGCACTGTCGGAGGGGCAGTACTGAGGGAGCGCCACACTGTCAGAGGGGCAGTACTGAGGGAGCGCCGCACTGTCGGAGGGGCAGTACTGAGGGAGCGCCGCACTGTCGGAGGGGCAGTACTGAGGGAGCGCTGCACTGTCGGAGGGGCAGTACTGAGCGAGCGCTGCACTGTCGGAGGGGCAGTACTGAGCGAGCGCTGCACTGTCGGAGGGGCAGTACTGAGGGAGTGCTGCACTGTCAGAGGTGCCATCTTTCAGATGAGACGTTAAACCGAGGCCCCGTCTGCTCTCTCAGGTGGAGGTAAAAGATCCCATGACACTATTTCAAAGAAGAGCAGGGGAGTTCTCCCTGCGGTCCGATATCACTAAAACAGTTTATCTGGTCATTATCACATTGCTGTTTGTGGGAGCTTGCTGTGCGCAAATTGGCTGCCGTGTTTCCCCCATTACAAAAGTGACTACACTTCAAAAGTACTTCATTGGCTGTAAAGCGCTTTGGGATGTCCGGTGGTCGTGAAAGGCGCCATAAAAATGCAAGTCTTTTTTTCTTTCTCAATCAACATTGCATGACTTGACCTTTGCCATTTAATAGAATGACCAGTGTAAACATGAGAGTGAGTAAACAGCCCGATGGTCATATTTATACTCGCTCGCAGTGAAAAGTCTTCTTCAGCATATTCTGGGCAACAAGATAGCATTGATTCAACAACAACAACTTGTATTTATACAGCGCCTTTAACACAGTAAAACATCCCAAGGCGCTTTACAGAACGATTATCAAACAAAATTTGACCCCACGGACACATAAGGAGGCATTAGGACAGCTTGGTCAAAAAGAGGTCGGCTTTAAGGAACGTCTTAAAGGAGGAAAGAGAGGCGGAGAGGTTTAGGCAGGGAATTCCAGAGCTTTGGGCCGAGGCAACAGAAGGCACGGCCACCAAAGGTTGAGCGATTATAATCAGAGATCCTCAAGAGGGCAGAATTAGAGGAGCGCAGATTACAGGTAATCATCTGTCATTATTCTCTGACTATATGAGCTGTGTCTATATGCATCTCTCCACTTCACCTGACGAAGGAGCAGCGCTCCGAAAGCTTGTGATTTCAAATAAAGCTGTTGGACTATAACCTGGTGTTGTGTGACTTCTTACATTTGTCCACCCCAGTCCAACTCCGGCATCTCCACACCAGGGTTAAATATGACACCAAGGTTGCGAACAGTGTGGTTCAGCCTCAGACAGATGTTAGGGAGAGGGATGGAGTCAGTGGCTCGGGAACGGAGTTTGTGGTGGGGACCGAAAACAATGGCTTCGGTCTTCCCAATATTTAATTGGAGAAAATTTCTGCTCATCCAGAACTGGATGTCGGACCAGCAGTCTGTCAATTTAGAGACCGTGGCGGGGTCGAGAGAAGTGGTGGTGAGGTAGAGCTGGGTGTCGTCAGCGTACATGTAGAAACTGAGGCTGTGTTTTCAGATGATGTCACCAAGGGGCAGCATGTAGATGAGAAATAGGAGGGGGCCAAGGATAGATCCTTGGGGGACACCAGAGGTAACGATGCGGGAGCGGGAAGAGAAGCCATTGCAGGTGATTCTCTGACTACGATTAAATAGGTAAGAATGGAACCAGGTGAGTGCAGGCCCGCCCAGCTGGACGACGGTGGAGAGGCGTTGGAGGAGGATGGAGTGGTCACCGTGTCAAAGGCTGCAGACAGGTCGAGAAGGACGAGGAGGGATAGTTTACCTTTGTCACAGTCACAAAGGATGTCATTTGTGACTTTGATGAGAGCTGTTTCGGGACTGTGGCAAGGGCGGAAACCTGATTGGAGGGATTCAAACATGGAATTGCGGGAAAGATGGGCATGGATTTGGGAGGCGACAACACATTCAAGGGCTTTGGAGAGGAAAGGGAGGTTGGAGATGGGGCGGTAGTTTGCAAGGACGGAGGGATCGAGGGTTGTTTTTTTGAGGAGAGGGGCGATGACAGCAGATTTGAGGGAGAGGGGGACAGTACCTGAGGAGAGAGAACCGTTAACAATCTCAGCTAACATGGGAGCCAGTAAAGGAAGTTGGGAGGTCAGCAGTTTGGTGGGAATAGGGTCAAGGGAGCAGGAAGTGAATCTCATGGACAAGATGAGCGCAGCGAAGTCATGACTGGCAATCGGAGAGAAACTTGAGAAAGATGTGAGTTCAGGGCTAGTGCATGGGGGAACCTTCGAGGAAGTTTGGCCCGGTGGGCTGGGGAAGGAAGGGAAGTGGCAGAGGCAGCTGAACGGATGGTTTCAATCTTAGAGACAAAGAAGTCGATGAGCTCCTCACACTTGTTATCGGAGGTTAGGGTGGAGGAGACAGGGGAGAGGGGTTTAAGAAGACGGTTAGCAGTGGAGAATAGAAGCCGGGGTTTATCTTTGCACTCCAGAATGATTCTGGAATAGTGAGCAGTTTTGGCAGACGAGAGCAGGACCCGATAATGCTTTATGTGGTCCAGCCAGATCTGGCGGTGAATGGTTAAACCAGTTGTCCGCCATATCCTTTCAAGTCTGCGTCCCTTGGACTTAAGGGAGTGAAGATGAGAGCTGGACCAGGGGGAACGGCCAGGGTGAGAGAGGGTAATTGTTTTAGTCGAGACTAGGGCATCGAAGCTGGTGGTGAGGGTGTGGTTGAGCAGATCAGTAGCTGCAGAAATGTCATGGTGACTGGAGGGCCAAAGGCTGGAGAGTTGGGATTTCATCAGTGCAGTTGTAAGAGAGTTGGGAAGAGATTTTTTTCCAGGGGCGGACACAGAAGGAAGTCGGGCTGGTGGGGGGCGGGGGTGGTGGAAGGGGGATGTGAGTGGAGAGCGATACAAGGAAATGGTCAGAGATGGCCTTATCTGCGATTGACATGATGGGAGTAGCGAGGCCACGAGAGATGGCAAGGGTCGAGGGGGTGGCCGTGAATTTGGGTTGGAGAGTTTACATGGAGGGAGAGATTAAGGGAGGATAGGAGGCGAGTGAACTCAGAGGAGAGAGAGAATGATGAATTGAGATGGAGGTTGAAATCACCGAGGATGAGAAGTCCTTTGGTGCAGAGGCTGAGGGAGGAAAGCAGTGAAGCTATCTCAGTAATAAAATGTTTATGGTGCTTGGGTGGGCGGTAGAGAATGAGAATTTTACATGAGAGGTGAGAGAGTGGAATAAGGTGAGATGCTCAAAGGAGGAGAAAGTGCCGGAGGAATAGGAGAGTGGGACTAGCTGCAGTGCTCCTGCAGAGAGCTGGCACGGGCTCGGCGGGCTGAATGGCTTCCTTCTGTGCGGTAACCATTCTATGATTCTTGATCACTAAAAAATATATTATTTGGTCATTAGCACATTGCTGTTTGTGGGAGCTTGCTGTGCGCAAATTGGTTGCTGCGTTTCCCACATTACAACAACGGCTACACTTTAAAAAAAAGTATTTCATTGTTTGTAAAGCGCTTGGGGACGTCCGGTGGTCATGAAAGGCGCTATAGAAATGCAAGTCTGTATTTCATTTTTCCTTCTTTCCAGGAATGCGTCCAAACCATGGGTGGAGCTTCCCTCTGTCCCAACAAGTCCATGAACCTAAGGCAGGGGTGGGGGCCGTCAGTCAGTACTTGGCGTTGTGCAGTGCACACACACCTGTACACACCTGTACACTCCTGTGCACACCTGTTCTCACCAGGTGAACCTTTCTGACAAACGGCAGTTGTGCGGCCCATGGGATTGGGGCTCACACTCCTCTGGATCAGTGTTACGGATATTTTGTTTCTTATTTTTAAAGCATAGAAGCTAAGGACTAAGGCAAAACAATGCATCAAAACCCACGGCTCGAGTACCCCAACTCTCCCATCATAGCATCCCGCTGTATTTTAAACTAATGTGTCAGCTGTGACTCAGTGGTAGCATCGTGCCTCTGAGTGAAAAGGTCACGCACAGCAAGGACCCACAAACAGCAATGTGATAATGTTGAGGGCCCCAGGACACCAGGGAGAACTCCCCTGCTCTTCTTCAAAATAGTGCCATGGGATCTTTTACATCCACTTGAGAGGGTGGACTGGGCAAAAGACAGTCACCTGAAAGACACCGGGCTGGATTTTGTCAGCTTCGAGGAGGCGAGTATGGAGGCCGGACTGCCGGTAAAGTTGCAGAATTTGGGGGCAGGTGGCAAACCTGCCCGCATCCCGCCTCCGTGCCCTCTTGCCAGGAGGCGAGAAGTCATCCTGCCCCGGGTCCCGTCTCCTCAAGGCGGGAAAGGGATTAAAGCCTATTAACTGCCTGTTAACAGGTAGTTAACAGGCAGAAAATAGGATTATCCCCATTTTTCGTTTCGATGTGCAGGCTTCCCGACTTCGGGGAACCCCGCCAGGGTGGAAGAGCCGAGTAGGAGGTCTGTGGGGGTTGGAGGGGTCTGAAAGTGCGACGTAGAGGTGAGTGATGGGTGCAAGTGTGGCGTGGTAAGTATGTAAGGTGAGTGAAAAGTGTTAGAAAATCTTCACTTACCTTTGTTTCTGCCTACAGCCTTCAGCTGCTGTGGAGCCGGAGTCCCGACATCTCCATTGTAGAGATCACAGACTGGCTGTTGGATCCTCCGATTCAACAGCCAGGGGATTTCTGCAAAGTTGAAAGCTTTGATGAGTCCTGAACACAAGGACTCATGAAACTACACAGAATGTCAGTGTTTGACAGCTTCACAGAGCTGTCAAACACTGACATTTCTTCTTTGAAAAAATCTTGACAGATGGCACGTCAGATGTTGACGTCCTCTGTCACTGATTTCTGTGATGAAATATTCCATTCATCACTCATCAGTATTTCTCTGCCTGTGACTGTGGTTGGTTTCAGTTTCATTTCCATTGTATTGTACTGTGTGTAGGGCTCCGCCCATACCTGGCTCCTATGTAAGCTGGCCCAGCCTGCAGCACATCCAGTACGGCAGACCTCTGGATGGAAGGTACATTCTCCTCTGTGTGTTACCTTCTAAGTCAATAAAAGCCTTGTTTTGTTTCGCTAACATCGAGTCTCGGATTTATCACACATCAATTTTATCACAATTTCCCCCTAATTGGCCTGCTGAGCCTGCTGGGCGGGCTTAACAAGGTCAATCAGGGGAAAGTCCCTCTGGTTGGCCAGAAGCTGATGGAGGCGGGATTGAAAGCCGGCAAGCAGCAGTCCCGCCCCCAAAAGCTTCCCGTTGAGAAAATCCAGCGCACCACCTCCAACGGCACAGCCATGAAGTGTCAGTCTGTATTACGCAGCTAGGTTTCTGGAGTGGGGCTTGAACCATGTCCTACATGGCACAGAGGAGCGAGTGCTACCCACCGAGCCACGCCTGACATCAAACATATTCGTGTCTTTTGACTGAGGCCTGGATCACCAACGATTGGCTCACGTTATTGTTATTGATAAGAAATTCCAACTTAGGGCTCACTGCATGATGGGCTTGTGATGGGCTGATGAGCCCAGCACCAATGCAGATGTTTCCATTCACAGGAAACAAAGGGACCTTTTTTAAGTAGAACAGTTTATTTTCCTTCACTTTTTTCACCACCCAATCAATGTTATTTTGTTGCCCAGAATATACTGAAGAAGACTTTTCACAGCGAGCGGGAACAAGCAACTCCTGTAAAAATATGACCATCGGGCTGTTTCCTCACTCTCTCATGTTTACAGAGGTCGTTACATTAAACGGTAAAGGGCAAGACATGCGATTGCACCAAGAGAAGGGCGAAGGGACCATCAGGCCCAACAAACCTGCCCCATACAGTTCACCCACCACCAAACCCGCCCCATACAGTTCACCCACCACCAAACCTGCCCCATACGGTTCACCCACCACCAAACCTGCCCCATACGGTTCACCCACCCACCAAACATAGAAACATAGAAGATAGGAGCAGGAGTAGGCCATTTGGCCCTTTGAGCCTGCTCCGCCATTCAATGAGATCATGGCTGATCATCCAAATTCAGTACCCTGTCCCTGCCTTCTCCCCATATCCCTTGATCCCTTTAGCCTTAAGAAATATATCCAACTCTTTCTTGAATATATTTAATGAACTGACCTCCACCGCCCTCTGTGGCAGAGAATTCCACAGGTTCACCACTCTCTGGGTGAAGAAATTCCTCCTCATTTCAGTCCTAAATGACTTACCCCTTATCCTTAGACTATGACCCCTGGTTCTGGACTCCCCGGCCATCAGAAACATCCTTCCTGCATCTAGTCTGTCCAGACCTGACAGAATTTTATAGGTTTCGATGAGATCCCCTCTCAATCTTCTAAACTCCAGTGAGTATAAGCCCAATCGACACAATCTCTCCTCGTACGTCATTCCTGCCATCCCAGGTATCAGCCTGGTGAATCTTCGCTGCACCCCTTCCATGGCAAGAATGTCCTTCCTCAGGTAAGGCGACCAAAACTGCACACAATACTCAAGGTGTGGTCTCACCAAGGCCCTGTACAACTGTAGCAAGACATCCTTGTTCCTGTACTCAAACCCTCTTGCTACGAAGGCCAACATACCATTTGCCTTCTTAACCGCCTGCTGCACCTGCATACTTACCTTCAGCGACTGGTGCACAAGGACACCCAGGTCTCTTTGCACTTCCCCTTCTCCCAATCTATTGCCGTTCAAATAATTATCTGCCTTCCTGTTTTTGCCACCAAAGTGGATAACCTCACATTTATCCACATTATACTGCATTTGCCATGTTTCTGCCCAATCACCCAACCTGTCCAAATCGTACTGGAGTTTCATGACATCCTCCTCACAGCATACCCTCCCACCGAGCTTTGTGTCATCTGCAAATTTGGAGATATTACATCCAATTCCCTCGTCCAGATCATTAATATATATTGTGAACAGCTGGGGTCCTAGGACCGACCCTTGCGGTACCCCACTAGTCACTGCCTGCCACTCGGAAAACGACCCGTTTATTCCAACTCTTTGCTTTCTGTCCGCCAACCAGTTCTCTATCCAAGTCAATACCTTGCCCCCAATCCCATGTGCCTTAATTTTGCACGCTAATCTCTTATGTGGGACCTTATCGAAAGCCTTCTGAAAGTCCAAATACACCACATCCACCTGCCCCATACAGTTCACCCACCCACCAAACCTGCCCCATACGGTTCACCCACCCACCCACCTACCACCAAACCTGCCCCATACGGTTCACCCACCCACCCACCTACCACCAAACCTGCCCCATACAGTTCACCCACCCACCCACCTACCACCAAACCTGCCCCATACAGTCCACCCACCACACAATCTTCTGCGAGAGATTTAAAAAAACATCCTGGGTCCAATTCAGGAAAAACTCTGGTGAATTCCTCTCCCAGCCCCTAAGGCAATCAAGCAAGCTTCAAGTGACCTGGGTAACCCATAACTCCTCATAATTGCAGCTTGCCCTCTATAAGTAGGAATATTCTTTTCTCTCAGGAACTTGTCAAATTCCCTTTTAAAGGACTGCAGCCCACTGTATGTTTTGTCAGTTTGTTCTAGAGCGTGGTGACTGTTTGAGAAAACATTTACATCCCGGAATCCAAACTAACTCTTTGCTTGTGGAATTCCTGTGCATTCCCTCGAGTCGCACCGTCCCGATCCATCTCAGATCTCTTATCCAACTGGACCGAGTTCAATCGGGTACAGTGATGTAGTGATTAGGGGCCTGGACTAGTGATCCAGAAAACATGAGTTCCAATCCCACCAGGGCAGGTTCAGAATCTGAATTCAGTTTTAGAATTCTGGAAATAAAAAGCTGGTCTCAGTAAAAGTGACTGAAGCTGTCGGATTGTCGTAAAAACCCAACTGGTTCACTGATGTCCCACACTACACATTGGTTCCAAACGAAGGCCCACCACCACCTTCTCAGGGAAACTAGGGATGGGCAATAAATGCCAGCCTTGCCAACGACGCCCTCATCCTGAAAAAAATGTAAAACACAGAAATCGAAGGTGTTGCCAGGTTCTTTCACACTCCAGCAGTGCCGTTGCTTGTGAACGTGTTGTTCACCTGTTGGCTGCACTTGGAAATATAACAGCGCCAGCTCACTCAGTTCCTGGTCCTCGGGTGAGAAGTTAAACCGAGATCCCGACTGCCCTCTCACCTGGGCGTAAAAGATCCCCAGGCTTCTATTCAACAGGAGCGCAGGAAAGTTCTGCCTGGTGTCCTGGCCAACATCTATCCCTCAACCAGCGCCTAAAACAGATGATCTGATCCTTTATCTCATTGCTGTTTCCGGGAGCTTGCTGTGCGCAAATTCGCTGCCGCGTTTCCCTACATTACAACAGTGACTACACGTCAAAAAATACTTTATTGACTGTAAAGCACTTTGGGACATCCTGAGGTCGAGAAAGGCACTATAGAAATGCAAGGAGGAGAAATTCAGTATCGCCCCGTTTGGGGCGCAATTATCGGCCGAGCGCAAAGTTTAGCGCCTGGCGCTAATTGTCGCCTCCGACTGCAAACTTGGCTTCTATCGCCCCTGGAGGTGATTGGAGCACTAAATCAGGTGCTACACACCTCTCTTAAGGCGCTAACGCCGAGGAGCGAGGCGCTACCTCAAAGCGCTGGCGAAGCTCATGTGATGTCAGACAGCAATGGAACACAGACACACTGACGCCGGCCAGTTCTTAAAGGGGAGGGTCGATCTTGCTCTCCATCCACACCCTGCTCATTGCAGCCTTGAATCTCGGCCTGGAGAGACCTGTACATCAAATCTGTTGGAAAGAACAATGGAGAGGCCCAGGGAAAGAGCTCAGAGTGCAGCCTCCACAGTCTCTTCTAAATCGATGCAAGGAAGGTCAAATCAAAATGAACCTGCAAAGTGCTGCTCAGTACCCAAAACTCCTTCACACAGCGTTGAATCTCTCCAGAAGTCTCTCGCTCTCTCTCAGAATGCGTGGTGCAAAAATGTCACTAACAAAAAAAGGCAAGAAGCGGTTGCCTTTAAATAGCGCCCCCCCAGTCCCTTCCTGACTGCAAAACGCTCCCCTCAACCCGTCGTTACTAGTGGCCGGCGGTACGGCAGGGGGCGCCACTCAATATCCGGTCCAGGGCGCTACCGGGGCGTTGCGCACTCGACTGACATCATGATCTGCCGGCGCAGGAGATCGTGGCGGCAGTGTTTAGCACCGCCGCAAAATGTCTAGTTAATTTCGCGAGTGGCGCAAACATCGCCGTGCACGGGCGCTAGTGGCTTTGCGCCCCATTAGCGCCCTCTTAAGGTGCTAATGGGAGAAGCAAACCAACCAAATTTCCCCCCCCCCACAACTCTTTCTTTTCCTAACTCGCACCAAGTCCCATTCACCCATCACCCCCTGTGCTCGCTGACCTACATTGGCTCCCGGTTAAGCAACGCCTCGATTTCAAAATTCTCATCCTTGTTTTCAAATCCCTCCATGGCCTCGCCCCTCCCTATCTCTGTAACCTCTTACAGCCCCACAACCCTCCGAAATATCTGTGCTCCTCTAATTCTGCCCTCTTGAGGATCCCTGATTATAATCGCTCCACCATTGGTGACCGTGCCTTCTGTTGCCTGGGCCCTAAACTCTGGAATTCCCTCCCTAAACCTCTCCGCCTCGCTTTCCTCCTTTAAGACGCTCCTTAAAACCTACCTCTTTGACCAAGCGTTTGCTTACCTGTCCTAATATCTCCTTAATAACAACAGAAAATGCTGGAAAAACTCAGCAGGTCAGGCAACATCCGTGGAGAGAAATTTGAGTTGACGTTTCGGGTCGAAACGTCAACTCAAATTTCTCTCCACGGATGTTGCCTGACCTGCTGAGTTTTTCCAGCATTTTCTGTTGTTATTTCGGATTTCCAACATCTGCAGTATTTTGCTATCGTACTAATATCTCCTTATGTGGCTCGGTGTCAAATTTTGTCTGATAATCACTCCTGTGAAGGGCCGTGGGACGTTTTACTACGTTAAAGGCGCTGTATAAATACAGGTTGTTGTTGTTGGTTAGGCTAATGTGTCCAATGAGATAGAGGGTAGAGGAACGATCAGCTGCATTAGATATTTGTCCACTAGTCTCACCAGATTTCCAGTCTATGCCACGGATGATAACCTGGAAGCTGAGCAAAAGCTGACCAACAGATTCGATAAAGCTGACCACTAAAAGAAGCCCAGCCCTGAACACAGGCCGCGGGAAACGTGCAGATAAGGAGTTAGAAGGTTCAATGGGACACAGATGTCTCATAACTTAAACTGCAGGTGGCCAACCAGTTTTATCACAGCAGAGAAAAAAAAGATGAAAGTTAGCGGCAGTGGTGAGAGCAGAAACCTTCGGCAGGCGTGTGAGTCCTGAAGGGGGCGGGAAGATTACTCTCGCAGGGAGCTTTGATTTTTCACATATGGTTTTGTGGGTTTTCGGCTGTTTGGGATTACTGTTTCACTGAGTGGAAATGTCAGTGTCATCTTTTAGAAATTAGGCCATTAATCCAAACCCGATCCGTTTTCTTCCCCAACCACCACGGCTGCTGCCTTTCCTGACAGAAATACCCGAGCAGGTCGTTTCAAACATTTTCATCCTTCTTATTTCAAAAAAAAATCTTAACCAAATCTTGAAGAAAATAATCCCGACGTAATACAACAGCTGGCCTTTCCCCAGAGCTCCTCTGGTGACGGTGAAACATTTTTAAAATGCTGCATTTTAGCAGTTCATAGAATCATGGAATGATACAGCACAGAAGGAGGCCATTCGGCCCATCGTGCCTGTGCCAGCTCTTTAAACGAGCTCTCCAATTAGTCCCACTCCCCCTGCTCTTTCCCCAGAGCCCTGAGAATGTCTCCTTTTCAAATATTTATCCAATTCCCTTATTTGTTAATTTTACTTTCTTTGAGCACAAACATCAAACAGACGAACCTGTAACTGCGAATCCCAGAAACCAACAGCTGACTTTAAGCCTGTACACAACTGATCGCAGAAGAAAGTAAAGTCTGATTGGTTCTAACAGCCTTCAGTCCCACACGGCTAATGATTTGATGGGTTGTTACTGACAGTCTCTAATCCCAGTGAAAGCAAACAGACTCTTCCTGTGAAATGCTGAGTGCCGCTCTCGAATCCTGACGGCTGCCATGTGCTGCTCTCCTCTATATCGGCGTAGGCCATGGCTCAGTGGGCAGCACTCTCTCCCCTCTCTGGGTCAGAGGGTCGTGGGTTCAAGTCCCCACTCCAGAGAATTGAGCACCACATCCAGGCTGATGCTCCCAGGGCAGTGCCAATATTTATCCCTCAACCAACATCACTAAAACCGATTATCTGGTCATTTATCACGTTGCTGTTTGTGGGATCTTGCTGTGCGCAAATTGGCTTCCGTGTTTCCCACATTACAACAGTGACTACACTTGATTGGCTGTTAAGTGTTTTGGGACGTCCTGAGGTCATGAAAGGCGCTGTACAAATGCAAGTTCTTTCGTTCTTTCTTGGAGGGGAAATTTGACACGAGTGCAGTGCCTGGATGGGGCCAGAGATAACGGCTTCATTTCCTGGTTCCCCACCCCCAGGCTTCATACCCCACCGGCCTTCTTCACTTCTCAGTCCCGCCCCAGTGCCCACAGCTTCCTGATAGGTGCCCCTGACAGGCAAGACTCCAAGTCGGGAGAGCACAAGAGGAAAGTTCACCCTGTGCTTGCTAAGCGGAGTAGGATCAATACTACACACAATATACTGAGAAAGGTTCACATTTATACATGTTGAGGGATGAATGTTGGCCGAGACACCAGGAGAACACCCTGTTGGTTTGTGAAGAGCACCGTGGGACCGTTCAGTGTCCACCTGAACAGGATCTCAGCTTAATGTCTCACCTGAAAGTTGGGCACCTTTGACAGCGTTGCACTCCGCCAGTACTTCACTGGAGTGTCAATCTAGATTATCAGCTCATGAGCCCAAGTGGGGCTTGAACCCACAGCATTCTGCCTCAGAGGCCAGAGTGCGTCCGACTGAGCCAAGCTGACACTGATGGTATTAAAATGTAGTGTCGACACTCGCAATAAAGTGCGAAGTACTGCACCACCCAGCTCGCAAGCTGAGGCACTTCACGGCGCTCTGCTGTGCCAATTTATTCTCTCAACCCAGCTTGACTTAATTTAACTCTTTTACGCCAAACACATTTCTAAAAGATAGCAGAGTTGCTACTTGCAGAAATACAAACACTAAAAGGAAAACACTGTGCAGGCTGTCGGATCACTGATTTATACTTCAGTTTCCATTATCCTGCAATAGGCAAGGCATGCAGATCGCTGAATTGACTATGGGTTAGACATTCTTGCTGACTAAAAAAGGTTCTGTCCTTCTGTTCATTGACTCAGCTTGATGCTTAACCCAGAGCGGCAGGTACTAAAAACACGGAGCGACAGAGCGTTACTGCATCCTGCCCCACATTCCAATCAGAGCCATTACACCAAAGAAGGCCCAGTGGAAATGCACGCGAGCAACTAATGCATATCAAAGGGGGCCCCTCAAGGTTGCATAGAGCTCTCTGTCAAAGACAATGGTGGCCGCATCACTGCCCAAGTCATTAATCACAATCCAGCCTCGGGGGAGGAAGTATTCCAGTTCTTGAGGCCAAGTGGAGTCCCTGAGGCCCTGGACGACTGGTCCAAACGGGAACCGACAAACCACATGTTACACAATGTACATAGAATTACACAGAATCTACAGCACAGAAACAGGCCATTCAGCCCAACTGGTCCGTGCCGGTGATTATGCCCCACACTGGCCTCCTCCCACCCCTCTTCATCTCACCCTATCAACAGATCCTTCTATTCCTTTCGCCCTCGTGTGTTCAGCGAGTTCCACGTTCTCACCACTCTCTGGGTAAAGAAGTTTCTCCTGAATTCCTTATTGGATTTATTAGTGACTGTCTTATATTTATGGCCCCTAGTTCTGGTCTTGCCACAAGTGGAAACATCTTCTCTCTGTCTACCCTATTGAACCCTTTCACAATCTTAAAGACCGTGATCCGGTCACCCCTCAGTCTTTTTTCTAGAGCAAGCGGTCCCAGCCTGTTCAATCTTTCCTGATAGTTATAACCGCAACAGTTCTGGTATCATCTTGCAACTTCTCCAGTGCCTCCATATCCTTTCCTGTAATATGGAGACCAGAACTGTGCACGGTGCTCCCAGCGTGGCCTAACCAAGGTATATGGAGACCAGAACTGTGCACAGTGCTCCAAGTGTGGTCTAACCAAGGTATATGGAGACCAGAACTGTGCACGGTGCTCCAAGTGTGGTCTAACCAAGGTATATGGATACCAGAACTGTGCACGGTGCTCCAAGTGTGGTCTAACCAAGGTATATGGAGACCAGAACTGTGCACGGTGCTCCAAGTGTGGTCTAACCAAGGTATATGGAGACCAGAACTGTGCACGGTGCACCAAGTGTGGTCTAACCAAGGTATATGGAGACCAGAACTGTGCACAGTGCTCCAAGTGTGGTCTAACCAAGGTATATGGAGACCAGGACTGTGCACAATGCTCCAAGTGTGGTCTAACCAAGGTATATGGAGACCAGGTCGGTGCACAGTGCTCCAAGTGTGGTCTAACCGAGGTATATGGTGACCAGGACTATGCACAGTGCTCCAAGTGTGGTCTAACCAAGGTATATGGAGACCAGAACTGTGCACAATGCTCCAAGTGTGGTCGAACCAAGGTATATGGAGACCAGAACTGTGCACAATGCTCCAAGTGTGGTCTAACCGAGGTATATGGAGACCAGGACTGTGCACAATGCTCCAAGTGTGGTCTAACCGAGGTATATGGAGACCAGGACTGTGCACAGTGCTCCAAGTGTGGTCTAACCGAGGTATATGGAGACCAGGACTGTGCACAGTGCTCCAAGTGTGGTCCAACCGAGGTATATGGAGACCAGAACTGTGCACAGTGCTCCCAGTGTGGTCTAACCAAGGTATGCGGAGACCAGGACTGTGCACAGTGTTCCAAGTGTGGTCTAACCAAGGTATGCGGAGACCAGAACTGTGCACGGTGCTCCAAGTGTGGTCTAACCAAGGTATATGGAGACCAGAACTGTGCACGGTGCTCCAAGTGTGATCTAACCAAGGTATATGGAGACCAGAACTGTGCACGGTGCTCCAAGTGTGGTCTAACCAAGGTATATGAAGACCAGAACTGTGCACGGTGCTCCAAGTGTGGTCTAACCAAGGTATATGGAGACCAGGACTGTGCACAATGCTCCAAGTGTGGTCTAACCAAGGTGTATGGAGACCAGGTCTGTGCACAGTGCTCCAAGTGTGGTCTAACCGAGGTATATGGCGACCAGGACTGTGCACAGTGCTCCAAGTGTGGTCTAACCAAGGTATATGGAGACCAGGACTGTGCACAGTGCTCCCAGAGTGGTGTAACCGAGGTATACGGAGACCAGGACTGAGCACAGTGCTCCAAGTGTGGTCTAACCAAGGTATATGGAGACCAGGACTGTGCACAGTGCTCCAAGTGTGGTCTAACCAAGGTATATGGAGACCAGAACTGTGCACGGTGCTCCAAGTGTGGTCTAACCAAGGTATATGGAGACCAGAACTGTGCACAGTGCTCCAAGTGTGGTCTAACCAAGGTATATGGAGACCAGAACTGTGCACAGTGCTCCAAGTGTGGTCTAACCAAGGTATATGGAGACCAGGACTGTGCACAATGCTCCAAGTGTGGTCTAACCAAGGTATATGGAGACCAGGTCTGTGCACAGTGCTCCAAGTGTGGTCTAACCGAGGTATATGGCGACCAGGACTGTGCACAGTGCTCCAAGTGTGGTCTAACCAAGGTATATGGAGACCAGAACTGTGCACAATGCTCCAAGTGTGGTCTAACCAAGGTATATGGAGACCAGAACTGTGCACAATGCTCCAAGTGTGGTCTAACTGAGGTACATGGAGACCAGGACTGTGCACAATGCTCCAAGTGTGGTCTAACCGAGGTATATGGAGACCAGGACTGTGCACAGTGCTCCAAGTGTGGTCTAACCGAGGTATATGGAGACCAGAACTGTGCACAGTGCTCCCAGTGTGGTCTAACCAAGGTGTGTGGAGAGCAGGACTGTGCACAGTGTTCCAAGTGTGGTCTAACCAAGGTATGCGGAGACCAGAACTGTGCACGGTGCTCCAAGTGTGGTCTAACCAAGGTATATGGAGACCAGAACTGTGCACGGTGCTCCAGGTGTGGTCTAACCAAGGTATATGGAGACCAGAACTGTGCACGGTGCTCCAAGTGTGGTCTAACCAAGGTATATGGAGACCAGAACTGTGCACGGTGCTCCAAGTGTGGTCTAACCAAGGTATATGGAGACCAGGACTGTGCAGAATGCTCCAAGTGTGGTCTAACCAAGGTGTATGGAGACCAGGTCTGTGCACAGTGCTCCAAGTGTGGTCTAACCGAGGTATATGTCGACCAGGACTGTGCACTATGCTCCAAGTGTGGTCTAACCAAGGTATATGGAGACCAGAACTGTGCACAATGCTCCAAGTGTGGTCTAACCAAGGTATATGGAGACCAGGACTGTGCACAATGCTCCAAGTGTGGTCTAACCGATGTATATGGAGACCAGGACTGTGCACAGTGCTCCAAGTGTGGTTTAACCGAGGTATATGGAGACCAGAACTGTGCACAGTGCTCCCAGTGTGGTCTAACCAAGGTATGCAGAGACTAGGACTGTGCACAGTGCTCCAAGTGTGGTCTAACCAAGGTATACGGAGACCAGGACTGTGCACAGTGCTCCCAGTGTGGTCTAACCAAGGTATACGGAGACCAGGACTGTGCACAGTGCTCCAAGTGTGGTCTAACCAAGGTATATGGAGACCAGGACTGAGCACAGTGCTCCAAGTGTGGTCTAACCGAGGTATACGGAGACCAGAACTGTGCACAGTGCTCCAAGTGTGGTCTAACGAAGGTATATGGAGACCAGGACTGAGCACAATGCTCCCAGTGTGGTCTAACCAAGGTATGCGGAGAACAGGACTGTGCGCAGTGCTCCAAGTGTGGTCTAACCAAGGTATATGTAGACCAGGACTGTGCACAGTGCTCCAAGTGTGGTCTAACCAAGGTATACGGAGACCAGGACTGTGCACAGTGCTCCAAGTGTGGTCTAACCAAGGTATATGGAGACCAGAACTGTGCACAGTGCTCCAAGTGTGGTCTAACCAAGGTATGCGGAGACCAGGACTGTGCACAGTGCTCCAAGTGTGGTCTAACCAAGGTATATGGAGACCAGAACTGTGCACAGTGCTCCAAGTGTGGTCTAACCAAGGTATATGGAGACCAGGACTGTGCACAATGCTCCAAGTGTGGTCTAACCAACGTATATGGAGACCAGAACTGTGCACAGTGCTCCAAGTGTGGTCTAACCAAGGTATATGGAGACCAGAACTGTGCACAATGCTCCAAGTGTGGTGTAACCAAGGTATACGGAGGCCAGAACTGTGCACAATGCTCCAAGTGTGGTCTAACCAAGGTATACGGAGACCAGAGCTGAGCACAGTGCTCCAAGTGTGGTCTAACCGAGGTATATGGAGACCAGGACTGTGCACGGTGCTCCCAGTGTGGTCTAACCAAGGTATACGGAGACCAGAACTGTGCACAGTGCTCCAAGTGTGGTCTAACCAAGGTATATGGAGACCAGAACTGTGCACAAGCTCCAAGTTTGGTCTAACCAAGGTATACGGAGACCAGAGCTGAGCACAGTGCTCCAAGTGTGGTCTAACCGAGGTATATGGAGACCAGAACTGTGCACAGTGCTCCAAGTGTGGTCTAACCAAGGTATATGGAGACCAGGACTGTGCACGGTGCTCCAAGTGTGGTCTAACCAAGGTATATGGAGACCAGAACTGTGCACAGTGCTCCAAGTGTGGTCTAACCAAGGTATATGGAGACCAGAACTGTGCACAGTGCTCCAAGTGTGGTCTAACCAAGGTATACGGAGACCAGGACTGTGCACAATGCTCCAAGTGTGGTCTAACCAAGGTATATGGAGACCAGAACTGTGCACAATGCTCCAAGTGTGGTCTAACCAAGGTATATGGAGACCAGGACTGTGCACAATGCTCCATGTGTGGTCTAACCAAGGTATACGGAGACCAGAACTGTGCACAATGCTTCAAGCGTGGTCTAACCAAGGTATATGGAGACCAGAGCTGAGCACAGTGCTCCCAGTCTGGTCTAACCAAGGTATACGGAGACCAGAACTGTGCACAGTGCTCCAAGTGTGGTCTAACCAAGGTATACGGAGACCAGGTTGTGCACAGTGCTCCCAGTGAGGTCTAACCAAGGTATATGGAGACCAGAGCTGTGCACAATGCTCCAAGTGTGGTCTAACCAAGGTATATGGAGACCAGAACTGTGCACAGTGCTCCAAGTGTGGTCTAACCAAGGTATACGGAGACCAGGACTGTGCACAGTGCTCCCAGCATGGTCTAACCAAGGTATATGGAGACCAGGACTTTGCACAGTGCTCCAAGTGTGGTCTAACCAAGGTATACGGAGTCCAGAACTGTGCACAATGCTCCAAGTGTGGTCTAACCAAGGTATACGGAGACCAGAGCTGAGCACACTGCTCCAAGTGTGGTCTAACCGAGGTATATGGAGACCAGAACTGTGCACAGTGCTCCAAGTGTGGTCTAACCGAGGTATATGGAGACCAGGACTGTGCACGGTGCTCCAAGTGTGGTCTAACCAGGGTATATGGAGACCAGAGCTGCGCACAGTGCTCCAAGTGTGGTCTAACCAAGGTATATGGAGACCAGAACTGTGCACAGGGCTCCAAGTGTGGTCTAACCAAGGTATACGGAGACCAGAGCTGAGCACAGTGCTCCAAGTGTGGTCTAACCGAGGTATATGGAGACCAGAACTGTGCACTGTGCTCCAAGTGTGGTCTAACCGAGGTATATGGAGACCAGGACTGTGCACGGTGCTCCAAGTGTGGTCTAACCAAGGTATATGGAGACCAGAACTGTGCACAGTGCTCCAAGTGTGGTCTAACCAAGGTATATGAAGACCAGAACTGTGCACAGTGCTCCAAGTGTGGTCTAACCAAGGTATACGGAGACCAGGACTGTGCACAATGCTCCAAGTGTGGTCTAACCAATGTATATGGAGACCAGGACTGTGCACAATGCTCCAAGTGTGGTCTAACCAAGGTATACGGAGACCAGAACTGTGCACAATGCTTCAAGCGTGGTCTAACCAAGGTATATGGAGACCAGAACTGTGCACAGTGCTCCCAGTGTGGTCTAACCAAGGTATATGGAGACCAGGACTGTGCACAGTGCTCCCAGTGTGGTCTAACCAAGGTATATGGAGACCAGGACTGAGCACAGTGATCTAAGTGTAGAAGGAAGACTCCCTCTGATTACTACGGGTTAACAGTGTAGGGTAAACTTTCCTGCTGTGTGTTCTAGATGCAGAGCCTTCTTCGTTGACAGTACACATTGGCCCTTACACATGCAGCCCACTATTTCCCAATGTGCGCTCCCGGGGGAGAGCCCTATGCCAGGAGCATGGGGTTAGAACATTTACCCCATAGTAAACACAGACAGAAGATTTCCCATGTTTACTAATTGTGAAAGGGGGAGGTGTTAGGGAATCGAGCAGAGCTGGAGAACGAAGTGTGTGTAAAAGGAGCGGGGGTGGGGGGGGCAGTGATGGAGGGAGCACAAAATTGGGCCACAAGATTTTTGTGGGGCCAGGAGGAACACTTGTGTCTCTGCTGGCCTCACAAACAAAATGAAAGACACATTTCTAAACTGTCCCAAAGTGTCACAAACAGCAATGTGATAAATGACCAGGTAATCGGTTTTAGTGAAATTGGTCATTGGATCATTATTGGCCCCAGGACACCGGGGAGAGCTCCCTTCTCTTCCTCCAATAGTGCCGTGGGATGTTTTACGTCTTTGATGTTAGCGAAGCAACCAAACTGACTGCAATTGGGATTGGTGGAGAAATAAGAACATAGAGAGTTATGAATTAGCTCCTTAAATGTCCACCATTGCATTGCAACTGTCTTACACTTTTATTTATTTTTCCAGTCCACTTTAGCCAGTTCTGCCCTCATGCCACTCTAATTGCCTTTGTTTAAGATCAGGACACTGGTTTGAGATACAACCTTCTCACCCTCCAACTGAATTTGAAATTCAACCATGCTATGATCACTCTTTCCTAGAGGATCCTTTACTATGAGATAATTTATTAATTCTGTCTCATTACATGGTACTAGATCCAAGATAGCCTGCTCCGTGGTTGGTTCCATCACATACTGTTCGAGGAAACCATCCTCCTCAAGGCTACCATGGCCAATTTGATTTGTCCAATCAATATGGAGATTAAAATCACCCATGATTATTACCGCACCTTTTTTACAGGCTTCTAATATTTGTTGATTTATACTCTGTCCAACAGTATTGCTACTGTTCAGGGGCTGTAGACTCCGCCCACCAGAGACTATTTCCTTTTATTATTTTTAATCTCCACTAAACCGATTCTACAACTTGATCGTCTGAGCCAATATCACTTCTCACCGATCCCATCCTTTACCAACAAAGCCACCCCACAAATAAAGATGCCTATTGTCAGCTGGTTGGTTCCAGGCCAATGGTGTCTCCATGGTGCAGGGAAATGAGGATAAGGAGAGGCCGTGGCAGGAATGAAACCAGGTAAGAGAGGACTCCTGGAGAAAAAACACAGATAAACTGGTGGAGGAGAGTGGTCGACTGAAGATTCTAGTTACTGACTCTCACTGACGATTCTAGTTACTGACTCCCACTGACGGTCCTAGTTACTGACTCCCACTGAAGATTCTAGTTACTGACTCCCACTGACGATTCTAGTTACTGACTCTCACTGACGATTCTAGTTACTGACTCCCACTGATGATTCTAGTTACTGACTCCCACTGACGATTCTAGTTACTGACTCTCACTGACGATTCTAGTTACTGACTCCCACTGACGATTCTAGTTACTGACTCTCACTGACGATTCTAGTTACTGACTCCCACTGACGATTCTAGTTACTGACTCTCACTGACTATTCTAGTTACTGACTCTCACTGATGATTCTAGTTCCTGACTCCCACTGACGATTCTAGTTACTGACTCCCACTGATGATTCTAGTTACTGACTCCCACTGACGATTCTAGTTACTGACTCTCACTGACGATTCTAGTTACTGACTCCCACTGATGATTCTAGTTACTGACTCTCACTGACGATTCTAGTTACTGACTCTCACTGACGATTCTAGTTACTGACTCTCACTGACGATTCTAGTTACTGACTCCCACTGACGATTCTAGTTACTGACTCCCACTGACGATTCTAGTTACTGACTCCCACTGACGATTCTAGTTACTGACTCCCACTGACGATTCTAGTTACTGACTCCCACTGATGATTCTAGTTACTGACTCTCACTGACTATTCTAGTTACTGACTCTCACTGATGATACTAGTTACTGACTCCCACTGACGATTCTAGTTACTGACTCTCACTGATGATTCTAGTTACTGACTCCCACTGACGATTCTAGTTACTGACTCCCACTGACGATTCTAGTTACTGACTCCCACTGATGATTCTAGTTACTGACTCCCACTGATGATTCTAGTTACTGACTCCCACTGACGATTCTAGTTACTGACTCCCACTGATGATTCTAGTTACTGACTCTCACTGACGATTCTAGTTACTGACTCTCACTGACGATTCTAGTTACTGACTCTCACTGACGATTCTAGTTACTGACTCTCACTGACGATTCTCGTTACTGACTCCCACTGACGATTCTAGTTACTGACTCCCACTGACGATTCTAGTTACTGACTCTCACTGACTATTCTAGTTACTGACTCTCACTGACGATTCTAGTTACTGACTCCCACTGACGATTCTAGTTACTGACTCCCACTGATGATTCTAGTTACTGACTCTCACTGACGATTCTAGTTACTGACTCCCACTGACGAATCTAGTTACTGACTCTCACTGACGATTCTAGTTACTGACTCCCACTGACGATTCTAGTTGCTGACTCTCACTGACTATTCTAGTTACTGACTCCCACTGATGATTCTAGTTACTGACTCCCACTGACGATTCTAGTTACTGACTCCCACTGACGATTCTAGTTACTGACTCCCACTGATGATTCTAGTTACTGACTCCCACTGACGATTCTAGTTACTGACTCTCACTGACGATTCTAGTTACTGACTCTCACTGATGATTCTGGTTACTGACTCTCACTGACGATTCTAGTTACTGACTCCCACTGACGATTCTAGTTACTGACTCTCACTGACGATTCTAGTTACTGACTCCCACTGACGATTCTAGTTACTGACTCTCACTGACGATTCTAGTTACTGACTCCCACTGACGATTCTAGTTACTGACTCCCACTGACGATTCTAGTTACTGACTCTCACTGACGATTCTAGTTACTGACTCCCACTGACGATCCTAGTTACTGACTCCCACTGACGATCCTAGTTACTGACTCCCACTGACGATCCTAGTTACTGACTCCCACTGATGATTCTAGTTACTGACTCCCACTGATGATTCTAGTTACTGACTCCCACTGACGATTCTAGTTACTGACTCTCACTGATGATTCTAGTTACTGACTCCCACTGACGATTCTAGTTACTGACTCCCACTGACGATCCTAGTTACTGACTCTCACTGACGATTCTAGTTACTGACTCCCACTGACGATTCTAGTTACTGACTCCCACTGACGATTCTAGTTACTGACTCTCACTGATGATTCTAGTTACTGACTCTCACTGACGATTCTAGTTACTGACTCCCACTGACGATTCTAGTTACTGACTCTCACTGACGATTCTAGTTACTGACTCCCACTGACGATTCTAGTTACTGACTCCCACTGACGATTCTAGTTACTGACTCCCACTGATGATTCTAGTTACTGACTCCCACTGACGATTCTAGTTACTGACTCCCACTGACGATCCTAGTTACTGACTCCCACTGACGATCCTAGTTACTGACTCCCACTGATGATTCTAGTTACTGACTCCCACTGACGATCCTAGTTACTGACTCCCACTGATGATTCTAGTTACTGACTCTCACTGACGATCCTAGTTACTGACTCTCACTGATGATTCTAGTTACTGACTCCCACTGATGATTCTAGTTACTGACTCCCACTGATGATCCTAGTTACTGACTCCCACTGACGATTCTAGTTACTGACTCTCACTGACGATTCTAGTTACTGACTCTCACTGACGATTCTAGTTACTGACTCTCACTGACGATTCTAGTTACTGACTCCCACTGATGATCCTAGTTACTGACTCCCACTGATGATTCTAGTTACTGACTCCCACTGACGATTCTAGTTACTGACTCTCACTGACGATCCTAGTTACTGACTCCCACTGAAGATCCTAGTTACTGACTCTCACTGACGATTCTAGTTACTGACTCCCACTGATGATTCTAGTTACTTACTCCCACTGATGATTCTAGTTACTGACTCTCACTGACGATCCTAGTTACTGACTCCCACTGACAATTCTAGTTACTGACTCTCACTGATGATTCTAGTTACTGACTCCCACTGATGATTCTAGTTGCTGACTCTCACTGACGATTCTAGTTACTGACTCTCACTGATGATCCTAGTTACTGACTCTCACTGACGATTCTAGTTACTGACTCCCACTGACGATTCTAGTTACTGACTCCCACTGATGATTCTAGTTACTGACTCTCACTGATGATTCTAGTTACTGACTCCCACTGATGATTCTAGTTACTGACTCTCACTGACGATTCCAATTACTGACTCCCACTGACGATTCTAGTTACTGACTCCCACTGATGATTCTAGTTACTGACTCTCACTGACGATTCTAGTTACTGACTCCCACTGACGATGCTAGTTACTGACTCCCACTGACGATTCTAGTTACTGACTCCCACTGACGATTCTAGTTACTGACTCTCACTGACGATTCTAGTTACTGACTCCCACTGACGATCCTAGTTACTGACTCTCACTGATGATTCTAGTTACTGACTCCCACTGATGATTCTAGTTACAGACTCCCACTGATGATTCTAGTTACTGACTCCCACTGATGATTCTAGTTACTGACTCCCACTGATGATTCTAGTTACTGACTCTCACTGACGATTCTAGTTACTGACTCCCACTGACGATTCTAGTTACTGACTCCCACTGACGATTCTAGTTACTGACTCCCACTGATGATTCTAGTTACTGACTCCCACTGACGATTCTAGTTACTGACTCTCACTGATGATTCTAGTTACTGACTCCCACTGATGATTCTAGTTACTGACTCCCACTGACGATTCTAGTTACTGACTCCCACTGACGATTCTAGTTACTGACTCTCACTGACGATTCTAGTTACTGACTCCCACTGATGATCCTAGTTACTGACTCTCACTGACGATTCTAGTTACTGACTCTCACTGATGATTCTAGTTACTGACTCCCACTGATGATTCTAGTTACTGACTCTCACTGACGATTCTAGTTACTGACTCTCACTGACGATTCTAGTTACTGACTCTCACTGATGATTCTAGTTACTGACTCCCACTGACGATTCTAGTTACTGACTCTCACTGACGTTTCTAGTAACTGACTCTCACTGATGATTCTAGTTACTGACTCCCACTGACGATTCTAGTTACTGACTCCCACTGACGATTCTAGTTACTGACTCCCACTGATGATTCTAGTTACTGACTCCCACTGACGATTCTAGTTACTGACTCTCACTGACGATTCTAGTTACTGACTCCCACTGACGATTCTAGTTACTGACTCCCACTGATGATTCTAGTTACTGACTCCCACTGATGATTCTAGTTACTGACTCCCACTGACGATTCAATTACTGACTCTCACTGACGATACTAGTTACTGACTCCCACTGACGATTCTAGTTACTGACTCCCACTGACGATTCTAGTTACTGACTCTCACTGACGATTCTAGTTACTGACTCTCACTGACGATTCTAGTTACTGACTCCCACTGACGATTCTAGTTACTGACTCCCACTGACGATTCTAGTTACTGACTCTCACTGACGATTCTAGTTACTGACTCTCACTGACGATTCTAGTTACTGACTCCCACTGACGATTCTAGTTACTGACTCTCACTGAAGATTCTAGTTACTGACTCCCACTGACGATTCTAGTTGCTGACTCCCACTGACGATTCAATTACTGACTCTCACTGACGATACTAGTTACTGACTCTCACTGACGATTCTAGTTACTGACTCCCACTGACGATTCAATTACTGACTCTCACTGACGATACTAGTTACTGACTCCCACTGACGATTCTAGTTACTGACTCCCACTGACGATTCTAGTTACTGACTCTCACTGACGATTCTAGTTACTGACTCTCACTGATGATTCTAGTTACTGACTCCCACTGACGATTCTAGTTACTGACTCTCACTGACGTTTCTAGTAACTGACTCTCACTGATGATTCTAGTTACTGACTCCCACTGACGATTCTAGTTACTGACTCCCACTGACGATTCTAGTTACTGACTCCCACTGATGATTCTAGTTACTGACTCCCACTGACGATTCTAGTTACTGACTCTCACTGACGATTCTAGTTACTGACTCCCACTGACGATTCTAGTTACTGACTCCCACTGATGATTCTAGTTACTGACTCCCACTGATGATTCTAGTTACTGACTCCCACTGACGATTCTAGTTACTGACTCCCACTGATGATTCTAGTTACTGACTCCCACTGACGATCCTAGTTACTGACTCCCACTGACGATTCTAGTTACTGACTCTCACTGACGATTCTAGTTACTGACTCCCACTGACGATTCTAGTTACTGACTCCCACTGACGATTCTAGTTACTGACTCTCACTGACGATTCTAGTTACTGACTCCCACTGACGATTCTAGTTACTGACTCTCACTGAAGATTCTAGTTACTGACTCCCACTGACGATTCTAGTTGCTGACTCCCACTGATGATTCAATTACTGACTCTCACTGACGATACTAGTTACTGACTCTCACTGACGATTCTAGTTACTGACTCCCACTGACGATTCAATTACTGACTCTCACTGACGATACTAGTTACTGACTCCCACTGACGATTCTAGTTACTGACTCCCACTGACGATTCTAGTTACTGACTCTCACTGACGATTCTAGTTACTGACTCCCACTGACGATTCTAGTTACTGACTCCCACTGACGATCCTAGTTACTGACTCTCACTGACGATTCTAGTTACTGACTCTCACTGACGATTCTAGTTACTGACTCTCACTGACGATTCTAGTTACTGACTCTCACTGACGATTCTATTTACTGACTCTCACTGACGATTCTAGTTACTGACTCTCACTGACGATTCTAGTTACTGACTCCCACTGACGATTCTAGTTACTGACTCTCACTGACGATCCTAGTTACTGACTCCCACTGACGATCCTAGTTACTGACTCCCACTGACGATTCTAGTTACTGACTCCCACTGACTATTCTAGTTACTGACTCTCACTGACGATCCTAGTTACTGACTCCCACTGATGATTCTAGTTACTGACTCCCACTGACTATTCTAGTTACTGACTCTCACTGATGATTCTAGTTACTGACTCCCACTGATGATCCTAGTTACTGACTCTCACTGACGATTCTAGTTACTGACTCCCACTGATGATCCTAGTTACTGACTCCCACTGACTATTCTAGTTACTGACTCTCACTGATGATTCTAGTTACTGACTCCCACTGATGATTCTAGTTACTGACTCCCACTGATGATTCTAGTTACTGACTCCCACTGACTATTCTAGTTCCTGACTCTCACTGATGATTCTAGTTACTGACTCCCACTGATGATTCTAGTTACTGACTCCCACTGACGATTCTAGTTACTGACTCTCACTGACGATTCTAGTTACTGACTCCCACTGACGATTCTAGTTACTGACTCCCACTGATGATTCTAGTTACTGACTCCCACTGACGATTCTAGTTACTGACTCTCACTGACGATCCTAGTTACTGACTCCCACTGACGATTCTAGTTACTGACTCTCACTGACGATTCTAGTTACTGACTCTCACTGACGATTCTAGTTACTGACTCCCACTGACGATTCTAGTTACTGACTCCCACTGACGATTCTAGTTACTGACTCTCACTGATGATCCTAGTTATTGACTCCCACTGAAGATCCTAGTTACTGACTCCCACTGATGATTCTAGTTACTGACTCCCACTGACGATTCTAGTTACTGACTCTCACTGACGATTCTAGTTACTGACTCTCACTGACGATTCTAGTTACTGACTCCCACTGACGATTCTATTTACTGACTCTCACTGACGATTCTATTTACTGACTCCCACTGACGATTCTAGTTACTGACTCTCACTGACGATTCTAGTTACTGACTCTCACTGACGATTCTAGTTACTGACTCCCACTGACGATTCTAGTTACTGACTCTCACTGAAGATCCTAGTTACTGACTCCCACTGACGATTCTAGTTACTGACTCCCACTGACGATTCTAGTTACTGACTCCCACTGATGATTCTAGTTACTGACTCTCACTGATGATTCTAGTTACTGACTCCCACTGATGATTCTAGTTACTGACTCTCACTGACGATTCTAGTTACTGACTCCCACTGACGATTCTAGTTACTGACTCCCACTGATGATTCTAGTTACTGACTCTCACTGACGATTCTAGTTACTGACTCCCACTGACGATGCTAGTTACTGACTCCCACTGACGATTCTAGTTACTGACTCCCACTGACGATTCTAGTTACTGACTCTCACTGACGATTCTAGTTACTGACTGCCACTGACGATCCTAGTTACTGACGATCCTAGTTACTGACTCTCACTGATGATTCTAGTTACTGACTCCCACTGATGATTCTAGTTACAGACTCCCACTGATGATTCTAGTTCCTGACTCCCACTGATGATTCTAGTTACTGACTCCCACTGATGATTCTAGTTACTGACTCTCACTGACGATTCTAGTTACTGACTCCCACTGACGATTCTAGTTACTGACTCCCACTGACGATTCTAGTTACTGACTCCCACTGATGATTCTAGTTACTGACTCCCACTGACGATTCTAGTTACTGACTCTCACTGATGATTCTAGTTACTGACTCCCACTGATGATTCTAGTTACTGACTCCCACTGACGATTCTAGTTACTGACTCCCACTGACGATTCTAGTTACTGACTCTCACTGACGATTCTAGTTACTGACTCCCACTGATGATCCTAGTTACTGACTCTCACTGACGATTCTAGTTACTGACTCTCACTGATGATTCTAGTTACTGACTCCCACTGATGATTCTAGTTACTGACTCTCACTGACGATTCTAGTTGCTGACTCTCACTGACGATTCTAGTTACTGACTCTCACTGATGATTCTAGTTACTGACTCCCACTGACGATTCTAGTTACTGACTCTCACTGACGTTTCTAGTAACTGACTCTCACTGATGATTCTAGTTACTGACTCCCACTGACGATTCTAGTTACTGACTCCCACTGACGATTCTAGTTACTGACTCCCACTGATGATTCTAGTTACTGACTCCCACTGACGATTCTAGTTACTGACTCTCACTGACGATTCTAGTTACTGACTCCCACTGACGATTCTAGTTACTGACTCCCACTGATGATTCTAGTTACTGACTCCCACTGATGATTCTAGTTACTGACTCCCACTGACGATTCTAGTTACTGACTCCCACTGATGATTCTAGTTACTGACTCCCACTGACGATCCTAGTTACTGACTCCCACTGACGATTCTAGTTACTGACTCTCACTGACGATTCTAGTTACTGACTCCCACTGACGATTCTAGTTACTGACTCCCACTGACGATTCTAGTTACTGACTCTCACTGACGATTCTAGTTACTGACTCCCACTGACGATTCTAGTTACTGACTCTCACTGAAGATTCTAGTTACTGACTCCCACTGACGATTCTAGTTGCTGACTCCCACTGACGATTCTAGTTACTGACTCTCACTGACGATTCTAGTTACTGACTCCCACTGACGATTCTAGTTACTGACTCTCACTGACGATACTAGTTACTGACTCCCACTGACGATTCTAGTTACTGACTCCCACTGACGATTCTAGTTACTGACTCTCACTGACGATTCTAGTTACTGACTCCCACTGACGATTCTAGTTACTGACTCCCACTGACGATCCTAGTTACTGACTCTCACTGACGATTCTAGTTACTGACTCTCACTGACGATTCTAGTTACTGACTCTCACTGACGATTCTAGTTACTGACTCTCACTGACTATTCTATTTACTGACTCTCACTGACGATTCTAGTTACTGACTCTCACTGACGATTCTAGTTACTGACTCCCACTGACGATTCTAGTTACTGACTCTCACTGACGATCCTAGTTACTGACTCCCACTGACGATCCTAGTTACTGACTCCCACTGACGATTCTAGTTACTGACTCCCACTGACTATTCTAGTTACTGACTCTCACTGACGATCCTAGTTACTGACTCCCACTGATGATTCTAGTTACTGACTCCCACTGACTATTCTAGTTACTGACTCTCACTGATGATTCTAGTTACTGACTCCCACTGATGATCCTAGTTACTGACTCTCACTGACGATTCTAGTTACTGACTCCCACTGATGATCCTAGTTACTGACTCCCACTGACTATTCTAGTTACTGACTCTCACTGATGATTCTAGTTACTGACTCCCACTGATGATTCTAGTTACTGACTCCCACTGATGATTCTAGTTACTGACTCCCACTGACTATTCTAGTTCCTGACTCTCACTGATGATTCTAGTTACTGACTCCCACTGATGATCCTAGTTACTGACTCTCACTGACGATTCTAGTTACTGACTCCCACTGATGATTCTAGTTACTGACTCCCACTGATGATTCTAGTTACTGACTCCCACTGACGATTCTAGTTACTGACTCTCACTGACGATTCTAGTTACTGACTCCCACTGACGATTCTAGTTACTGACTCCCACTGATGATTCTAGTTACTGACTCCCACTGACGATTCTAGTTACTGACTCCCACTGATGATTCTAGTTACTGACTCCCACTGACGATCCTAGTTACTGACTCCCACTGACGATTCTAGTTACTGACTCTCACTGACGATTCTAGTTACTGACTCCCACTGACGATTCTAGTTACTGACTCCCACTGACGATTCTAGTTACTGACTCTCACTGACGATTCTAGTTACTGACTCCCACTGACGATTCTAGTTACTGACTCTCACTGAAGATTCTAGTTACTGACTCCCACTGACGATTCTAGTTGCTGACTCCCACTGACGATTCTAGTTACTGACTCTCACTGACGATTCTAGTTACTGACTCCCACTGACGATTCTAGTTACTGACTCTCACTGACGATACTAGTTACTGACTCCCACTGACGATTCTAGTTACTGACTCCCACTGACGATTCTAGTTACTGACTCTCACTGACGATTCTAGTTACTGACTCCCACTGACGATTCTAGTTACTGACTCCCACTGACGATCCTAGTTACTGACTCTCACTGACGATTCTAGTTACTGACTCTCACTGACGATTCTAGTTACTGACTCTCACTGACGATTCTAGTTACTGACTCTCACTGACTATTCTATTTACTGACTCTCACTGACGATTCTAGTTACTGACTCTCACTGACGATTCTAGTTACTGACTCCCACTGACGATTCTAGTTACTGACTCTCACTGACGATCCTAGTTACTGACTCCCACTGACGATCCTAGTTACTGACTCCCACTGACGATTCTAGTTACTGACTCCCACTGACTATTCTAGTTACTGACTCTCACTGACGATCCTAGTTACTGACTCCCACTGATGATTCTAGTTACTGACTCCCACTGACTATTCTAGTTACTGACTCTCACTGATGATTCTAGTTACTGACTCCCACTGATGATCCTAGTTACTGACTCTCACTGACGATTCTAGTTACTGACTCCCACTGATGATCCTAGTTACTGACTCCCACTGACTATTCTAGTTACTGACTCTCACTGATGATTCTAGTTACTGACTCCCACTGATGATTCTAGTTACTGACTCCCACTGATGATTCTAGTTACTGACTCCCACTGACTATTCTAGTTCCTGACTCTCACTGATGATTCTAGTTACTGACTCCCACTGATGATCCTAGTTACTGACTCTCACTGACGATTCTAGTTACTGACTCCCACTGATGATTCTAGTTACTGACTCCCACTGATGATTCTAGTTACTGACTCCCACTGACGATTCTAGTTACTGACTCTCACTGACGATTCTAGTTACTGACTCCCACTGACGATTCTAGTTACTGACTCCCACTGATGATTCTAGTTACTGACTCCCACTGACGATTCTAGTTACTGACTCTCACTGATGATCCTAGTTATTGACTCCCACTGAAGATCCTAGTTACTGACTCCCACTGATGATTCTAGTTACTGACTCCCACTGACGATTCTAGTTACTGACTCTCACTGACGATTCTAGTTACTGACTCTCACTGACGATTCTAGTTACTGACTCCCACTGACGATTCTTTTTACTGACTCTCACTGACGATTCTAGTTACTGACTCCCACTGACGATTCTAGTTACTGACTCTCACTGACGATTCTAGTTACTGACTCTCACTGACGATTCTAGTTACTGACTCCCACTGACGATTCTAGTTACTGACTCTCACTGAAGATCCTAGTTACTGACTCCCACTGACGATTCTAGTTACTGACTCCCACTGACTATTCTAGTTACTGACTCTCACTGATGATTCTAGTTACTGACTCCCACTGATGATCCTAGTTACTGACTCTCACTGACGATTCTAGTTACTGACTCCCACTGATGATCCTAGTTACTGACTCCCACTGACTATTCTAGTTACTGACTCTCACTGATGATTCTAGTTACTGACTCCCACTGATGATTCTAGTTACTGACTCCCACTGATGATTCTAGTTACTGACTCCCACTGACTATTCTAGTTCCTGACTCTCACTGATGATTCTAGTTACTGACTCCCACTGATGATCCTAGTTACTGACTCTCACTGACGATTCTAGTTACTGACTCCCACTGATGATTCTAGTTACTGACTCCCACTGATGATTCTAGTTACTGACTCCCACTGACGATTCTAGTTACTGACTCTCACTGACGATTCTAGTTACTGACTCCCACTGACGATTCTAGTTACTGACTCCCACTGATGATTCTAGTTACTGACTCCCACTGACGATTCTAGTTACTGACTCTCACTGATGATCCTAGTTATTGACTCCCACTGAAGATCCTAGTTACTGACTCCCACTGATGATTCTAGTTACTGACTCCCACTGACGATTCTAGTTACTGACTCTCACTGACGATTCTAGTTACTGACTCTCACTGACGATTCTAGTTACTGACTCCCACTGACGATTCTTTTTACTGACTCTCACTGACGATTCTAGTTACTGACTCCCACTGACGATTCTAGTTACTGACTCTCACTGACGATTCTAGTTACTGACTCTCACTGACGATTCTAGTTACTGACTCCCACTGACGATTCTAGTTACTGACTCTCACTGAAGATCCTAGTTACTGACTCCCACTGACGATTCTAGTTACTGACTCCCACTGACGATTCTAGTTACTGACTCCCACTGACGATTCTAGTTACTGACTCTCACTGATGATTCTAGTTACTGACTCTCACTGACGATTCTAGTTACTGACTCTCACTGACGATTCTAGTTACTGACTCCCACTGACGATTCTAGTTACTGACTCTCACTGACGATTCTAGTTACTGACTCCCACTGACGATTCTAGTTACTGACTCTCACTGACGATTCTAGTTACTGACTCTCACTGACGATTCTAGTTACTGACTCCCACTGACGATTCTAGTTACTGACTCTCACTGACGATTCTAGTTACTGACTCTCACTGACGATTCTAGTTACTGACTCGCACTGACGTTTCTAGTTACTGACTCCCACTGACGATTCTAGTTACTGACTCTCACTGACGATTCTAGTTACTGACTCCCACTGACGATTCTAGTTACTGACTCTCACTGATGATTCTAGTTACTGACTCCCACTGACGATTCTAGTTGCTGACTCCCACTGACGATTCTAGTTACTGACTCCCACTGACGATTCTAGTTACTGACTCCCACTGACGATTCTAGTTACTGACTCTCACTGACGATTCTAGTTACTGACTCTCACTGACGATCCTAGTTACTGACTCTCACTGATGATTCTAGTTACTGACTCCCACTGACGATTCTAGTTACTGACTCCCACTGACGATTCTAGTTACTGACTCCCACTGACGATTCTAGTTAGTGACTCCCACTGATGATTCTAGTTACTGACTCTCACTGACGATTCTAGTTACTGACTCCCACTGACGATTCTAGTTACTGACTCCCACTGATGATTCTAGTTACTGACTCTCACTGACGATTCTAGTTACTGACTCTCACTGACGATTCTAGTTACTGACTCTCACTGACGATTCTAGTTACTGACTCCCACTGACGATTCTAGTTACTGACTCCCACTGATGATTCTAGTTACTGACTCTCACTGACGATTCTAGTTACTGACTCCCACTGACGATTCTAGTTACTGACTCCCACTGACGATTCTAGTTGCTGACTCCCACTGACGATTCTAGTTACTGACTCCCACTAATGATTCTAGTTACTGACTCTCACTGACGATTCTAGTTACTGACTCCCACTGATGATTCTAGTTACTGACTCCCACTGACGATTCTAGTTACTGACTCTCACTGACGATTCTAGTTACTGACTCCCACTGATGATTCTAGTTACTGACTCTCACTGACGATCCTAGTTACTGACTCCCACTGACGATTCTAGTTACTGACTCTCACTGACGATTCTAGTTACTGACTCTCACTGACGATTCTAGTTACTGACTCTCACTGAAGATTCTAGTTACTGACTCCCACTGACGATTCTAGTTACTGACTCTCACTGACGATTCTAGTTACTGACTCCCACTGACGATTCTAGTTACTGACTCCCACTGACGATCCTAGTTACTGACTCCCACTGACGATTCTAGTTACTGACTCTCACTGACGATTCTAGTTACTGACTCCCACTGACGATTCTAGTTACTGACTCCCACTGACGATTCTAGTTACTGACTCTCACTGACGATTCTAGTTACTGACTCCCACTGACGATTCTAGTTACTGACTCTCACTGAAGATTCTAGTTACTGACTCCCACTGACGATTCTAGTTGCTGACTCCCACTGACGATTCAATTACTGACTCTCACTGACGATACTAGTTACTGACTCTCACTGACGATTCTAGTTACTGACTCCCACTGACGATTCAATTACTGACTCTCACTGACGATACTAGTTACTGACTCCCACTGACGATTCTAGTTACTGACTCCCACTGACGATTCTAGTTACTGACTCTCACTGACGATTCTAGTTACTGACTCCCACTGACGATTCTAGTTACTGACTCCCACTGACGATCCTAGTTACTGACTCTCACTGACGATTCTAGTTACTGACTCTCACTGACGATTCTAGTTACTGACTCTCACTGACGATTCTAGTTACTGACTCTCACTGACGATTCTATTTACTGACTCTCACTGACGATTCTAGTTACTGACTCTCACTGACGATTCTAGTTACTGACTCCCACTGACGATTCTAGTTACTGACTCTCACTGACGATCCTAGTTACTGACTCCCACTGACGATCCTAGTTACTGACTCCCACTGACGATTCTAGTTACTGACTCCCACTGACTATTCTAGTTACTGACTCTCACTGACGATCCTAGTTACTGACTCCCACTGATGATTCTAGTTACTGACTCCCACTGACTATTCTAGTTACTGTCTCTCACTGATGATTCTAGTTACTGACTCCCACTGATGATCCTAGTTACTGACTCTCACTGACGATTCTAGTTACTGACTCCCACTGATGATCCTAGTTACTGACTCCCACTGACTATTCTAGTTACTGACTCTCACTGATGATTCTAGTTACTGACTCCCACTGATGATTCTAGTTACTGACTCCCACTGATGATTCTAGTTACTGACTCCCACTGACTATTCTAGTTCCTGACTCTCACTGATGATTCTAGTTACTGACTCCCACTGATGATCCTAGTTACTGACTCTCACTGACGATTCTAGTTGCTGACTCCCACTGATGATTCTAGTTACTGACTCCCACTGATGATTCTAGTTACTGACTCCCACTGACGATTCTAGTTACTGACTCTCACTGACGATTCTAGTTACTGACTCCCACTGACGATTCTAGTTACTGACTCCCACTGATGATTCTAGTTACTGACTCCCACTGACAATTCTAGTTACTGACTCTCACTGACGATCCTAGTTACTGACTCCCACTGACGATTCTAGTTACTGACTCTCACTGACGATTCTAGTTACTGACTCTCACTGACGATTCTAGTTACTGACTCCCACTGACGATTCTAGTTACTGACTCCCACTGACGATTCTAGTTACTGACTCTCACTGATGATCCTAGTTATTGACTCCCACTGAAGATCCTAGTTACTGACTCCCACTGATGATTCTAGTTACTGACTCCCACTGACGATTCTAGTTACTGACTCTCACTGACGATTCTAGTTACTGACTCTCACTGACGATTCTAGTTACTGACTCCCACTGACGATTCTATTTACTGACTCTCACTGACGATTCTATTTACTGACTCCCACTGACGATTCTAGTTACTGACTCTCACTGACGATTCTAGTTACTGACTCTCACTGACGATTCTAGTTACTGACTCCCACTGACGATTCTAGTTACTGACTCTCACTGAAGATCCTAGTTACTGACTCCCACTGACGATTCTAGTTACTGACTCCCACTGACGATTCTAGTTACTGACTCCCACTGATGATTCTAGTTACTGACTCTCACTGATGATTCTAGTTACTGACTCCCACTGATGATTCTAGTTACTGACTCTCACTGACGATTCTAGTTACTGACTCCCACTGACGATTCTAGTTACTGACTCCCACTGATGATTCTAGTTACTGACTCTCACTGACGATTCTAGTTACTGACTCCCACTGACGATGCTAGTTACTGACTCCCACTGACGATTCTAGTTACTGACTCCCACTGACGATTCTAGTTACTGACTCTCACTGACGATTCTAGTTACTGACTCCCACTGACGATCCTAGTTACTGACGATCCTAGTTACTGACTCTCACTGATGATTCTAGTTACTGACTCCCACTGATGATTCTAGTTACAGACTCCCACTGATGATTCTAGTTCCTGACTCCCACTGATGATTCTAGTTACTGACTCCCACTGATGATTCTAGTTACTGACTCTCACTGACGATTCTAGTTACTGACTCCCACTGACGATTCTAGTTACTGACTCTCACTGACGATTCTAGTTACTGACTCCCACTGATGATCCTAGTTACTGACTCTCACTGACGATTCTAGTTACTGACTCTCACTGATGATTCTAGTTACTGACTCCCACTGATGATTCTAGTTACTGACTCTCACTGACGATTCTAGTTGCTGACTCTCACTGACGATTCTAGTTACTGACTCTCACTGATGATTCTAGTTACTGACTCCCACTGACGATTCTAGTTACTGACTCTCACTGACGTTTCTAGTAACTGACTCTCACTGATGATTCTAGTTACTGACTCCCACTGACGATTCTAGTTACTGACTCCCACTGACGATTCTAGTTACTGACTCCCACTGATGATTCTAGTTACTGACTCCCACTGACGATTCTAGTTACTGACTCTCACTGACGATTCTAGTTACTGACTCCCACTGACGATTCTAGTTACTGACTCCCACTGATGATTCTAGTTACTGACTCCCACTGATGATTCTAGTTACTGACTCCCACTGACGATTCTAGTTACTGACTCCCACTGATGATTCTAGTTACTGACTCCCACTGACGATCCTAGTTACTGACTCCCACTGACGATTCTAGTTACTGACTCTCACTGACGATTCTAGTTACTGACTCCCACTGACGATTCTAGTTACTGACTCCCACTGACGATTCTAGTTACTGACTCTCACTGACGATTCTAGTTACTGACTCCCACTGACGATTCTAGTTACTGACTCTCACTGAAGATTCTAGTTACTGACTCCCACTGACGATTCTAGTTGCTGACTCCCACTGACGATTCTAGTTACTGACTCTCACTGACGATTCTAGTTACTGACTCCCACTGACGATTCTAGTTACTGACTCTCACTGACGATACTAGTTACTGACTCCCACTGACGATTCTAGTTACTGACTCCCACTGACGATTCTAGTTACTGACTCTCACTGACGATTCTAGTTACTGACTCCCACTGACGATTCTAGTTACTGACTCCCACTGACGATCCTAGTTACTGACTCTCACTGACGATTCTAGTTACTGACTCTCACTGACGATTCTAGTTACTGACTCTCACTGACGATTCTAGTTACTGACTCTCACTGACTATTCTATTTACTGACTCTCACTGACGATTCTAGTTACTGACTCTCACTGACGATTCTAGTTACTGACTCCCACTGACGATTCTAGTTACTGACTCTCACTGACGATCCTAGTTACTGACTCCCACTGACGATCCTAGTTACTGACTCCCACTGACGATTCTAGTTACTGACTCCCACTGACTATTCTAGTTACTGACTCTCACTGACGATCCTAGTTACTGACTCCCACTGATGATTCTAGTTACTGACTCCCACTGACTATTCTAGTTACTGACTCTCACTGATGATTCTAGTTACTGACTCCCACTGATGATCCTAGTTACTGACTCTCACTGACGATTCTAGTTACTGACTCCCACTGATGATCCTAGTTACTGACTCCCACTGACTATTCTAGTTACTGACTCTCACTGATGATTCTAGTTACTGACTCCCACTGATGATTCTAGTTACTGACTCCCACTGATGATTCTAGTTACTGACTCCCACTGACTATTGTAGTTCCTGACTCTCACTGATGATTCTAGTTACTGACTCCCACTGATGATCCTAGTTACTGACTCTCACTGACGATTCTAGTTACTGACTCCCACTGATGATTCTAGTTACTGACTCCCACTGATGATTCTAGTTACTGACTCCCACTGACGATTCTAGTTACTGACTCTCACTGACGATTCTAGTTACTGACTCCCACTGACGATTCTAGTTACTGACTCCCACTGATGATTCTAGTTACTGACTCCCACTGACGATTCTAGTTACTGACTCCCACTGATGATTCTAGTTACTGACTCCCACTGACGATCCTAGTTACTGACTCCCACTGACGATTCTAGTTACTGACTCTCACTGACGATTCTAGTTACTGACTCCCACTGACGATTCTAGTTACTGACTCCCACTGACGATTCTAGTTACTGACTCTCACTGACGATTCTAGTTACTGACTCCCACTGACGATTCTAGTTACTGACTCTCACTGAAGATTCTAGTTACTGACTCCCACTGACGATTCTAGTTGCTGACTCCCACTGACGATTCTAGTTACTGACTCTCACTGACGATTCTAGTTACTGACTCCCACTGACGATTCTAGTTACTGACTCTCACTGACGATACTAGTTACTGACTCCCACTGACGATTCTAGTTACTGACTCCCACTGACGATTCTAGTTACTGACTCTCACTGACGATTCTAGTTACTGACTCCCACTGACGATTCTAGTTACTGACTCCCACTGACGATCCTAGTTACTGACTCTCACTGACGATTCTAGTTACTGACTCTCACTGACGATTCTAGTTACTGACTCTCACTGACGATTCTAGTTACTGACTCTCACTGACTATTCTATTTACTGACTCTCACTGACGATTCTAGTTACTGACTCTCACTGACGATTCTAGTTACTGACTCCCACTGACGATTCTAGTTACTGACTCTCACTGACGATCCTAGTTACTGACTCCCACTGACGATCCTAGTTACTGACTCCCACTGACGATTCTAGTTACTGACTCCCACTGACTATTCTAGTTACTGACTCTCACTGACGATCCTAGTTACTGACTCCCACTGATGATTCTAGTTACTGACTCCCACTGACTATTCTAGTTACTGACTCTCACTGATGATTCTAGTTACTGACTCCCACTGATGATCCTAGTTACTGACTCTCACTGACGATTCTAGTTACTGACTCCCACTGATGATCCTAGTTACTGACTCCCACTGACTATTCTAGTTACTGACTCTCACTGATGATTCTAGTTACTGACTCCCACTGATGATTCTAGTTACTGACTCCCACTGATGATTCTAGTTACTGACTCCCACTGACTATTCTAGTTCCTGACTCTCACTGATGATTCTAGTTACTGACTCCCACTGATGATCCTAGTTACTGACTCTCACTGACGATTCTAGTTACTGACTCCCACTGATGATTCTAGTTACTGACTCCCACTGATGATTCTAGTTACTGACTCCCACTGACGATTCTAGTTACTGACTCTCACTGACGATTCTAGTTACTGACTCCCACTGACGATTCTAGTTACTGACTCCCACTGATGATTCTAGTTACTGACTCCCACTGACGATTCTAGTTACTGACTCTCACTGATGATCCTAGTTATTGACTCCCACTGAAGATCCTAGTTACTGACTCCCACTGATGATTCTAGTTACTGACTCCCACTGACGATTCTAGTTACTGACTCTCACTGACGATTCTAGTTACTGACTCTCACTGACGATTCTAGTTACTGACTCCCACTGACGATTCTTTTTACTGACTCTCACTGACGATTCTAGTTACTGACTCCCACTGACGATTCTAGTTACTGACTCTCACTGACGATTCTAGTTACTGACTCTCACTGAAGATCCTAGTTACTGACTCCCACTGACGATTCTAGTTACTGACTCCCACTGACGATTCTAGTTACTGACTCCCACTGACGATTCTAGTTACTGACTCTCACTGATGATTCTAGTTACTGACTCTCACTGACGATTCTAGTTACTGACTCTCACTGACGATTCTAGTTACTGACTCCCACTGACGATTCTAGTTACTGACTCTCACTGACGATTCTAGTTACTGACTCCCACTGACGATTCTAGTTACTGACTCTCACTGACGATTCTAGTTACTGACTCTCACTGACGATTCTAGTTACTGACTCCCACTGACGATTCTAGTTACTGACTCTCACTGACGATTCTAGTTACTGACTCTCACTGACGATTCTAGTTACTGACTCGCACTGACGATTCTAGTTACTGACTCCCACTGACGATTCTAGTTACTGACTCCCACTGACGATTCTAGTTACTGACTCCCACTGACGATTCTAGTTACTGACTCTCACTGATGATTCTAGTTACTGACTCCCACTGACGATTCTAGTTGCTGACTCCCACTGACGATTCTAGTTACTGACTCCCACTGACGATTCTAGTTACTGACTCCCACTGACGATTCTAGTTACTGACTCTCACTGACGATTCTAGTTACTGACTCTCACTGACGATCCTAGTTACTGACTCTCACTGATGATTCTAGTTACTGACTCCCACTGACGATTCTAGTTACTGACTCCCACTGACGATTCTAGTTACTGACTCCCACTGACGATTCTAGTTACTGACTCCCACTGATGATTCTAGTTACTGACTCTCACTGACGATTCTAGTTACTGACTCCCACTGACGATTCTAGTTACTGACTCCCACTGATGATTCTAGTTACTGACTCTCACTGACGATTCTAGTTACTGACTCTCACTGACGATTCTAGTTACTGACTCTCACTGACGATTCTAGTTACTGACTCCCACTGACGATTCTAGTTACTGACTCCCACTGATGATTCTAGTTACTGACTCTCACTGACGATTCTAGTTACTGACTCCCACTGACGATTCTAGTTACTGACTCCCACTGACGATTCTAGTTGCTGACTCCCACTGACGATTCTAGTTACTGACTCCCACTAATGATTCTAGTTACTGACTCTCACTGACGATTCTAGTTACTGACTCCCACTGATGATTCTAGTTACTGACTCCCACTGACGATTCTAGTTACTGACTCTCACTGACGATTCTAGTTACTGACTCCCACTGATGATTCTAGTTACTGACTCTCACTGACGATCCTAGTTACTGACTCCCACTGACGATTCTAGTTACTGACTCTCACTGACGATTCTAGTTACTGACTCTCACTGACGATTCTAGTTACTGACTCTCACTGAAGATTCTAGTTACTGACTCCCACTGACGATTCTAGTTACTGACTCTCACTGACGATTCTAGTTACTGACTCCCACTGATGATCCTAGTTACTGACTCTCACTGAAGATCCTAGTTACTGACTCTCACTGACGATTCTAGTTACTGACTCCCACTGACGATTCCATTTACTGACTCCCACTGACGATTCTAGTTACTGACTCCCACTGACGATTCTAGTTACTGACTCTCACTGACGATTCTAGTTACTGACTCCCACTGACGATTCTAGTTACTGACTCTCACTGACGATTCTAGTTACTGACTCCCACTGACGATTCTAGTTACTGACTCCCACTGACGATTCTAGTTACTGACTCTCACTGATGATTCTAGTTACTGACTCCCACTGACGATTCTAGTTACTGACTCTCACTGACGATTCTAGTTACTGACTCTCACTGACAATTCTAGTTACTGACTCTCACTGACGATTCTAGTTACTGACTCTCACTGACGATTCTAGTTACTGACTCTCACTGACGATTCTAGTTACTGACTCCCACTGACGATTCTAGTTACTGACTCTCACTGACGATCCTAGTTACTGACTCCCACTGACGATCCTAGTTACTGACTCCCACTGACGATTCTAGTTACTGACTCCCACTGACTATTCTAGTTACTGACTCTCACTGACGATCCTAGTTACTGACTCCCACTGATGATTCTAGTTACTGACTCCCACTGACTATTCTAGTTACTGACTCTCACTGATGATTCTAGTTACTGACTCCCACTGATGATCCTAGTTACTGACTCTCACTGACGATTCTAGTTACTGACTCCCACTGATGATCCTAGTTACTGACTCCCACTGACTATTCTAGTTACTGACTCTCACTGATGATTCTAGTTACTGACTCCCACTGATGATTCTAGTTACTGACTCCCACTGATGATTCTAGTTACTGACTCCCACTGACTATTCTAGTTACTGACTCTCACTGATGATTCTAGTTACTGACTCCCACTGATGATCCTAGTTACTGACTCTCACTGACGATTCTAGTTACTGACTCCCACTGATGATTCTAGTTACTGACTCCCACTGATGATTCTAGTTACTGACTCCCACTGACGATTCTAGTTACTGACTCTCACTGACGATTCTAGTTACTGACTCCCACTGACGATTCTACTTGCTGACTCCCACTGACGATTCTAGTTACTGACTCTCACTGACGATCCTAGTTACTGACTCCCACTGACGATTCTAGTTACTGACTCTCACTGACGATTCTAGTTACTGACTCTCACTGACGATTCTAGTTACTGACTCCCACTGACGATTCTAGTTACTGACTCCCACTGACGATTCTAGTTACTGACTCTCACTGATGATCCTAGTTATTGACTCCCACTGAAGATCCTAGTTACTGACTCCCACTGATGATTCTAGTTACTGACTCCCACTGACGATTCTAGTTACTGACTCTCACTGACGATTCTAGTTACTGACTTTCACTGACGATTCTAGTTACTGACTCCCACTGATGATCCTAGTTACTGACTCCCACTGATGATCCTAGTTACTGACTCTCACTGACGATTCTAGTTACTGACTCCCACTGACGATTCTAGTTACTGACTCTCACTGACGATTCTAGTTACTGACTCCCACTGACGATTCTAGTTACTGACTCTCACTGACGATTCTAGTTACTGACTCTCACTGACGATTCTAGTTACTGACTCCCACTGACGATTCTAGTTACTGACTCTCACTGAAGATCCTAGTTACTGACTCCCACTGACGATTCTAGTTACTGACTCCCACTGACGATTCTAGTTACTGACTCCCACTGACGATTCTAGTTACTGACTCTCACTGATGATTCTAGTTACTGACTCTCACTGACGATTCTAGTTACTGACTCTCACTGACGATTCTAGTTACTGACTCCCACTGACGATTCTAGTTACTGACTCTCACTGACGATTCTAGTTACTGACTCCCACTGACGATTCTAGTTACTGACTCTCACTGACGATTCTAGTTACTGACTCTCACTGACGATTCTAGTTACTGACTCCCACTGACGATTCTAGTTACTGACTCTCACTGACGATTCTAGTTACTGACTCTCACTGACGATTCTAGTTACTGACTCTCACTGACGATTCTAGTTACTGACTCCCACTGACGATTCTAGTTACTGACTCTCACTGACGATTCTAGTTACTGACTCCCACTGACGATTCTAGTTACTGACTCTCACTGACGATTCTAGTTACTGACTCTCACTGACGATTCTAGTTACTGACACTCACTGACGATTCTAGTTACTGACTCTCACTGATGATTCTAGTTACTGACTCCCACTGATGATCCTAGTTACTGACTCTCACTGACGATCCAATTACTGACTCCCACTGATGATCCTAGTTACTGACTCTCACTGACGATTCTAGTTACTGACTCTCACTGACGATTCTAATTACTGACTCTCACTGATGATCCTAGTTACTGACTCTCACTGACAATTCTAGTTACTGACTCTCACTGACGATTCTAGTTACTGACTCTCACTGATGATTCTAGTTACTGACTCTCACTGACGATTCTAGTTACTGACTCCCACTGACGATTCTAGTTACTGACTCCCACTGATGATTCTAGTTACTGACTCCCACTGATGATTCTAGTTACTGACTCTCACTGACGATCCTAGTTACTGACTCCCACTGACGACTCTAGTTACTGACTCTCACTGAAGACTGCTGTTACTCCCAAACTAACTCCAACTATTCCTCACTGATTGATTCTATCCAGAGATAAGTAAAACGTTATGTGCAGTTTGTGGAGCAAATTTGTCTGTTGCTTGCCTCAGATCATTGAGCGATCGTTTGAGTCCTCTGTATTATCATCGAATCAAGCAGCACAGATAGAGGCCATTCGACCCATCGTGCTGTACCAAGGTGATCTGACAGCCCCAGGTCCAGGAACGGGGAAAATCTGCACTTATATTTCCGAAATATAAAGCAGGATACAAACATGCGAGAGACAAAGTAGGAGTGCGAAGGAAGGCCTGTGAATGGCCTGTGCTGCTCAATTAATGTATGCTTGATTGGCAAAGGATGAGATACATGATTGTCACAGACACAACATTCAACATGTTTCTCTTGAGAATACAAACATGGATCACTGATGCTTTCTGCATCTGCCGCCCAAGGGATCAGTCCAGATTTGCTGGAACAGTGGCTCTCTGCCCTTTCTCGGTGAGATTACCAAGTTACTGCTAATTCTGCACCTGGATGGGCAGCTTTTCCTCGGGTGAATGGTACAATTCCTGTTCTGTCGCACTTGCGTCTCAGTGCAGTTGAGCTGTTTTTTTTTACGGAGGCGTGTGTGAAAATGTAATCTAAATTCACAGGAGCCAAACCCTTGACACCATCGTAACGTTTCCCGCTTAAAGGAATAGGTGAGAAGATGTAGTGCTGACACCCGTTGTCTGAGAATTCCCTGGCATTTTCCTCGCCGGTGCTCTAGCAGTGCTGTGTGTTTGCAATCACAATATGAGCAAGCTCCGTGGAATGTTCTGGCAACTGCAATTGGTAGCCTCGTTCTATTTTTGCTCCTTATTTAGACAGCAATGGTATAGGCAGCCCGACAGTATAGTCGACCATCCCAAGCTATGAGATGCTGGGAAATTCCACTAGAATCAGCTACTAACGTAACAACCTGATCTATATCCCACAGCAAGTAACCGTGATATTGCATTCAGAACCGTTCCAACTGGTAGTTTTATACTTAATCACTAAACTCTGTTCAATTGTAATCTGTTTCTGGAATGTTCCTTTTCCCTGAGGTGAAGCTAAAACCCTTAAAGACACACAGGCTCGGATTTTCCGATGGGCGTGGCTATAACTTTGGGGTACGGTAGTGTAGTGGTGATGTCACTGGACCAGTAAACCAGGGAGCAAAAGTTCAGATCCCACCATCGCAGTCTGAAAACTTTAATTCAGTTTTCTTTCAAATCTGGAAATAAAAAGCTGGTCTCAGTAAAAGTGACCGTGAAGCTGTCGGATTGCCATTGTAAAACCCAACTGGTTCACTGACGTCCTTTAGGGAAGGAAACCTGCCGTCCTCACCCGGTCTGGGCCTATAGGTGACTCCAGTCCTCCACCCATGTGATTGACTCTTAACTGTCCTCTGAAGTGACCTCACAAACCACGCAGTTTCTATCAAAGCACTACAAAGAATAACCACTGTGGGAGCACCTTCACCACACGGACTGCAAGGGTTCAAGAAGAAGGCCCACCCCCACCACCAGCTCGGGGTGGGCAATAAATGCCGGCCTTGCCAGCGACGCCCACATCCCCAGAGTGAATTTTTAAATGGTCTGCTGGAGCCCACCCTTAGGTTACTGCCTCTGTTAATAGGACATCGATCAGAAAACCTAGACTGCAATGGATTGAGGTACCGCATGTTGGGTATACTAGCTCCAGACAGCCACAAAGGTCAAGAGATAATGACCTTTGTTTACCCAGGGGTTTTACCTGGGTCTCTGCCCTGGGGCAGTGAGTGCTGGAGACAGTCGGGACACCTGCCTGAATCGGAACCGGGCCAACGCCCCAATACTCGCCGGGCCCAAGGAGATCCGGTGCGTTGCACGGATTCAGGAAAACCTCCCCAGTGAAGTCAATGGCCGGGAAATTCCTCGAAGTTGCTCCTGCTCCGTCTCCATTAGTTCTCCGGAGGTCCGGTGTAAGCGGGGTTTCTGTAAGAAGTATCGCCAGTTGGGCTTGGCGGGATTAATGGGTGACAGGGCCCCAAGTTTCTGCTAATACATAGAATTGACACCAGTTTCCCTGCTCTCTGTCCTAAACCTCTCACAATCGATCTTCTACACTCCCGATGGCTGACACTTCACACCAGGGGCATGTATTTGAGGAAATAATTCCTATTTCTCATCTACATTCTGCCCCTCAGCGACATCATCCGAAAACACAGTGTCAGGTGCTCAGGTTCCACATGTATGCTGACGACACCTGGCTCTACCTCACCAGCACTCCTCTCGACCCCTCCACGGTGTCTAAATTGTCAGACTGCTTGTCCGACATCCAGTTCTGGATGAGCAAAAATTTTCTCCAACTAAATATTGGGAAGACCGAAGCCATTGTTTTCGGTCCCCCCCACAAACTCTGTTCCCGAGCCACTGACTCCATCCCTCTCCCTAACATCTGTCTGAGGCTGAACCACACTGTTCACAACCTGGGTGTCATATTTGACTCTGAAACGAGCTTCCAACCACATATCCACGCCATCACTAAAACTGCCTATTTCCACCTCCATAACATCGCCCGTCTCCGCCCCTGCCTCAGCTCATCTGCTGCTGAAACCCTCATCCATGCCTTTGTTACCTCTAGACTTGACTATTCCAACGCACTCCTGGCTGGCCTCCCACATTCCACCCTACGTAAACTTGAGGTCATCCAAAACTCAGCTGCCCGTGTCCTAACTCGCACCAAGTCCCGTTCACCCATCACCCTGTGCTCACTGACCTACATTGGCTCCCGGTTAAGCAACGCCTTGATTTTAAAATTCTCATCCTTGTTTTCAAATCCCTCCATGGCCCTCGCCCCTCCCTATCTCTGTAATCTCCTCCAGCCCCACAACCCCCCGAGATATCTGCACTCCTCCAATTCTGGTCTCTTGAGAATCCCTGAATTTAATCACTCCACCATTGGCGGACGTGCCTTCAGCCGCCTGGGCCCTAAGCTCTGGAATTCCCTCCCTAAACCTCTCCGCCTCTCTCTCCTCCTTTAAGACACTCCTTAAAACCTACCTCTTTGACCAAGCTTTGGTCAGCTGTCCTAATATCTCCTTATGTGGCTCGGTGTCAAATTTTGTTTGAGAATCGCTCCTGTGAAGCACCCTGGGAAGTTTTACTACGTTAAGGGCACTGTATAAATACAAGTTGTTGTTGTTGTAATCCAGCCCAAGACTTCAGTCTGTTACCAGAGGTGCTGCCCCTCGGGGGAGGCATTAAACCGAGACTCTCCCTCATATCCTAGGCGTGCTAAAAATCCCATGGTGTTACTCAAAGGAGCGCAGTGACCTGGCCAATAATTTTATTTCAGCCTCAGGGTGGGGAAAAACCCCCCAGATTACTTTGTCATTGCTGTATATGGGATCTTGCTGTGTGCAAATTGGCGGCTGTGTTTGCCTTTGTAACAGCAGCACAAGAAGAGTGCCTCGTGTGAAGTGCCCATGAGATGCGATGAAGTGAAGATTCCTTAACCCGGCACACTCTGCTCTGTGTGCCTCAGCACCACCTTGCACCCACCACTCCTAGGGGACAGTCTTGCCTATGGGACTATGAGGCCTGGTTTTGGGTTAATGATGATGTAGATGTGCTCACAGTTTCTCCAGCACAGACTGCCCCTGAGGGACTTTGTGTTCCATGGCACAACACTAACAGCCTGACTGGACTGACTAACTCACACATTGTGTTGGAGGCCTCGATCAGCACTCAGTCTGGGACTGTTTCATGCTAGGCAAGCCCTCTCGTGCCACTTATATCACTGACCATAACACATCATGAAGCAAATGTTTTAATGCTCCTCGCTCACAGCTTCACACCAGCTCTTCATTGTAGAATTGACCCCAAATATCTTTCAGCAAACGCTTCATTCGTGTATAGACGAAACATTCCCTTCATCCAAAGGGTACTAACTGATGGCACCTGTGGGGAGGAACATGCCGAGAGAAGGAAATGACGAAATGTTTACCCGCTATTGTCATCCTGATTAGAAATCCCAACGATTTAGACTGAAAGTCAATCATTCGCCAGCCTTACACCCAACCCCTCCCCCTACTCCCTCCTGGGCGCAGCCATTATTTGTGATTTTATCAGAGATGAGATCCTTGAGGTAGGTTGAACCGAAATGACCTGCACCACCCACTCACATTGCTTCACAACATTGCTTTGTTCTTCATTGCCCCGACACACAGCCAGAACCGGAGATTGCATTTATATAGCACACTATGGTGTCTCATAATGCCTAGGGTATGGGGCTGGGCTAATCACCTGAAGATTTATGAGCTCAAATACCACGATGGTTACTTGTGAAATTGAGCTTAATAAATCCAGTAGTTTAAGGGAATCCCTGGCCCAAAATCGCACAAAGTGGAGGAGAAGCATCCGGGAAGGCGCCGAACACCCTCGAGTCTCTTCGCCGGGGGCAAGCGGAAGCCAAGCGCAAACAGCGGAAGGAGTGCACGTCAACCCAAGCACCCCACCCACCCACCCCTTCAACCACCGTCTGCCCCACCTGTGACAGAGACTGTAGGTCCCGCATTGGACTCATCAGTCACCTGAGAACTCATTTTTAATGTGGAAGCAAGTCATCCTCGGTTCCGAGGGACTGCCTAAGAAGAAGAAGTTTAAGGGTTAATCGACCAAGCAAAATTTGCTGAATCCTAACTGGTTCATTAGTTTCCCTCAGCTGAGGGAACCTTTTTTTTATTCATTCTCGGGCTGTGGGGGTCGCTGGCAAGGCCAGCATTTATTGCCCATCCCTAGTTGCCCTTGAGAAGGTGGTGGTGAGCCGTCTTCTTGAACCGCTGCAGTCCGTGTGGTGTTAGGGAGGGAGTTCCAGGATTTTGACCCAGCGACGATGAAGGATCGGCGATATACTTCTAAGTCAGGATGGTGTGTGACTTGGAGGGGAACTTGGAGGTGGTGGTGTTCCCATGTGCCTGCTGCCCTTGTCCTTCTAGGTGGTAGAGGTCGCGGGTTTGGGAGGTGCTGCCGAAGAAGCCTTGGCGAGTTGCTGCAGTGCATCTTGTAGATGGTACACACTGCAGCCACGGTACACCGGTGGTGGAGGGAGTGGGTGTTTAAGCTGATGGATGGACTGTGATTAAGCAGTAACCTGTCTGGCCTACCTGTGATTCCTATCCCACAATGTGTGGTTGACTCTTAATGATGTGACTCCCTTCTCAGAGCAATGAAAGATGGGCAACAAATGTGGCCTTGCCAGCATGGCCCACACCCAAGAGCTGGGCTGGAGGAGGTTACAGAGATAGGGAGGGGCGAGGCCATGGAGGGATTTGAAAACAAGGATGAGAATTTTGAAATCGAGGCGCTGCTTAACCGGGAGCCAATGTAGGTCAGTGAGCACAGGGGTGATGGGTGAATGGGACTTGGTGTGAGTTAGGACACGGGCAGCCGAGTTTTGGATCACCTCAAGTTTATGTAGGGTGGAATGTGGGAGGCCAGCCAGGAGTGCGTTGGAATAGTCAAGTCTAGAGGTAACAAAGGCATGGATGAGGGTTTCAGCAGCGGATGAGCTGAGGCAAGGATGGAGACGGGCGATTTTACGGAGGTGGAAGTAGGCAGTCTTAGTTATGCCGTGGATATGTGGTCGGAAGCTCATTTCAGGGTCAAATAGGACACCAAGGTTGCGAACAGTCTGGTTCAGCCTCAGACAGATGTTAGGGAGAGGGATGGAGTCGGTGGCTCGGGAACGGAGTTTGTGGCGGGGACCGAAAACAATGGCTTCGGTCTTCCCAATATTTAATTGGAGAAAATTTCTGCTCATCCAGAACTGGATGTCGGACAAGCAGTCTGACAATTTAGAGACAATTTAGAAACTCGTGGTCAGTTGATGTTGGGAGGCTGAGTCGAAAGTTATTCGCGAAGCCAAGCCTCGAAGTGATGAGGACATGGACTACCGGTTTGGTGGCAGATGGGGGAGATGGGGACGGAGATGGACAATGTTGCGGAAGTGGATGAAGCGACTTTGGTAACGGAGTGGATTTGAAGGAGGTCACTGAGTTTATAGTAGAACAGGATGTGAAGATTCTGCACTTCCTGACTTAGCATGACATGGCAACCTGGGAGGGCAATAGACTTGAGCCCAAAGTTATTCATAAATGGCCTTCCTGAAGTCTCTTTAACATTCTTCAAAGCAGACATACGGGGGGTAATTTTAACCCCCCTGGGTTGGGTGGGAGGTTAAAATGTAAAAAATCTCAAATCCGAACCCAACGCGCCTCGAACCCGCCCACTTCTGCTTTTAATGTAGGCGAGAAGGGGTGAGGGCGGGCAACCAGCCCGCTCCCAGGAGGCGGGTCGCTCATTTAACTATTTCAATGAGGCCGCATGCCTTAGATTTTATCTGTTTCAGGCTTAACCCTGACCGGCCGGGTTTCCCAGGCCCGGGGGGCGACGGCTGCTGCGTGGGAGACATATGTGCCTTTCCAGCACTGCTTGTGGGCCAGGCGGAACAGGATTGCTACTCCCTGACCCCCCAAGCTAACCAGCTTCCCCACCCCCCCCACCACCCCACAATCGAACCCCCCGGCAATCGGAGCCCCCCTCCCCCCGCGATCACTGACCCACCCCTGCGATCACTGACTCATCCGACCACCCATCTCGGCCCCTGATCTCTCTCTAAACCCCTGAGATCACCGACCCACCCCCGCGATCACCCCCGAGCCCCCATCTCTGCCCCGACCTCTCTCTGACCCCCGCGATCACCCCCGAGCCCCCATCTCTGCCCCTTATCTCCCTCTGACCCCCGTGATCACCCCCGAGCCCCCATCTCTGCCCCTTATCTCCCTCTGACCCCCGCGATCACCTCTGAGCCCCCACCTCTGCCCCGACCTCTCTCTGACCCCCGCGATCACCCCCGAGCCCCCATCTCTGCCCCTGATCTCCCTCTGACCCCCGTGATCACCCCCGACCCTCCAAGCCACGCTGCACCCTGTCCCTCACGCTCTCTATTATAAATCCCATCATCACGAAGAAACGACTCATGAAATAATGCTGGATGGCCAGATGGTGGCGCCATCCAAGGAGTATAAATACTCGGGTGTGGGCCCAGCCCAGGGACATTTTGTAAGACAGGAACTAGTGAAGTACAACTAGACCTCCATGTTCTGAAACAAGTTGATTAAAGCCTTGCTTTATACTCAAACCAAGTTCGTAGTGAGTTTTATTATGTCACTCTCTACACCGAAGGGCAGGAGACCTTCCTGCTCCTGGTGCCGCGGCCTCCTCCAGAGGGCTCCCCGCCCGACAGGGAGCCGAGCCTGTCAACCAGCAGGGAACCTGCTTAAACAAACACATGCACACCGTGGAGTTCTTCTCGGCATTCGGGCAATCCTGGACTTCTCCAGAACTCCTCCCCCACTCTTGGAAGTCCTGCCCCAGTAAATATCGGGGCAATTGTCTTTGCAATATCAGGAATCGCTGAGTTCTCACTGTGGATCGGTATGGAAATGGTATTAATCAAACTTCCTCAAAACGATACCTCAAACTTGAAAGCTTGGGTTCAGATATCAAAGATTCCATCCTGCTCTTACAGGCGGGAGCTCACAGAACACCATTTAATCATCTGCACCGAGGGGATCAAACTGATGGCCCCACTTGCTACAGAGGGGAAAAAGGCTTCATTTTCAAACTTGCATGACTCATGAATTGACCATGAAAATTCAGGCATGCGAAACAGCCCAAGAACTCAAAATCCATAAAACCAAATTAGACACAAGCATCAGACACGGTCGCTGTGACCAATCCTTCTGATGAAATAGTATTTCAGACACTTACTTCAGTGGATCGAAAATTAATATTGACATCAGTGTGTGTAGTTGGTGGAATTCATGGAGTGGAATGATCTTTCTGTCCCGGGGAATGGAGACCGGAGCGACAGACAGTCCCAGGGAGACCGGAGCGCCAGACAGTCCCGGGGAGACAAGAACGCCAGACAGTCCCGGGGAGACAGGAGTGCCAGGCAGTCCCGGGAAGATGGGAGCTCCAGACAGTCCCGGGGAGATGGGAGCTCCAGACGGTCCCGGGGAGACGGGAGCTCCAGACAGTTTCGGGGAGACGGGAGCTTCGAGCCTGCGGGATATTCGTGCCTGGTGGGAATGGGCAGCTCGCACACCCGCCTCAGCGTATGGGGTTATGCGATCTCTAACTGGGCTGGTATAGTCTGAGTACAGAAACTCCCAGAGTGAACGCTGATGGTCTGATCCAGATATGCCCCAAAAGTCTCAGTGACAATTGTTATTACCACAGCCCTGAGCTTCAAGCAATGGGGCCATTCTAGGGGATACACTCGGACCCGGCCAATTCGCTATCTATCGGCCAACAAGGATGTGACAGCTGCCTTGCTTAAACACGTTGCCAGATGTGTACAATTCTCAGCAGCAGAAACTGAAAATACAACAAAAGTCCTTTACCCATGGGGTACGGGGGTTAATCGACTAGTAATCCAGGGGCCTGGATAGTAATCCAGGGACTGTGAGCTCAAAGCCCAGCAGGGCAGTTTGAGAATCTGAATTCAGGTTGAAAAAATCTGGAAATAAAAAGCTGGTCTCAGTAACAGTGACCATGAAGCTGTCGGATTGTCGTAAAAACCCAACTGGTTCACTGACGTCCTTCATGGAAGGAAACCTGCCGTCCTCACCCGGTCTGGGCCTATAGGTGACTCCAGTCCCACACCAACACGGTTGACCGTTAACTGTCCTCTGAAGCGTAGCAAGGCACTTCAGTTCAGGGCAACAAGGGATGGGCAGTAAATGCCGGCCTTGCCAGCACCACCCCCAGCCCCAGGATGAAAAGAGAAGTAGTGTACAGCGATCTGTGAGCTCAGTAAAGAAAGGAAAGGGTACTCGTCAGTGAAGGTCACCGTGATACACGGGTGGATGATTCCTACGTGCTTGTGGAGTGCTTACAGCCAACAAGGACTACAACATGAATCATGTAAGGGCTGGGACAGGTACCTGGGGTGACAGCACAGAGTTTCTGATACTTTGGGTGTTCTGAGGTGATGAAGAAAGAAAGATTTGGGCCTTTCACAACCTCAGGGCGTCCCAAAGCACTTTACAGCCAATGAAGTACTTTTAGAAGTGTGGCCACTGTTGTACTGTGGGAAACGCGGCAGCCAATTTGCACACAGCAAGCTCCCACAAACAACAATGTGATAATGACTGGATAATCTGTTTCAGTGATGTTGGTTGAGGGATAAATATTAGCCAGGACACCGGGATAATTCCCCTGCTCTTCTTCGAAACAGTGCCATGGGATCTTTTACGTCCACCTGAGAAAGCAGACGGGGCCTCGGTTTAACGTGACATTTAAAAGACGGCACCTCCGACAGTGCAGCGCTCCCTCAGTACTGGCCCTCCGACAGTGCAGCGCTGCCTCAGTACTGCCCCTCCGACAGTGCAGCACTCCCTCAGTACTGCCCCTCCGACAGTGCGGCGCTTCCTCAGTACTGCCCCTCCGACAGTGCGGCACTCCCTCAGTACTGCCCCTCCGACAGTGCGGCACTCCCTCAGTACTGGCCCTCCGACAGTGCAGCGCTGCCTCAGTACTGCCCCTCCGACAGTGCAGCGCTGCCTCAGTACTGCCCCTCCGACAGTGCAGCACTCCCTCAGTACTGCCCCTCCGACAGTGCAGCGCTCCCTCAGTACTGCCCCACCGACAGTGCAGCACTCCCTCAGTACTGCCCCTCTGACAGTGCAGCGCTCCCTCAGTACTGACCCTCCGACAGTGCGGCACTCCCTCAGTACTGCCCCACCGACAGTGCGGCACTCCTTCAGTACTGCCCCTCCGACAGTGCGGCACTCCCTCACTACTGACCCTCCGACAGTGCAGCGCTCCCTCAGTACTGCCCCTCCGACAGTGCGGCGCTCCCTCGATTTTTGTGCTCAAGTCTCATGGAGTGGGGCTCGAACCCACGACCTTCTGACTCAGAAGCGAGAGTGCTGCCCACTGAGCCACATATCGAGTTGGCAAACTGATTGTAGTTTTGTGAATTTTGCTCTCACAATATGGTCCTTGATGGAAACATTCCCATCGGAGCTGATGCGGAGCAGCTGCAGTGAGAGGTCTATGAAGAGGAGGAGGAGGACACGAGGGGTCAATCAGCAGCTCACAGGGCATTGGTTAGTGTGGGGGAGGGGCAGTCTGGAGATAAAACTGGACAAATCTCTGTGAAATTACAAATGTCAGGACGTTGTAAGTTTTTAGTTGTGATCAATGATCAGTGTTTGCTTGAGGGAATTCCTCTAATCCTGACAAGTTTCATTCTACATCAGTCCTACACTCAGAGTAAGCAACACATTGACCGGATTCTCAAGGTCCTACAGACACTGTTTGCTAAAACTATCTGTCCTGAGTCACTTGACTGTTGTAAACTGTTAAAACTGGACTGAAGGATTAACTTCACTGTTTATTTAGTCAATGGCTAAACCTTCATATTGTGGCTGGTTTAATGCTTCTTGCAGTGGTTCTTGTTTGTAGTTTTTAGTCCATGTTTCTAAAACTCTGGTGAGTTTAGTATTTATTCATAATCAAACAAGCATTAATTGTATCTGAGGTTATCCCATCTTGTGTGAGTGAACAGTACTGACTGATTACTTACAATAAATGAGAATGCAACAGTCTAAACAATGCGTCACACCACAAATGCACAAGCATCATACAGCAATTTCTTTTTGACCATCACCCCTGTGCTCACTGACCTACATCGGCTCTTGGCCCTCATTCTCTTCCTTGTTTTCAAATCCCTCCATGACCTCGCCCCTCCCGATCTCTGTAACCTCCCTCAGCTCCACAACCCCCCCGAGATCTCTGCGCTTTTCCAATTCTGGCCTCCATTGAGCATCCCCGATTTTAATCACCTCCACCATTGGCGGCCGTGCCTTCAGCTGCCTCGGCCCTAAGCTCTGGAATTCCCTCCCTCAACCTCTCCGCCTCTCTCTCCTCCTTTAAGACGCTCCTTAAAACCGACCTCTTTGATCCAGCTTTTGGTCACCTGTCCTAATATCTCCTCATGTGGTTCGGTGTCAAATTTTGTCTGATAATCGCTCCTGTGAAGCGCCTTGGGACGTTTTTACTACATTAAAGGCGCTCTATAAATACAAGTTGCCATTGTAAAGAGCGTTGCATGACAACATGCTGGGAATGAAAGTTCTATCACCTACGATCTTGAACACCAAGGGAAAAATTGGGTTGGTTTGTGGCTCTCGCTAACGGGGCACAAATCCCCCAGCGCCCGGGCAAAACTCAGCGGGAGGTTAGCGGCGGCGGTAGCCAGTAGCGCCCCATGGCGCTGTGCCGCCAGCAATGACGTCATCGCCGTGCGCAGCACCCCACTCGCGCCCCAGCCACAAACTTCCCTTGCGCCCACTGACCTATCGCCGCACGATATGTCCGACAGGGTCAGGGGGCGTTTCTCCAGCCGCAGCGGGGCAAGTTAAAGGGCAGGTGTTGGGCGGCCATTTTTATTTGTGCTGACTGCCAGCCCCTGCCACCCACCCCCCCCCACTTTGACTTTTTTCTCGGGGTGCCGACCGCGATCGCTCAGCCTGCTGCTCCTCTCGAGTGCCAGGCTGCTTTCCCGGCAGCCCGCTCCCCAGTGGTCCAGCAGGGTCCCGGTGTGCGCAGCGCTAGGCCCCTCCCCTTTAATCAGGCCTGTCATACCGCGGTGCGATGTGCTGGTGCGCGTGGCTCTGTTTCACGTAGCGCCGTGAAATTCAGTAGTAGCGCCCCAAGCGGGAGGGGGAGCATTTTCCAGGAGCACCCCACCTCCTGCATGGGGCGCTTCTACTGAACTTACGGCGGAGGGGCGCGAACTTTATCGGGCGATTAGCGCCCTGGTGGCGTTAGCACCCCAAAATGGGTGCCATCCAATTTCCCTCCCCCCGCCCAGATCTTAATAATGTTGCTGGGGAGGGTGAATAAAGGGTCGGTGTGATTCTATAAGAAGATCGGAGCTTTCGTGCACTGTGGAACCTCAGAGGACGAAGGAGCTGGAAAGAAAAGAGTTGGGTTCGTATTCCAAGAAAAATAATAAAAGGCAAAAAGTCAGAGGGACATGCAGGATGCACGGGGAAGGGTCTGATTAATGGCCCATGTGTGAGCGGATCTGATAACGCATTGAACAACATAGGCACAAGTGAGTCACAAATGGGCCATCAATCATCTCCTCTGGGACTCGGCAACAGGGTGAATACTTTGATGGAATGTTCAAGATGTGGAGCATCACTGTCAGGAGCACAGAGGGAAATCTTGTCCAGGGATCGTGCATCTCAGTCCATTAAAATTAATGGATGGAAAATCTGCCGCGATTTCCTGGTACGCATTCCCAATGGGCAAGGCTCAGGAACATTTACCCAAATATATTCGTACCGAATTTGAAACATAAATGTGGTGAGGAATTAGATACGTTTAACCATGTAAAGATTGGCTTCATAATGCCGTGTGTTGTGTTGTTCTTCAATGAGCAAATCAACGGCCGGTGTTGCAGGGAAAAGTCCGAGGGAAGGTTTTCCAGTAACGACTGCCCCAGCACTGGGCTGGTATTCGAGTGAGTGAACTCCAGCAGCAGTCTGGTCTGCACTGTCTCAACGCTTTCAACTACAGGCCGGTCATTTTCAGACACTGGCAAGCGGTGAATGAAACTGATACCAGGGTTTGGTGATGCCCTGAGTGTTTATTGTACTGATAAACAGCTGGTGTTGTTGATAGTGAGGGGCCATGGTGTGTGTAGGGGCAGGGCGGTGCAGTGGTTGTGTGATGGGAACCAATAATCCAGAGACTGTGAGTTCAAATCCCACCGTGGGCAGTTTGAGAATTTGACTTTAATAAATCTGGAAATAAAAAGTTGGGGGAGAAATTCGGTTGCTTAGTGCCTCCAGGGGGCGCTAGGAACTTAGCGCCAGAGCGCGGCGATTTTAGCGCCGCTTGCAAAATTGACCAGTCATTTTGCGGTGCCACTAAACACTGCTGCCACGATCTCCTGCGCCCACAGATCGTGACATCGGTTGAGCGTGCAACGCCCCGGTAGCGCCCCGGACTGGATACTGAGTCGCGCCCCCTGCCTTAGCGCCTGCCACTAGCAACGACAGGTAGAGGGGAACGTTTTCAAGTCGGGAAGGGGCTGGGGGAGCGCCCTTTAAAGGCGGGCGCTTCCTGCCTTTTCTTGTCGGCAAAATGTTTGGTTTTAACGCTGTTCTGAGGAGATTTGGCCCTCAGCACCACATTCGAGGTCGCTAAGCTCTGAGCTCTTTCCCTGGGCCTGTCCATTAGTGCTTCCAACACAAATGCTTTCGAGGTCTCTCCAGGCTGAGATTCCAGGCTGCAATAAGCAGGGAGTGGCTGGCCAGCGAGATGGCCCCTCCCCTTTAAGAACTGGACGGCGCCGGTCTGTCTGGCTTCCATGGTTACGGACATCGCCTGAGCTTCGGTAGTGCTCTGAGGTAGCGCCTCGCTCCCCGATGTCAGCGCCTTCAGAGAGGTGAGTCAGCGCCTGATTTAGCGCTCCAATCACCTCCAGGGGTGATAGAGGCGAATTTTGCAGTCGGAGGCGGTAATTAGCGCCGGGCACTAAACTTTGCGCCTGGCCGATATTAGCCCCAAAATGGGCGATACCCAATTTTCCCACCTGGTCTCAGTAAAAGTGACCATGAAACTGTCGTAGAAACCCAACTGGTTCACTAATCGCCTCGATTTTATAATTCTCATCCTTGTTTTCAAATCCCTCCATGATCTCCTCACCCCTCCCTATCTCTGTAATCTCCTTCAGCCCCACAACCCCCCGAGATCTCAGCGCGCCTCTAATTCTGGCCTCTTGAACATCCCCGATTTTAACGGCAGGTTTCCTTCCCAAAAGGATATTACAACAACAACCACTTGTATTTATATAGCGCCTTTAACGTAGTAAAATGTCCCAAGGTGCTTCACAGGAGCGATTATCAAACAAAATTTGACACCGAGCCACATAAGGAGATATTAGGACAGGTGACCAAAAGCCTGGTCAAAGAGGTCGGTTTTAAGGAGCGTCTTAAAGGAGGAGAGAGAGGCGGAGAGGTTTAGGGAGGGAATTCCAGAGCTTAGGGCCCCGGCAGCTGAAGACACGGCCACCAATGGTGGAGCGATTATAATCGGGGATGATCAAGAGGGCCGAATTAGAGGAGCGCAGAGATCTCGGGGGGTTGTAGAGCTGGAGGAGATTGCAGAGATAGGGAGGGGGGCGAATCCATGGAGGGATTTGAAAACAATAATAATCATAATCCACTTTATTGTCATTGATAGTGCACAAGTGCAGTACAACGAAATGTAGGCTTGCGGCTCCCGAGAGTGTACATTTAGATTAAGACATTTAAACATTCAACATTCATTTGGCTTGTAATACATTAACATAAACATAACCATAATAAAGTGCATTGGCAGATGTGCAGGCTTTAGAGTTTATTTGTGGAGTTCAGTAGGATGACAGCCCTGGGAAAGAAGCTGTTCCTAAATCTGGTCGTACGGGTGCGAATGCATCTGTAGCGTCTCCCAGATGGCAGGAGGGTGAACAGACTGTGGCTGGGGTGGGTAGGGTCTTTGATGATGGTCAGTGACCTCCGTAAACAGCGTTTCTGGTAGATGTTCTCTATGGTTAACCAGAAACCAATGTAGGTCAGCGAGCACAGGGGTGATGGGTGAAGCAGGTTGACACAGAGGGAAATAGCAGTCAAGGGAATTTCAGATAAATAAGGAAAAAGGAAAAGAAATTAACTTGCATTTATATAGATCCTTAAGGTGTCCCAAAGTGCTTTACAGCCAATGAACTATATTTGAAGTGTAGACACTGTTGTAATGTAGGGAATGCAGTAGCCAATCCCTGCACAGCTTTAACTGCCCACTTGTTACGGATGGTATTTTGTATATGAATGTGTTAAGCGACATTCTCTCTGGAAATTCTCGAGATGCCTGGGTCGATGCGCTAAGCTCCAGTTGTGCTGCTAATCGCAGTCACGCCCACTGCAAGCATTTCTGCAATATAATTACACAGAATGTACAGCACAGAAACAGGCCATTCGGCCCTCTGGTCTGTGTCGGTGTTTGTGCTCCACACGAGCCTCCTCCCACCCCTCTTCATTTCACCCCATCAGCATATCCTTCTATTCCTTTCTCCCTCATGTGTTTATCCAGCTTCCCCTTAAATGTATCTCTGCTATTCATCTCAACCACTCCCTGTGGTAGCGAGTTCCACATTCTCACCTCTCTCTGGGTATAGAAGCTTCTCCTGAATTCCCGATTGGATTTATTATTGACTATCTTATATTGATGCCCCTGGTTCTGGACAACCCACAAGTGGAAACATCTTCTCCACGTCTACCTTCTGTGCTGTAAACTTCAAATGTTGAATAGTAACGGCACATGGACAATGTTGAGCATGTATTACTGTTTAAAGGTTGCATCTGTGGGCTTTTTCCAATGGCTGGGTAACATCTGGGCGTTGCTGAACTGTGGGAGCTCAGCTCACCAGAGATGACAATGTCACTGCTCGCGGTGGCTGCTTCATTTTTGCCATGGCTAGTACCGCCACCTCTAACGGAGTCCTGGAAGAACAGTATCCTGGGGTGTCTCTTGTCCCCTCCAGTAACACAGGCATTAGCACCGCCCCATCAACATCACACCTATCAGCTAGTAGCAATGCTCCAAAATAAAGGCAATGTTGCAGGAAAAAAGATTGCGGGAATAGCCATGGCTGACAACAACAACTTGCATTTATATAGCACCTTTAACATAGTAAAACCCAGGGTGCTTCACAGGAGTATTATTAGACAACAGTTGACACCGAGCCACATGAGGAGACATTAGGACAGGCGACCAAAAGCTTGGTCAAAGAGGTCGGTTTTAAGGAGCGCCTTAAAGGAGGAGAGAGAGGGGGAGAGGTTTACGGAGGGTATTCCAGAGTTTAGGCAACTAAAGGTACAGCCGCCAATGACGGGACGATGGAAATCGGGGATGCGCATGGTGGGAAGGTGAAGAACAGCTCATGAGTCTATCTTTAACAGTCTTGTGCAATGTTCCCAGTAATTATTTTTGGAATGCGAGCAAACTCTTTGCTATCCAATTGGATGATTCTTGACTCTGTAAAACAGCCTTTTATTTCCAACTCCAATATTTTTGTAACTAATAATCGAAAGTGTTGAAAGAGATTAAGAAGACGTACATTTTGTTAATGTCCCGATGATGTTTCTCCCCGGGTGTTGCTGGCCGCAGTGTCCTGGAGATTAATCGTTCATTCCTGGAGACTCCAGGCCAATCCCGGAGTGTTGGCCACCCCAGTGTCCACAGTGTGTGGGAAATTGTACAAACCCACGTCATACATCAAAGCGTCACGCATGCAAAGTGTCCGCCACACTTGCACCTGATTGGCTCAGATAGCTGTTCTCTGTTAAATTAACCATGCTGATTCGTTCAAACATAGACAGGTAGGAAAACCTGCCAATCACAAGCCAGTAGACAGTTCTGACCCGTCAGCTCATAAAAAACTAACCAATCAAGCCTCTCAAAATATTTATCCCTCAACCAACATCACTGAAACAGATGATCTGGTCATTATCACATTGCTGTTTGTGGGAGCTTGCTGTGCGCAAATTGGCTGCTGCGTTTCCCACATTACAGCAGCTTCAATGTAACACCTCATTGGCTGTGAAGCGCTTTGGGTGGTCCTGAGGACATGAAAGGTGTGGTAGAAATGTGAGTCTTTCTTTCTTTTGTTCGTTCTTAAAGGTGAACAATCAGGAACCAGCAGCCCACCACAAACTCAATCAAACAAATCTTTGGGTTTTTTTTCTTAAAAGCCACCAATCCACAACAGGAAACTCAAGCAAAACCAACCAATCACGTCACTCGTTTTTCTTTACAAACTACCAATCAGCAAAAAGCAACTGCAGCAAAACAAACCAATCAGTTTCTCAAAGAGTATTTTCTGAATTTATCTGGCTCGAACGTTGCTTGTTCAGTTTGCTAACCATGTGTAGATAAAATATCCAATTGGCGTCATAACAAGTACAGAAAATTTGACTAATTCACAAATTTAAACTTACTCATGAACGTGTTGGTAATCCAGCCAGTAAGATTTCCCTCCAGGACTCTGCTCCCTGACAAAGCCTGGAGATTGATTTGTTGAGCTGGACTTTGATCTTGTGACCCCGATAGTTTTGAGGGTTCTGCACACACCCATTGCCCCTCCTCACTGTCCTGCTTCCTAAAGTAGCATAAGGGAAGGAAACACTCCTTTTGTAACTGCGAGAAACATGCCTGAATTAGGAACATAGGGACAGGAGGAGGCCTTTCAACCCCTCGAGCCTGTTCCACCATTCAATGAGATCATGGCTGATCTGTATCTTAACTCCATCTACCCGCCTTTGCCCCGTATCCCTTAATCCCTTTGGTTAATAAAAATCTATCAATCTCAGTTTTAAGATTAACTATTGACCGAGCATCAATTGCCATTTGCAGAAGTGAGTTCCAAACCTCTACCACCCTTTGTGTGTAGAAGTGTTTCCTAATTTCACTCCTGAAAGATCTGTCCCTAATCTTTAGGCTATGTCCTCTAGTCCTAGACTCACCAACCAGCAGGAATAGTTTCTCTCTATCTACCAATGTTCCCCATAATTTAATTTGGTTGTGCGGTCCCTTTAACAGGCTGCGCGACCCATTCATTGTTTCACACAAGCGCCAATTTCACATTTGAAAAGACGGCCGCGGGCTGCGCAGGACCTACAGACGGCCGCGGGCTGCGCAGGACCTACAGACGGCAGCGGGCTGCATGGGACTTACAGACGGCAGCGGGCTGCGTGGGACCTACAGACGGCAGCGGGCTGCATGGGACCTCCAGACGGCAGTGGGCCGTGCGGGACCTCCAGACGGCCGCGGGCTGTGCAGGACCTCCAGACGGCCGCGGGCTGTGCGGGACCTCCAGACGGCAGCGGGCTGTGCGGGACCTCCAGACGGCAGCGGGCTGCGTGGGACCTCCAGACGGCAGTGGGCCGTGCGGGAGCTCCAGACGGCCGCGGGCTGTGCGGGACCTCCAGACGGCCGCGGGCTGTGCGGGACCTCCAGACGGCAGCGGGCTGCGTGGGACCTCCAGACGGCAGTGGGCCGTGCGGGAGCTCCAGACGGCCGCGGGCTGTGCGGGACCTCCAGACGGCCGCGGGCTGTGCGGGACCTCCAGACGGCCGCGGGCTGTGCGGGACCTCCAGACGGCCGCGGGCTGTGCGGGACCTCCAGACGGCCGCGGGCTGTGCGGGACCTCCAGACGGCAGTGGGCTGCGCGGGACCTCCAGACGGCCGCGGGCTGCGCGGACGGAACATCACTATCGACCGTGTCAGTTCCCCTTAATATCTTGAAAACGTCAATCTGATCACTCCTTAATTTTCTAAATTCCAGTGAACACATCCCTAGTTTGTGTAATCTCTCCTCGTAATTTAACCCCTTGGAGTCCGGGTATCATTCTGGTAAACCTACGCTGCACTCCCTCCAAGGCCAATATATCCTTCCTAAGGTGTGGTGCCCAGAACTGCTCACAGTTACCCCAGGTTGGGGGATTTTGCCAGTTACCTTTAGTCCAGACTTCTCTCATTTCCCCCTCTCCTGATACAAACTCCAGGTGGCTGATTTCTCCCGTCTGATTGTAGCCCACTCTCTCCCGCCCCCCAGCCTGGCCTCAATCTATTTCATTCCCTGTGCCTCTTTAGTCTTGACCAAGGGTTTTGACCCGAAACGTTGACTCTAATTTCTCTCCACGGATGTTGCCTGGCCTGCTGAGTTTTTCCAGCATTTTCTGTTGTTATTTTGGACCTCCCTCCTTCCCTCCCTCTAATACTGATCCCCCGGCCCCGAACATCTCTTGCTTCTCAGGATGCTGTTTTTCTGCCAATCTCTTTCCCCGTCGCTGTGTGCTGCACTCTGAGGCTCTGTTCATGACCTTTGCTGAGCCTAGCGTGTCCTCAGCTCCTGGCTCCTCCCTCCCGACCCCCTCCCCACCCCATGACCTGAAAGCTCTTTGACCTCTAGTGCTCACTGCCCACACCCCATGACCTCAATTCCCCCCTCCTCACCCCGAGCGACCCATTCCTAGCCACTGCCTCCCCGTGTTCCTTGCTTGGCTCCACTTGCTCACAGCTCTTGAATTACATTCTCTCTCTCCCTCAGCATTTAATCCTCTCCTCCTTTCCAAGTGCTCATTGCGTCTCCCCCTGTTAACTGACCCTAGCCCTCCAGCTGAGTGTTCACAGGTCCCCGGGCTCTGGCTCCAGCTCCCCACAGTGCGGTCTGATACCCTCCCCTGAGCATTCACTCGCCCTAGCACCCTCCCCCCAAACTCCACCCCCTTCCCAAGCCCGCCCAGCCTTGCTTGCCCCTTAGGAGCATAGGAACAGGAGGAGGCCCATCAGCCCCTCGAGTCTGTTCCGCCATTCAATTAGATCATGGCTGATCTGTATCTTAATTCCATCTACCCTTCTAAATGTTTATTCAGAATGCTCCCAGATCTTCGCCGCACTGAATCACCCTCCCTTCCTCGAGTAGTAACAAGTCCCACACCTCCAGCTCCAACTCCAGACCCTGCCCCTTCTGTGAGACTCCCACGACCACCGCCCCCAACCTCAGTTTCTTTTCCCCCCCGCTTGTGTTGCAACAGTCTGCTCCAAACCCAGTATGTGTTCACTGACATTGTACTGCACACACTGGGCTTAGAAATTGGGAAGGTCGGCAAAAGAATGTGCGAGAGGCGCACCGAGAGGTTGGTCAAAACGGGAAATAGAGGGGAGGAGAGATTGTGGAAACAGTGAGAGAGAAACAACAACAGCGAGATACTCCTCTCCAGGCCAGAGTTCCAATGGGCTGGAACTTCTGCCCACCCGTCCTGTGTGTGGGATCTTGCTGTGCACGAATTGGCTGCCGTGTTCAACAGTGACTACACTTCAAAAGTACTTCATTGGCTGTAAAGCACTTTGGGACGTCCTGAGGTTGTGAAAGGCGCTATAGAAATGCAAGTTTTTCTTAGGGGTGCAGATTGCCCCGAAGACCAAGTGTAAGCTCCTCCCCTCGCTCCACAGGAGGACACAGAGCCACTCCCACCGCTCCCCGGGGACGACTCCCTCCTTCCACATGGCGGCTCTGGGAGCGGCAGTGCATGGGGCAGCTGGGAGATCAATCCTCTGTGCCCTGAGACCCCCACTGCCCCCCCCACCTTGGCATCGTTTGCATGGGGTCATGGGGTGGGCAGGAACAGAGCTAGCGGGAGTCTCAGTGGGTTTGGGGGGGCAGTGAGGGGAGAGTGAGGGGAGAGTGAGGGGGCAATGGTGGGAATGAGGGAGAGTGAGGGGGAGTGAGGGGGCAATGGTGGGAATGAGGGAGAGCGAGGGGGCAATGGTGGGAGTGAGGGGGAGTGAGGGGGCAATGGTGGGAATGAGGGGGAGTGAGGGGGCAATGGTGGGAATGAGGGAGAGTGAGGGGGCAATGGTGGGAATGAGGGGGCAATGAGGGGGCAATGATGGGAGTGAGGGGGAGTGAGGGGGCAATGGTGGGAGTGAGGGGACAATGGTGGGAATGAGGGGGCAATGAGGGGGCAATGGTGGGAATGAGGGGGAGTGAGGGGGCAATGGTGGGAGTGAGGGGAGAGTGAGGGGGCAATGAGGAGACAATGGGGGAGTGAGGAGACAATGAGGGGGCAGTGAGGGGGCAGTGAGGGGGCAGTGAAAGGGCAATGGGGGAGAGAGAGGGGTGAAGTAGGCCACACCTCCCAAATTTTCCCTCATCCTGCCCGATTTTGGTTGGGATCGCAGATGAGATTGCCTCTAACAGACTCCATAATGAGAGAAATGGGGGCCTGGTCACAGGCTGTGGTAGTGTGGGCGAGCTCTCTGTCCCCCGGGTCTGGTCACAGGCTGTGGTAGTGTGGGTGAGCTCTCTGTCCCCCGGGTCTGGTCACAGGCTGTGGTAGTGTGGGTGAGCTCTCTGTCCCCCGGGCCTGGTCACAGGCTGTGGTAGTGTGGGCGAGCCCTCTGTCCCCCGGGCCTGGTCACAGGCTGTGGTAGTGTGGGCGAGCTCTCTGTCCCCCGGGCCTGGTCACAGGCTGTGGTAGTGTGGGCGAGCTCTCTGTCCCCCGGGTCTGGTCACAGGCTGTGGTAGTGTGGGCGAGCTCTCAGTCATGTCTGGCTATGCTTCTGTACATTGAGGACTGTAGTGTATGTACCTTGAAGAAGGAACTATATTCTGCAGCCCCTGTATACTGCAGTACCAGTAGTGACCACCCCTGTATATAAGCCTGTGCAGTAACTTTGTATAGTAGTTCCAGTTTTGTCTCCATTCAGTAAACACCTGTTATAACCAACTTCTGCAGTCCGTGTCTCAATTACACACGGACATTACATTGGCGACAAACAGATCCGAACTTACCTACAGTTCTGCACCACCTCACGGGGATCCATCCCTGAAGCGAAGTTGTTAGAGGTCGAAGCCAGAAGGAAGAAATCAAAAAAAAAAAAAAAAAACAGAAGAAACGGGCGTCGACCGTGGGCAACCGCCCTCTGATTCATCGAATTCGAAGATTTGCAGGAGAGGCTGTCAAGAGCTGGGCTTGGTTATCCAGTCTATGGTGTTCCAGCTAATCGGGCTGGTGGCAGGTAGTACACTGATCCTTCCTGGGCTGCGGCGGGCTAGAGCTCGATCGGGTGGCTTTTCAACGGGGCCGAGCAGCGTTGTCAGGAAGAGGAGAGAGAGAGAGAGGGTGGAGCACACAGGGCGCGGCCGGTGCTACGAAGCCGGGCAGCGTACAGACCCGAGAAGAGGGAGGGAAGTGTCCCATAGGGTCTGCTCTGACGACAGGAACAGCAATTAAAATAAAAGAAAAAGAAATTAGAAGCGCAGAAAGCCGCGAGGAGCTGCAGTTTGCCACGGGGACCGCGGAGAGCGGCGTTGGCAGCAGCGCGGGGGGAAGCGCGCGAAGACCATAGGGCGTCGCCATCAAGGCATAAAAACGCCAGCAACAGTGCTGGCAGCAGCGGAAAAGGCAGAAAGCACGGGAGGCACCATCTTAATCCAGCAGGGAAGAAGGCAAAGCGCAGGAGGCGCCATCTTAGATCTCCAAGATGCCGAAGACTGGCAATATCACTGCCTTCGATAATGCAATAGAAGACTGGACCACGTATGTGGAAAGAGTCAAAGTATATTGCAAGGCAAATGAAGTAGCCGATGAGAAAAAAGCATCGGTACTACTAAACTTAATGGGCGCAAGAACGTACGGCCTATTGCGGAACCTGATCACTCCAGTCAAACCGATGGAGAAGAGTTTTAACGAAATTGTTGATATCCTACAGGAACACCTAAATCCTACACCGCTGCTGATAGCAGAAAGATTTAAATTCCACAAGAGAAATCAGCATAAAGATGAGAGCAATGCTGATTACCTTACGGAACTACACAAGCTATCAAAGCACTGCCAGTTCGGAGCAGGACTGGCAGGTACCCTATGGGACAAATTTGTCTGTGGACTCCTGAGTGAAGGAACCCAGAAGAGGTTACTCTCAGAGAAAGAGCTGACGCTAGATAAGGCTTTCAGCGTGGCAGTATCGTACGAAGCAGCAGCAAGGGGAGCTGCAGAAATACAGCAAAAGCCACAGGAATACGGCACCCATGAAATGACACGGGGATTTGAAAAATGTTATCGCTGCGGCAGAACAACCCATGACCAGAAGGACTGCTGGTTCAAGGACAAAACATGCAGGCAATGCGGAAAGATGGGACACATTGCACGAGTTTGCAGGTCCGGGAAGAAGAGTAACGACAACAAAAAGACTACTAAGGAAAAGTACAGGAAAGTACAAAAGATGACGGACAGTAGTTCCGAAGACCAGGAGAGCGATAGTGAATCCGGGAACAAGAGACTAAGCTGTCTCAAACTACACAACGTAATCGCAAAAGAGGATCACTGAACCATTTGGGTCACCCTCACGATAGCAGGGTCCCAAGTCAAAATGGAATTGGATACAGGATCAGCCCTGAACGTCATGAATCGACGAGACTACGAGCGGCTATTCTCACACATACCCTTGAAAGACACATCCATTGTCTTGAAGACATATACGGGGCAGAAAGTATACCCCAGAGGGAAAATAAGGGTGCCTGTCGAATACAACGGCAAGGAAATACAGAAATTGTATCTGTACATACTGCAAGATGGTGGACCACCATTATTGGGACGTGAATGGATCAGAAAGATAAGTTTACACTGGCACTCCATTCAGGCACTGACTGTGGCTGATAAAAAGGACGACGACGTCACACCTGGACGATTGTCAAAAATCTTAGCTAATGCTAAAGAGGTATTTCAACAAGGACTGGGAACTCTTAAAGGCGTAATCGCCTCGATAAAAATAGAAGAGAATGCAATTCCCAAGTTTTTCAAAGCAAGACCGGTACCGTATGCAATTCGCCCAGCCGTCGAGGCAGAGCTGGAGAATCTGGAGAATGCAGGCGTGTTATCTAAGGTAGACTGGAGCGAGTGGGCGACACCCATCGTTCCTGTCATGAAGAAAACATTAAACAATAAGTCTGAGGAGCCAAGGAAGGTTCGCACCTGTGGGGACTTCAAGGTGACTGTGAACCCAGTCCTTCACACAGTACAGTATCCTCTTCCGAGGATAGAAGATATTTTCGCCTCACTATCTGGAGGGAAACGTTTTACAAAAATTGACCTAGCGCAAGCATATTTGCAGATGGAAGTTGAAGAATCCTCTAGGAAATATCTCACGATAAACACTCACAAAGGTCTTTACCAGTATAATCGACTGGTATTCGGAGTAGCATCAGCTCTGGCTATATGGCAAAGAGCGATGGAACAAGTCCTGCAAGGGATTCCGGGGACTCAGTGTTACTTGGACGACATCCTAGTGACAGGTGAAAATGACAGTGAACACCTTGCCAACCTAGAGCAGGTGCTCACTAGACTAAGAGAACATGGGCTACGAGCCAATCGCCCCAAGTGCAAGTTTTTTAAGAAACAAATATCGTATTGTGGCCACGTGATTGATGAAGAGGGGTTACATAAGTCCCCTGACAAAATTGAAGCGGTAGTTAAGGCTCCAGCGCCTGAAAATGTGTCGCAACTGAGGTCATTCCTCGGATTGGTGAATTACTACCATAGGTTTTTGCCGAATTTGTCCACAATTCTGCACCCACTGAACGCCCTGCTACAAACTGGAGTAGCATGGAAATGGAGCGATAAATGTAAGCGGGCCTTTCAGAAGTGTAAAGGCCTGATCACTTCAAGAGAAGTATTGGCTCACTACAGCCCATCACTACCGATAAGACTGGCGTGTGATGCGTCTCCGTACGGCGTTGGAGCGGTACTGTCACATAAATCCCTTGATGGTTCAGAGAGGCCGATAGCTTTTGCGTCACGCTCGTTAACTGCAGCCGAGCGTAACTACGCCCAGATTGACAGAGAGGCCCTCAGCTTGGTGTGGGGGGTGAAGAAGTTCAATCACTACCTGCACGGACAGAAATTTACTCTACTAACTGATCATCAACCTCTTGTCTCCATTTTCAACCCTAAGAAGGGCGTCCCGATAATGACAGCACAACGGCTACAGAGGTGGTCCCTTTTCCTAGGGGCACACCAATATGACATCGAGTACAAAGGAACTAAACAGCATGGGAATGCTGATGGATTGTCGCGCCTACCGTTGCCGACGGTGGAAGAAGCACCTGCAGTGGATCCTGTGGAGATATTCCACTCGACCATAGTCGAATGTCTACCTGTGACGAATGCAAACATAGAAAAGGAAACACGAAATGACCCGACACTCTCCAGGGTCTATGATTTAACGGTGAAGGGATGGCCAGCACATGGCGAACCACTGTTGCCAGCATTCTCGCCGAGAAGAGAACAGCTGTCAGTGTGCCGAGGAACCTTGATGTGTGGATCCAGAGTAGTAATTCCACCCAAATTGAAGGATAGAGTGCTCAATGAGCTTCATGAGGGTCATCTGGGAGGGGTAAAAATGAAGAACTTAGCCAGAGCGTTTGTGTGGTGGCTGGGAATCGATAGAGAAATTGAAGAGATGACCAAGAGCTGTACAGGATGCCAGAAGGTCCAAAACGCCCCACCACAAGCCCCTCTACATCCATGGGAGTGGCCCTCATCCCCATGGCAAAGGGTACACATAGATTTTGCTGGTCCATTTATGGGCTCGATGTTTTTAATTGCGGTGGATGCACATTCAAAGTGGCCAGAGGTAATAAAAGTGTCCTCAACCACCACAGAAAAAACTATCACAGTCTTACGAACCATATTCGCCAGAAATGGGCTGCCTGAACAGATTTGCTCCGACAATGGACCACAGTTTGTGTCTGAAGAGTTCCGGAGGTTCTTAAAGAACAATGGTGTTAAGCATTACACATCCGCCCCATATCATCCAGCCACCAATGGATTGGCTGAGAGGTTCGTTCAAACATTCAAGAAGGCTATCAAGGCAATGTGTAATGAAGACATACCCCTACAACACAAGGTGGATAACTTCTTGTTTGCCTACCGGAATGCGACACATGCGGTTACCAACCAAACTCCAGCCATGATGTTCTTCAATCGAAGACTAAGATGCCGCTTGGATTTGGTTAAGCCAAACATCAGAAGAAATGTGGAGAACAGGCAGTTTCAGAATATGAATGAAAGGCCAACCAGGAGTTTCAAGATAGGCCAACCAGTTTTGGCCCGGGACTACTGCACAGAGAAATGGCAGCTAGGAACAATCTGCACACGGCAAGGACCTCTAATGTATACCGTGGACGTTGGAGAGAGCATTGTAAGACGCCATGCTGACCAGATTCTAGAGTCACTGGGAAACGTCAACTCCACACCACGATCTGATACACCTGGCGATGAAACCGAAGTACCAATTGCATCTACCGCAGAATCGGTGATATTGGAAGCAGACGAACCAAACAACGACGTTGATCCCAAATCAACTTTGCCAGAAGAACCTGATACCCCAAAGAGGCGTTATCCAGACAGAATCAGGAAGCCTCCTCAAAGACTGAATTTATAATTGATTAACTTCAGCTAATGTATATAGCAACTGTAATTGTAAATATGTTATTTAATTATTAATCGAATGTGATGTACTGTTTAGCTAAAAGGGGAGGAATTGTAGTGTATGTACTTTGAAGAAGGAACTATATTCTGCAGCCCCTGACTGCAGTACCAGTAGTGACCACCCCGGTATATAAGCCTGTGCAGTAACTTTGTATAGTAGTTCCAGTTTTGTCTCCATTCAGTAAACATCTGTTATAGCCAACTTCTGCAGTCCATGTCTCAATTACACACGGACATTACAAGGACTCTTGGATCTCATCCTCAATTGGGCAGCTCACCTTTGGAACAAACACTTCTTTGTGTTTGACGTTGGCCTGTGGGCAACTATTGCAAAAGTCACATTTATTGCCTTTCCCTTATTGCTCTGAGGCCAACCACGTGGGTGTGGGACTGGAGTCACCTATAGGCCCAGACCGGGTAAGGACGGCAGGTTTCCTTCCCTAAAGGACGTTGGTGAACCAGTTGGGTTTTTACGACAATCCGACAGATTCAGTCACTTTTCTTGAGACCAGCCACAAGATTTATTGGATTCAGTTGCCACGGTGGGATTTGAACTCACGGCCAGTACCGTAACCATTAGGCCACCATCCCCTTACAGGGCAGAGCCTGAGGCGTACGTTTCATGATATGGTGATCCCATTAGATCTCAGTGCGACAGGCTCTCGGACTGGGAAATCGGGCACAGGTGTTGGCATCTGATGTGTGGCCTCCAACGGATTTCCATCGGGAGCAGCCAACATGTAAAATCTACCTGATTGGTGGGTGGGACGGAGTCAAACTGCCTCACAGAACCGTGCCTCTCGGAGCCCAAATCAGGAGTGGGAATCCGTAACTCAGTGAGGTCCTCCAGGGCAATCCTGCCAGCCTCACTGAGCTGCCTGTCCAGGTCCCCCATCTATCTCCCTGCTGGTCTACAGGCCCAGTTTGTAATATTACCCTCAAATCTAATCTGGAAAAGAAGCCTTTCTCTGCAACAGTGTGCCGGCTCCAGCCCAGTGACTGCTCCTGTTACCGGGGATTGCTTGTCCTTGCCCCTTACTCCACAATGCTTCACTGAACATTGTGCACTCTCACACTCCCTCTGTGTGTGTGTCTCCCTCTCTTTGTCTGTCTTTCACTCCCTGTCTCTCACACTACCTCTCTCTCCTTGACTGTCTATCACTCAGACTGTTTCTCACATTCTCTCTCTCCCTTTTGTCTGTTTCTCTATCTGTCTTTGACTGTCTGTCTCTCTGTCTGTATCTCTCTCTCTCTCTCCCTTGGTCTGTTTCTGTCTCTATACCTTTGACTCTCCAACTCTCTCTCTCTCACTATCTCTCTCTGTCTTTATCGCTCTCCATCTCTGTCTGTCTGTCTCTGTCTATCTTTGTCTGAGTGTGTGTGTCTCTCTGTCTGTCTCTGTCTGAGTGTGTGTGTCTCTCTGTCTGTCTCTGTCTGAGTGTGTGTGTCTCTCTGTCTGTCTGTCTCTGTCTATCTCTGTCTGAGTGTGTGTGTCTCTCTGTCTGTCTGTCTCTGTCTATCTCTGTCTGAGTGTGTGTATCTCTCTGTCTGTCTGTCTCTGTCTATCTCTGTCTGAGTGTGTGTGTCTCTCTGTCTGTCTGTCTCTGTCTATCTCTGTCTGAGTGTGTGTATCTCTCTGTCTGTCTGTCTCTGTCTATCTCTGTCTGAGTGTGTGTGTCTCTCTGTCTGTCTGTCTCTGTCTATCTCTGTCTGAGTGTGTGTGTCTCTCTGTCTGTCTGTCTCTGTCTATCTCTGTCTGAGTGTGTGTGTCTCTCTGTCTGTCTGTCTCTGTCTATCTCTGTCTGAGTGTGTGTGTCTCTCTGTCTGTCTGTCTCTGTCTATCTCTGTCTGAGTGTGTGTATCTCTCTGTCTGTCTGTCTCTGTCTATCTCTGTCTGAGTGTGTGTCTCTCTGTCTGTCTCTCTCTCTCTCCGCCCCACCCCCCGATTTCTCTATGGGAACAATGGCAGTGTAAGCTCTACAGACCATCGAGGCAATCCCAAAGATGAGACCTCAAACACCCAAACCCTCAGTTGGAATTACATAGAATTGTACAGCACAGGAACAGGCCATTCGGCCCAACAGGTCTATCTATCCCACGCTATTGGGACACACAAACTCCAGCCCCAAGATAGACTCAGCCTTCACATCTTGCACAACTTGGAAAAAAACACAATCACTTTAACAAAAAACATTGCAACAGATATTTTTCCTGCCTAAATAAGAGGTTTTAAAGTCTGATATTTTAGACTATAGACTGACTGCAATCTGTAGGGGAGAGGTTTCAATGACATCGCAGCGTGGGCTGCTTGTTCTGCAGCAGTGCGATCTGTCCCTGTGTGTGAGACAACTCTTACACACTCACACACTCTCTTACATACTCACTCTCTCTTATACACTCTCACTCTCTCTTACACGCTCACACTCTCTCACACACTCAGTCTTTCTTACACACCCACACACTCTCTTACACACTCACTCTCTCTTACACATTCATACTCTCTCTTACACACTCATACTCTCTCTTACATGCTCTCACATGCTCTCACACACTCTCACTCTCCCTTACACACTCTCTTACACACTCACACTCTCTCTTACACACACACACACTCTCTTACACACTCTCACACTCTCTTACACACTCACACTCTCTCATACACACTCAATCTTACACAATCACGCTCTCCCTTACACACTCACACTCTCTCTTACACACTCACTCTTTCTTACACACTCACACTTTCTCTCTTACACACTCACACTCTCTCTCTTACACACTCACTCTTTCTTACACACTCACACTTTCTCTCTTACACACTCACACGTTCTCATACACACTCACAATCTCTTACACCCTCAGCCTCTCTTACACACTCACACACTTGCTTACACACTCACATGCTCTCTTACACACTCACATGCTCTCTTACACACTCACACTCTCTCTCTTACACACTCACACGCTCTCTCACACACTCACACTCTCTCTTACACACTCACATGCTTTCTCTTACACACTCACACTCTCTCTTACACACTCACAGGCTCTCTCACACACTCTCTCTTACACACTCACACTCTCTCACACACTCACACTCTCTCTCTCTTACACACTCACACTCACTCTTACACACTCACACTCTCTTACACACTCACACGCTCTCTCACACACTCACACTCTCTCTTACACACTCACACTCTCTCACACAATTTTTTTTTTACAATTTAATCGCTTTATTGGCATGATAAGTTACATCTTATGTTGCCAAAGCATCAAAATACATTTATGGTTTAGCACATAAACGCAGTTCTATTCATACAGTGTATAAACAGGTATATCCCTGAGTGTATAAATATACATTCGCATTGTTTATATATATTTTTTTCTTAGTTTACTGGTTGTCCCTCTGTTCATGGCAAGCTGTAACATAGTGCGCCGCCAGTGTTATACAGCTTCTCTCCTCTCCCAGTAGGAATGGGAGTTTTTGGTTGTCATTCAGATTTCTGAAATCAGGGCATATTTGTGAGAATTTTTGGTAGAAATTCTCCCTGATGCCCTGATATTTTCCACAAGCTGTGAGGAAGTGCATCTCTGTCTCCACCACTCCCTGACTGCAGTGAGAGCATATCCTGTCCTCTCTTGGCAGCCTGGTCTGCCTGTGTCTGCCTTTTTCGATCGCTAGGCTATGTTCGCTAAGTCTGTACCTTGTCAAGGTTCTTCTCAGTTTGTTATCCTTTACCATGGTCAGGTAATCAGCTATGTTGTATTGTCTGTTTAGGGCCAAGTAGCAATTGAGTTTGCTTTGGGTTTTTGTTGTTTCTGCCCAATATGTCAGATATTTTTCCTTTTGCTTCGCGACGATTGTGTTGGGTCGAATTCTTTGTGTTACCCTGTCACTGTCCTGGGGCTGGTTATTGTTAGTATTGTTAGCAGTTACTTCACTGAGTCCCAGGACTAGTTGACTGAGGGTATTCTTCTTTATGGTCAGCTCTTGGCATTTCAGGGCGTCGTAGTGATAGCATTGGGGATTGCTCATTTGTAGGTGATTCCAAAATTTGGTGGCTCTTTTTTGGATAGTGATTATTAATGGATATTGGCCTAGTTCCGCCCTGCATGCATTGTTTACTGTTTTCCTTTGAGTCCGGAGGATACTTTTACAGAATTCTGCATGTAGGATCTCAATTGGGTGTTTGTCCCATTTTGCAAATTCTTGTTGAGTTAGCGGTCCCCATACCTCACTGCCATAGAGTGCAATTGGTTCAATTACTGATTTGAAAATTTTGAGCCAAATGCTAATTGGGATTTCTATTTGGATTGATTTTTTGATGGCATAGAAAGCCCTTCTTGCTTTCTCTTTCAGTTCATTCACAGCCAGTTTGAAGTTTCCCGTAGAACTGATTTTTAAGCCCAAGTATGTGTAGTTAGTGGTTTGTTCAATTTTGGTTGTTCCTACTGTGAAATTTATTTTGGGTCCCTGATCACACTCACACTCTCTCTCTCTTACACACTCACACTCACTCTTACACACTCACACTCTCTCTTACACACTCACACGCTCTCTCACACACTCACACTCTCTCTTACACACTCACACGCTCTCTCACACACCTATTATGATAATGCAGCAAAACAACAACTTGTATTTCTATCGCCCCTTTAATGTAGTAAAATGTCCCAAGGCACTTCACAGGAGCGATTATCAAACAAACGCCGAGCCACATAGAGATATTAGGACAGGTGAAGAGGTTGGTGTTAAGGAGCGTCTTAAAGGAGGAGAGAGAGGTAGAGAGGAGGAGAGGTTTAGGGAGGGAATTCCAAAGCTTATAACAGGCCAAATATTGTTTGTTTTTTTGAATCATAGACTGAGTGAGTTTAGCAACAAAGAAAAGTGGGTCCAAGGGAGGCACAGAATGGGTCAGTGCATCAACATGCTTCCTGGCACGGTGAGTGTCTGCTCTCCACCATCTGATGCAAGGATCTGTGGAGCAGAGGTTAGACCCTCCCCCACAGGCTGCTGGGGGAGAATGACACACTTTTACTCTGGTGTTGGGGTTTCCCGGGGGAGTGGCGCCCATACCCCACCGTGAACCCCCAGGCACCCCCTCTCCGCTCTTATCGCCCCTCTGGATCTCCAGTCCATCTCAGAGGGCCAAGGCGTGAGGAGCTTGCTTTGGGGCTGTGTTGGAGGTACATCAGAGGCACGGGGTGTATATATCCCATGAGTGCAGTCTGTAGAGCAAAGGCTGAGCTCTAATCACTGAGAGGGCTCCAACCAGAGATCGTCATCAAAGGACATCTCCTTACCATCCATCTCCATTTACCTGTCTTTAACACAGAATGACAGGAACACAAAACAACTTCATCACAGATTTCTGACTCCACGTAAATCGCAACAGACAAACATAACCGGCAGGAAAATTCCAGCTGCTCCATCAATCCCGCCCCACACGTGCCTGAAGCATTGTGATTAGACCGCCCGCCCTCCGACCAGCAGCCGTGTGATCTACTGGGAGAGGCGAAAACACCCAGGTAAAAACCCATGACCTATAAGGGGAAAAAATTCCATTCCATCCCCCTTAGGCGATGGAAGCAAGTCCAGGAGTCAACGCTGACCATCCTTGTATTACCTGGTATTCCACACATCCAGCCCGGCACCGATCCAGCCCGGAACCGATCCAGCCCGGAACCGATCCAGCCCGGGACCGATCCAGCCCAGAACCGATCCAGCCAGGAACCGATCCAGCCCGGAACCGATCCAGCCCGGAACCGATCCAGCCCAGAACCGATCGAGCCAGGAACCGATCCAGCCCAGAACCGATCCAGCCCGGAACCGATCCAGCCCGGAAACGATCCAGCCAGGAACCGATCCAGCCCGGAACCGATCCAGCCCAGAACCGATCCAGCCAGGAACCGATCCAGCCCGGAGCCGATCCAGCCCAGAACCGATCCAGCCCGGAGCCGATCCAGCCCGGAAACGATCCAGCCAGGAACCGATCCAGCCCGGAACCGATCCAGCCCGGAACCGATCCAGCCCAGAACCGATCGAGCCAGGAACCGATCCAGCCCAGAACCGATCCAGCCCGGAACCGATCCAGCCCGGAGCCGATCCAGCCCGGAAACGATCCAGCCCGGAACCGATCCAGCCCGGAGCCGATCCAGCCCGGAAACGATCCAGCAAGGAACCAATCCAGCCCGGAACCAATCCAGCCCGGAAACGATCCAGCCCGGAACCGATCCAGCCCGGAACTGATCCAGCCCGGAACCGATCCAGCCCGGAAATGATCCAGCCCAGAACTGATCCAGACCAGAACTGATCCAGCTAGGAACTGATCCAGCCTGGCACCGATCCAGCATGGAACTGATCCAGCCTGGAAACGATCCAGCCCAGAACCGATCCAGCCCGGAACCGATCCAGCCCGGAACCGATCCAACCCGGCACCGATCCAGCCCGGAACTGATCCAGCCCGGCACCGATCCAGCCCGGAACCGATCCAGCCTGGAACCGATCCAGCCCGGAACCGATCCAGCCCAGAACCGATCCAGCCCGGAACCGATCCAGCCCAGAACCGATCCAGCCCGGAAATGATCCAGCCCAGAACTGATCCAGGCTGGAACCAATCCAGCATGGAACTGATCCAGGCCAGAACCGATCCAGCTAGGAACTGATCCAGCCTGGCACCGGTCCAGCACGGAACAGATCCAGCCAGGAACCGATCCAGCCAGGAAGCAATCCAGCCTGGAACCGATCCAGCCCGGAACCAATCCAGCCCAGCACCGATCCAGGAACCGACCCAGCCCGGCACTGATCCAGCATGGAACCGATCCAGCACGAAACCGATCCAGCACGGAACCAATCCAGCATGGAACCGATCCAGCCCTAAACCGATCCAGCCCAGAACCGATCCAGCCCGGAACCGATCCAACCCAGAACAGATCCAGCCCGGAACCGATCCAGCCCAGAACCGATCCAGCCCGGAACTGATCCAGCCCGGAAATGATCCAGCCCAGAACCGATCCAGCCCGGAACTGATCCAGCCCGGAAATGATCCAGCCCAGAACAGATCCAGACCGGAACCGATCCAGCACGGAACTGATCCAGACCAGAACCGATCCAGCCTGGCACTGATCCACCATGGAACCGATCCAGCCAGGAACCGATCCAGACCGGAACTGATCCAACCCAGAACCGATCCAGCCCAGAACCGATCCAGCCCAGAACCAATCCAGCCCAGCACCAATCCAGGAACCGATCCAGCCCGGCACCGATCCAGCATGGAACCGATCCAGCATGGAACCGATCCAGCACGGAACCGATCCAGCCAGGAATCGATCCAGACCGGAACCGATCCAGCCTAGAACCGATCCAGACCGGAACTGATCCAGCATGGAACTGATCCAGCTAGGAACTGACCCAGACCAGAACCGATCCAGACCGGAACCGATCCAGCCCGGAAATGATCCAGCCCAGAACTGATCCAGCCTGGAACTGCTCCAGCCCAGATCCGACCGGAACCAGTGCAGCCCGGAACTGGTCCAGCCCGGAACCGATCCAGGCCAGAACCGATCCAGTCAGGAATCGATCCAGCACGGAACCAGTGCATCTCTCGACACTCGCCACACGGGCCAGTCGTGGGGTTAGTTCCCACCCCCGGGAGATCCCATTCCCACTTGGGATGGGCGTGATGGGAATGCACCCTACAGTCACATGGTCCTCACTGTCACTGCACCAGGGAGATATTGCCCATCCCGGGCAGGTAAATGTCCCACAATCAGACCCAGCACCTCACTGCCTGAAGGGAAAGGGTCTGGGGAAATGCTCACACCCCAGGGCAGTGCCCACCAATCAATGCCCAACTCCTCCACTCCCCACACACACCCTCCATACCCACGCTCCCTGTGAGCTCACTGTCAGACACCTCACACAGCAAGTCCAACCTCCAGAGCCACATCAACTCAGTGAAGAACGGCTCGGAGTATCTCCATCATTCAGCAGTTTGCTTTAGGACTTCCAGCAGTGTAACTGGGCTGTTTTACTGCTTGTCCTGGGATTGGTGAACTCCTCACCAGGACCATCACTGCCCTGAGGAATGAGCTGATGTGTTTGTTCTGTTCCAAACGGGTGGTCAGGGATCACAGCACAGTGATCATCTTTACTCAATGACTGGCAGTATGGAGTTACCTAAAGTCACTCCACCACCAAGAGGGTCAGTCTCAGCATCTGGCCCTGTCCCCTGGCAGCTCCTCGCACTAACACACCGATCAACACTCGCACCCCCCAGTATAACTTCACTCAGCGTTACTCACCGCTGCCTCCAAACTCTGAGTCTGGGCCAGGAGCAGGACGGCTGGAAGCAGCCAGGAGCACATCAAGCGAAACATCGGCTAGACTCTTCCAGTGTCTGGACTTTACATTTGAGGCAGCAGTGATCCCAGCACGGAGACGGAGGAGATAGCGGGAGCCTTCCGCCTCTTCTGGGTCTTGCAGCGGTTTTGCTGAAGTAAAGTTGCAGAGTGGAGCCGTTCCTCAGTGTGTCGGAGCACAGATTGCCAGTGCCTGGGAATCTGCTCTCTGTTCCCAGTTTACTCGCTCCTCCCACCTCTCAGCTCCATCCAGGTCCCAGCCCTTAAAACATATTGCAAAGAGAGAAGGGCTCTCAGCATTAACCCTTTGAGGACTGGTGCATTTTTCAACACTCACTTTAGACTTTTTTCCACCCAGAAAATAACTGACTTGAATCTTTACTGTACTTTGGGAACCCTGAGCCTCATAAAGGATTAAAAAACTGTACAAAAATGTCAAATATTTTAAGTCACATCATTGTAGATGGCAATCTCCTCACGTTTGAAAATGTTTTTGTGTTGGAAGTGTTGGTGATTGACAATTGTACAAACTCTCTCGGTGACAAAGCCCTGACTCTTCAATCTGTAGAAATGCTCCTTCCCAATCCGCGTGAATATATATCGAGGAATTGGGCATCGGGAGCACAATATCAGACAAGGCAATGCATATCTGTAACAAAATCAGTGGTGTAACATTTTCACCAGTGAGGACGTCTCGAAAAAACCTGTGTTGAAAATTCCCAAAGTACAGTAAAGAATCGAGTCAGTTATTTTGCGGGTGGACTAACGTCTAAAGTGAGTGTTGAAAATGCACCAGTCCCCAAAGGGTTAATGCTGAGAGCCCTTCTCTCTTTGCAATATGTTTTAAGGGCTGGGACCTGGATGGAGCTGAGAGGGGAGGAGCGAGTAAACTGGGAACGGAGAGCAGATTCCCAGGCACTGGCAATCTGTGCTCCGACACACTGAGGAACGGCTCCACGCTGTAACTTTACTTCTGCAAAACCGCTGCAAGACCCAGAAGAGGCGGAAGGCTCCCGCTATCTCCTCCGTCTCCGTGCTGGGATCACTGCCTCAAATGTAAAGTCCAGACACTGGAAGAGTCTAGCCGATGTTTCACTTGATGTGCTCCTGGCTGCTTCCAGCCGTCCTGCTCCTGGCCCAGACTCAGAGTTTGGAGGCAGCGGTGAGTAACGCTGAGTGAAGTTATACTGGGGGGTGCGAGTGTTGATTGGTGTGTTAATGCCGGGGGACAGGGGACAGGGCCAGATGCTGAGACTGACCCTCTCGGTGGTGGAGTGACTTTAGGTAACTCCATACTGCCAGTCATTGAGTAAAGATGATCACTGTGCTGTGATCCCTGACCACCCATTTGGAATAGAACAAACACATCAGCTCATTCCTCAGGGCAGTGATGGTCCTGGTGAGGAGTTCACCAATCCCAGGACAAGCAGTAAAACAGCCCAGTTACACTGCTGGAAGTCCTAAAGCAAACTGCTGAATGATGGAGATACTCCGAGCCGTTCTTCACTGAGTTGATGTGACTCGGGAGGTTGGACTTGCTGTGTGAGGTGTCTGACAGTGAGCTTACAGGGAGCGTGGGTATGGAGGGTGTGTGTGGGGAGTGGAGGAGTTGGGCATTGATTGGTGGGCACTGCCCTGGGGTGTGAGCATTTCCCCAGACCCCTTCCCTTCAGGCAGTGAGGTGCTGGGTCTGATTGTGGGACATTTACCTGCCCGGGATGGGCAATATCTCCCTGGTGCAGTGACAGTGAGGACCATGTGACTGTAGGGTGCGTTCCCATCACCCTCATCCCAAGTGGGAATGGGATCTCCCAAGAGGAGGGGACTAACGTAGAATCAGCAATCTGTATCTAAATATCTTCGAGTATTTGAGAGTCCTCTGTAACTATCGTTTTGTTTCAATGACAATTAAAAGTGAAGACGAATCATTTGCATTAACTCTCGTGTTTATTTTCAGAGTTGCATCTTTGCTAATTTGGTTCTTTGGCAGCTAAATTTCCGACACATTAATGCTGTGTTATTTTTGCCAGTGTAACGTCTGACAGTTCCAAAGGCCTCCGCTCCCAGTCCGGAGCGGTGCTGGATGGGCGCGCAGGTCGGTGAAAGGACAGTGACTGTATGGGCCGACTCTACACCGATGCTCCCATCCAGTGAGGCTCCACCCGGGAGCGACACGTTGTAAAGTTACGCCTCTAACTCCCGATTCAGGTTATCGCCCCGAATTTCCTCGGGGGGAGATGGTTGCTGACCAATTGGCCGGCGTAACTTTGGCGGAAGATCGCCGCCAATCCTGGATACACACGTAAGCGAGGCTTCCGCCGATCTTGCGCCGATGTTACGCCAGCCGATCACAAGGAAATTCCCAGCGTTGGTGCTTTGCGCTGGAGGATCACGATACAATTGGAGAGCAGGAACTTTCTCGCATATTGTCGACTTTCTCTAGCCCTGATTTCAGGCCCTCCACACCCGCCTGGGTGGGAATGGTGCGGGTGGGGGACGGGGGGGTGGGGTTAATATGTGCGGCATTCCAGCCCCCCTCCCCCTCCCCACTAACTTCACTTACCTGAAAGCAGGCAGGGGAAGGACGCTTGCCCCAGAGGTGTGGGGGCGGGGCCCGAATTTAAATGGCGACCTCACTCCTGCTCCTCCTGTCCCACAAAGTAACCATGGCCGCCACCCGATTGTGATCTTTGCCGATTTCCCCCTCCCCACTTTCCTGACTGACCTTGACGGGGTCTGTTTCCGTGGGTCCCCACTGGTGCCCTGAACCACCCCCCCCAACCTCCCTCTCCCGCCCGCCGGCCACGCTGATGTCATTCCTGCGGGTTTCGAGCGGGAGTCAGTGTCGGGGTCCGGGGAGGGGGTGGTTTAAGATCTCCTGGGCCTCACGCTCTCGGGGGGGCAGAACGGATTCCCCCTTCCCCACCCCCACGTTACAGTCCCCACACCCCCGATTCCTGCCCTGGTTAAAATCAGCCCTTCTTTTTCTGCAGACACTGTGATGTGATTCGAACCTTGTTAATGGAAATGTTGTCACTTTATGGAGTTTAATGAGATGCGCATGTCATTACATAAAATGACCAATGATATTGTGTACAAATCCATTCATTAATACAGACTGGCACAAGCCCGATGATTGGGGGGGCCAACTCTGATTGGAGGCAGTCCTGGAGAATTAATCACATGATGTTCTGACCATGTGACATCTGATATTTTGGCCACGTGACATCTGATCACGTGACATTCTGACCACGTGCCATCACCGTTCAGCCCAGCTGGTCGGTGCCGGTGTTTCTGCTTCACACCAGTCTCCTCCCACCCCTCTCCATCTCACCCCATCATCATAACCTCTTCTTTTCTCCCTCATGTACTTATCTAGTTTCCCCATAAATGCATCTATGCCCTACAAATCACTATAAGTAGCAACACAATTTGATAAGGACATAAAGAGGGCCAGCAAATAACTGGCATTCACGTGTAGAGGAGTAGAATACTAAAGCATGGAGGTATTGGTCAATTCATACTGACCATTGGTTAGGCCACACTTGGAGCACTGTACGCAGTTCTGGTTTCCATGATATAAAAATGGAGACAGGGGCACTGGAGAAAATGCACAGAAGATTTCCAAGGATGATACCAGAATTGAGGGTTATAACTATCTGGAAAGACTGAACCGACTGGGGCGCTTTTCTCTTGAAGAGAAGGCTGGCCTAACAGAGGTCTTCAAAATTATGGAAGGTTTCGATAGGGTAGATGTGGAGAAGATGTTTCCACTTGTGGGGGAGACCAGAACTAGGGGCCATCAATATAAGATAGTCACTAATAAATCCAATAGGGAATTCAGGAGAAACTTCTTTACCCAGAGAGTGGTGAGAATGTGGAACTCGCTACCACAGGGAGTGGTTGAGGCGAATAGCAGAGATACATTTAAGGGGAAGCTAGATAAACACACGAGGGAGAAAGGAATAGAAGGAGATGCTGATGGGGTGAGATGAAGAGGGGTGGGAGGAGGCTGGTGTGGAGCAGAAACACCGGCATGGACCAGATGGGCCAAATGGCCTGTTTCTTGCTGTCCATTCTATGTAGTGTCAGTGAGAAGCTATTTCAGCAATGCACCAGTGTCGCCAAATTCAGGTGTCAAGGCCCAGACAGATTCCGAATTTATCCCTGCGTGTTGTCATAGTAAGATCGCTGTTGATTGTTAGTGCCTGGAAGGGATTCAGAGATGGGCAATGAAGGTGACTGCAAGGTGGTGGTATCAATCCCTCCGAGAGGCACACCAGTGCAGTACTGAGGGAGTGCTGCACTGTTAGAGGGGTGTTACTGAGGGAGTGCCGCACTGTCGGAGGGGCAGTACTGAGGGAGCACTGCACTGTCGGAGGGGCAGTACTGAGGGAGTGCCGCACTGTCGGAGGGGCAGTACTGAGGGAGCGCCGCACTGTCAGAGGGGCAGTACTGAGGGAGCCCCGCACTGTCGGAGGGGCAGTACTGAGGGAGTGCTGCACTGTCGGAGGGGCAGTACTGAGGGAGCGCTGCACTGTTGGAGGGGCAGTACTGAGGGAGCGCCGCACTGTCCGAGGGGCAGTACTGAGGGAGTGCTGCACTGTCGGAGGGACAGTACTGAGGGAGCGCCGCACTGTCGGAGGAGCGATACTGAGGGAGCGCTGCACTGTCGGAGGGGCAATACTGAGGGAGCGCTGCACTGTCGGAGGGGCAGTACTGAGGGAGCGCTGCACTGTCGCAGGGGCAATACTGAGGGAGCGCTGCACTGTCGGAGGGGCAGTACTGAGGTAGCGCCGCACTCTTGGAGGGGCAGTATTGAGGGTGCGCTGCACTGTCGGAGGGGCAGTACTGAGGGAGTGCTGCACTGTCGGAGGGGCAGTACTGAGGGAGCGCCGTACTGTCGGAGGAGCAGTATTGAGGGTGTGCTGCACTGTCGGAGGGGCAGTACTGAGGGAGCGCTGCACTGTCGCAGGGGCAATACTGAGGGAGCGCTGCACTGTCGGAGGGGCAGTACTGAGGTAGCGCCGCACTCTTGGAGGGGCAGTATTGAGGGTGCGCTGCACTGTCGGAGGGGCAGTACTGAGGGAGTGCTGCACTGTCGGAGGGGCAGTACTGAGGGAGCGCCGCACTGTCGGAGGAGCAGTATTGAGGGTGTGCTGCACTGTCGGAGGGGCAGTACTGAGGGAGCGCTGCACTCTTGGAGGGGCAGTACTGAGGGTGTGCTACACTGTCGGAGGGGCAGTATTGAGGGAGCGCTACACTGTCGGAGGGTCAGTACTGAGGGAGCGCTGCACTGTCGGAGGGGCAGTACTGAGGGAGCGCTGCACTGTCGGAGGTGCCATCTTTCGGATGAGGCATTAAAGCGAGGCCCCGTCTGCTCTCTCAGGTCGATGTAAAAGATCCCATGGCACTGTTTCAAAGAAGAGCAGGGGAGTTCTCCCCGGTGCGCTGGTCAATATTTATCTCTCAACCAACGTCACTAACAACAGATTTTCTGATCACTGTCACATTTGTGGGAGCTTGCTGACCACAAATTGGCTGACACGTTTCCTACATTATAACAGCGACTACACTTGAGAGAAGACGACACCTCTGACCATACAAATCCATTCCGCCACTCTGCACAGCCATTCCTCCACCACATATTAACATCAAAACCTGAAGTTTAATTTGTCTCCCATAACATATACTAATCTATTGTACTTTAAAAATTGATCAGTCATCATGGCTCCGAATAAGGGAAGTGTGCCTGATAATCCCCCCATCATTTAATCTCCAGCCCTTCCCTCCTCTCATGTTCCTTCCCAACTTTTCAGGCATCTGTTGGTTTCTCCTGCAGCCTCCTGCTCTTTTTCACCTCCTGTTTTAACCTTCCCTGCAGTTTCAGCCTCTTCCTTACATTAGGTTTGGGTCAAGGAGCTGCTCCTTCTCCGTCCTTCTGCCCCTCACTAACCTTTCCCTTTCCACACGATGCCTCCCCACCCCCCACTGGCATGTCTCTGTCCCCCTCTGACTCCTCACTCTCGAGCTCTACTGTAACCTCCTGATCCCCGTCAGGTACATCATCTCCTTTAGAGAGTCTTCCTGCTATCACAGTCTCTCCAACAGTGCCCCTCCCTTCGGCCTCATCTCCACCTGCTGCCTCTTTAAGGCTCCTGCCTCTTGCACCCTCTCCTTGTCTTGCCCCCTCCTGCTCCCTGAGATGTCCAACTCCCCGGCCTAGAAATTCAGTTGTTTGCGCCAGCCATTAGCGCCAGAAAAGGGTATATTTCCGGCGCTAGCCACTTAGCGCCCGGGCGCCGCCGGATCTGCGCCTACGCCGAAATTCAGTTGGGATTTAGCGCCGGCGCAAAGTGTTAGCGCCCGCTCAGCTGCGCGCGCATCTTATGACGTCATTTGGGTGTGCAACGCCGTTTGTGCGCCCCAAACCGGAAATTCAGTGGCGCCCGGCCAATGTGGGCGTGGCGCTGTTAAGAACTGTGAAGTGGAACTCAACAGAGGCCCTGTGGGATTCGGGGAGCGCTAATTAAAGGGCACATCCACTCACCCATAAAGGCCAGCCATTTCGCTGCAATGACTTTACTGCTTTGGATTTCTGGACAGAGAGCAAGGCACAGAGATTTCTGATTTCGGACAACATAGGAGAGGTATTTTTGGCTTCTAGCCAGTGCTTTGACATTTGCATCCTTGTGATTTGGCTGTTTGGAACTTTATAATGGGGGCTGTATGGGGTGCCAACCCTCAGTTGCAGCATTTTGTGCGAAGGGCTCGCAGACGCTGTGACAGAGGGCCAGCCATGCCTAGACGCAGAGGGGCCATCAGGCGTCGCCAACGTAGGCCTTACCCAGTCAGGCAATACCGGCAACAGGTGTCCTATCTCACCATGACTGCGGCGCATTGTGTGAAGAGGCTGCGCTTCAGGAGGGAGGTGGTTGCAGAGATCTGCCAGCTGCTTCACGCAGATTTGCGGCCACAGCTCATGTGCAGGACATCTCTCTCGGTGGAAGTGAAGGTCACGGTGGCTCTCAGCTTTTATGCAAGCGGCTCGTTCCAAGCCGCTGCTGCGGACATAGCGAACATCTCCCAGTTCGCCGCGCATCGCTGCATCCGGCAGGTCACCGATGCACTTTACGCGAGGAGACACCAATTCATCTCCTTCCCCATGACCCAACACAAGCAGGAGCAGCGTGCAGTCGGATTTGGCAGGATCGCGGGCTTCCCCATGGTGCAGGGTGCCATTGACTGCACGCATGTGGCTATGCGGGCACCTATCCACAATGCCGAGCATTACCGCAACCGCAAGGGCTACCATTCCCTAAATGTGCAGCTGGTGTGTGACCACAGGCAGCGCATCCTAGCTGTCAATGCCCGCTTCCCAGGAAGCAGCCACGATGCATTTATCCTGCGCCAGACTACTGTGGCTGACATGTTCGAGGCACAGCCTCCACCAAGGGGATGGCTTATCGGGGACAAGGGCTACCCTTTGTGTACATGGCTCATGACCCCGCTCCGCGCGCCCACGACCCCAGCGGAGGTGGCATACAACGAAAGCCATCAAGCCACAAGGAACCTAATAGAGCAAACGATAGGCGTCCTCAAGCAACGGTTCCGCTGCCTGGATCGTTCCGGAGGAGCTCTTCAGTATTCGCCGGATAGAGTCTCCCAGTTCATCGTCGTGTGCTGCATGCTCCACAACCTGGCGATCCGCAGGACTCAGGCACTGCCACCTGACATTGCCCCACCACCTCAAGAGGATGAGCTGGAGGACCATGAGGAGGAGGAGGAGGAGGAGCAGCCTAGGAGGGAGCGACAAGGTCCAAGGGCCGTCCGCCGGTGGCTTATTGTTCGACACTTCTAGGCCCCCTGTCAGGGAATGGCCTGGGCCAATGAACGCAGCTGAAGGCAGCCGCTCCGCAAGCCCTCAGCCGCTTAACCCAACAACCAGTTGAAACATGACACCTGCACATGGTGAAAAAATAAAAATCTTTATTTCACAAACTCAGGGCCCTTCCCACATGGAACAGCAAAACAGAGAAGACCTCCAAAAAACAGTCGAAAACTTCTGTCACTCCCAAAACCTGGGGAGGACTAACAAAACTTCCACATGCAAATGGCCTTCCTCACCGGCCTTACAAAAAAACGCGCCCCCCCCCAACACAAACACCCCCATAAAAACAAACAAGATAATGCCCCCCAGAACAGAAGCCCCCGCATGACCAAAACCCGCGCTCGCCACACTCTACTCGGCGTGCCGAGAGGGCGAGTCCTTAGAGAGCGTTCTCTTGCCCCGGCCCGACCTGCAGCTGCGCCTCAAGCTGGGCCCTGAGGCTGGGGCAAGGCTGGGGGAAGGCTCATCAGGGCGACAATGCGTCTCACCAGATGCCCTTGGGGGTCGCCCTACACGAGGGCCGGCCCAGGAGGGGCCGGCTGGTGGCTGCTGCAGCTGTGGGTGGCCATCTTCAGTTCCTGCAGCAGCTCGTCGCACCCTGGCTGGGGGAGTGGCAGTGTCGCCTGCACCAATGGGGACAAGCTGGCTGATGGCAGGCGCGCGCTGCTCGCCAGAGACACTGGCACTCGGCCGGCCTGGCAGGGGAGCAAGCGCACCAATGTGTTGGCCGCCAGACCGCTGTGCTGCAGCAGGGTGGCGGCTCGCCTGGCGACGCCTCCGCGCCAGTGCGAGGGTGGCAGAAGTTAGTGCCCCAACTGCCCTGGCATGTGCCCGCAGCTGCTGTGCCAGTGTCTGCCCAGCACCTCTCATGTGGCGACTGGCGTGCTGCGCTGCGGCGAGTTGCTGCACCCCCCTGTCGTGCGCTGCCACAAGTAGGTCCACCCCCCTGGCGTGCGCTGCCGCGAATTGTTCCAGGCCCCTGGCCTGTGATTCGGCGAAAGCCACCACACTATGTGCCAGGCTCTCCATGGCGCGAGGCATCTGCTCCACCACCTGCATAAACTCCACGTGGCGCCATTCCGACGCCGCCGACATGTCGTGCAGGAGGCGCACCTCCTGGGCGACGTCCGACTCCGGACTGGAGGGCGGACTCGCCCTCTGGGCAGAAGGCTGGCGTGGCGCCGGACCCTTGCCGCGTTCGGCCACCCTACTGGGACCAGGTTCTCCCCTCCCCTCCACCACCTGCCCCCTCTGGGCAGAAGGGCGGCGTGGTGCCGGACCCTTCCCGCGTGCGTCGACGCCACTGGTACCAGGTTCTGGCCTCCCCTCCACCGCCTCCCCCCTCTGGCCAGAAGGCTGCCCTGCTGCCGGGCCCTTGCCGCGTGCGTCCACGCCACTGGTACCAGGTTCTGGCCTCCCCTCCACCGCCTCCCCCCCGGCTCTCCTGCACGCCAGACGTCTCCCCTCCATTGCCATCTGTTGGCGCGGAGGAGGGTTCCCCGGAGGTGCCGCCTTCCTCCTGGTCCTCCACGTCCTCCTCCTCCGAGGGCCTGGCTCTCTGTGCTTCAGGGAGCACCTCCTCCTCAGCAGCTGAAAGCAGGAAGGCACAAGTGTAGCTTTAGAGTGAGGACAGGCCGACAGCCAGGGAGGCCGCAGTGGTGCATTATGCGCATTTTGCGGTCAGTGGGGAAGGATGTACATCTGATGCGCGAGGGCAAGGAGAGAGGTGCACCCGGTCATGTCCTTACCAGTGGGTTCCAGTACAGGGTCCGCATCGCCGATCGCGACAGGGCCTGTCACCCGGGCACGCAGGAGTCGTGCCACCCTCTCCTCCAGATCAGTCAGCTTCTGGTAGTCGGGACGCCCTCCACCAGTCGCTACCTGGCTCCTGGCGTTCCTCGCCAGCTTGGCCTGCAAGAGAAAGGAGGGCCTCTAAGTACAGTGTGGTGCCCTGCTGCTGTGTGTGAGGCCTCCCATGGTTGAATAGCTTGGACAGTGTGCTGCCCTGTTGCTGTGTGGGAGCCCTCCCATGGCTGAATAGCTTGGACAGTGTGATAAGTGCAGAAAGAGCTTTGATTAACATGCAAGTGCCATTGCAGCGGGAGGAGGGCTGGGCATTAGGCCTTTGATGTCCCTTTGGCCCTAATGGGAGGTGCACATGCAAGGATGAGGGGGACAGTGGAAAGGGTACTCACCTTCACCATCCGGCTGAGGTCATTGAATTTCTTGCGGCACTGGTCCGCACTCCTGGGAACATCGCAGTTGGATGAGACCCTGCGGGCAATTCTGCTCCAGGCGTTCCTGAACTGGCTCCTGGGAGCCTTCCTGCCACTAGCCGGGCACACAATCCGTCTTTTCTTGTGTACCCCATGGATGAGCACACTCAGCGCATGCTCAGAGAAGCGCTGTGCTCTGTCACGGGCCCTCTCCATTCCTCCAGGCACTGTTTTGGCACACCACCAGTGCTGAGGCCTAGTTGCAGCGCTACAGCATGCAGGGCGTGGCAGCAGTCAAAGTTGACCCTTCCCCCTTTAAGAGCTGGCCGGCGTCAGGGTGTCTGCTGACACTCAACACATGACCGCACCTGCGCTGCGCCCGGAATCGGCGATATCAAGCCGCATCGCCGGATTAGCGCCTGAACACAGCATTGCAGCGCCAGTTTCAGCGCTCGGCCAGAATCTGGTCCAACTTCACTGAATTTCGGCGAGTTGGCCTGCAGTTTCCGGCGGGCGCTAAATTTACCGAGCGCCCGACTTTAGCGCCCCAAAACTGTGCAAGCTGAATTTCTAGGCCTCCATCTTTCTTTGGAGTACTTACACTTACCCCGCACCCCACTCCCGCCTCCTCTCCCTCCGCGGACACCAGATTCTTTAGGGAGAGCTGAACCGTATTATGGCTCGACTCTGCCTTCGACCCACGCTGCTCTCTGCTCTCTTTGTCCTTTTCCACTGTACTTGGTGTGTTTTCCACCATCTCCATCCTGTTCTCTGCTTCGCAATTTTCTGCCTCTTCCTGAGCTCTCTTCTCCTTCCATTCACCAGCTGTGTCCTCCGCCTGCTCCGCTCCTCCAGCCGTTCCACTCACACCTCCTGCTCCTGCTCCCATCTCCTCGTCACTCAAGGGGCTTCCTTCTGCTGCACACTCACGGCGGGTGGGGCCTTTGTGACACACCCCACCGCAACTCCAAGTGATGTGTCCAGGCTCGCCACAGTTATAACAAGTCTGGACAGTTTTTTACAAGATGGTCGTGTCCAAGACAATAATAACAAACCTTCACCTGGTTATCATGCAGTACTCGGAAGGACTGCACCCCTTCCATTGTTTCGAATTTCATGCTATATGGCAATGACTTCACCCTCTCTGGGAACCGTACCTTTGCATAACGGGTTCCATCTGCAACCTGCGTTCCTGGATAGCATCTTTTTATTGCCGAGCAAATTTTAATGTACCACCACTCCAACTTTTCTATTAGCACATCGTCCTCAATATAAACCAGCAGGTTTAAGAATGAGACCACCACCTCTTCAGAATATAGCAGAGATACCTCCAAGAACTTATCTCCAACCTTCAAACTCAGTAAAAGTCTTTCCACCTCCTCTCGGCCACTGACCGTCACCTCGAACCCAACATTCGGCTTTGGTCGGCAGGTAAAGCAGCTTCCCTCGCCACAGTCCTCATGTACCGCCTGGATAATATCCCAAGCTCGTATCTCCTAATCCTCGCACTGAACCACCACTGTGTTTTCTTTTCCAAACCTCCTGGGGTCCCAGCTCAAATCTTTGGGCCTTTTTTTCTCCCTTTCCCCAACATTTTCTCCCCTGATTAAATTAATCCCGAGAACGTTGTCCTCTGAAGGGGCCGGCACTCCGAGCCCCTTAGCAGCCATCTGGCTGCTGTTTAAGGACCAAAAAGGCACTAAAACTTGAAAAAAAATCCGCCAAAAACCCACCACCAACTTTTTACAAACTCACTCCAGCTCCCTGCAGTAATCAAGCACCCAGCAGCACCTGCTCACACCTAGCCCCGCCCACCTAGCGAGTGCTGCCCACTGAGCCTCCGCTGACACCACGATGCTGTGACACCACTGGGAGATCAGAGAGTTATCCCGGGGCCAATGTTTCTCATAGAATCAGAGAATGGTTACAGCATGGAAGAAGGCCATTCGGCCCGTCGAGTCCGTACTGACTCTTTGCAAGAGCACTTCAGCTAGTCCCACTCCCCCGCCCTTTCCCCGTAGCCCTGCAACTTTCTTTCCCTCAGGTACTTATCCAACTCCCTTTTGAAGGCTGCAATTGAATCCCTCGACCAACCCCTCCAAAAACAGGTTAATCGTTACTCAATTACTGTTTGTGGGATCTTGCTGTACATCAGGGAAACTTCACCATCCTGGGGCATCAATGTACGTGAAAACATTCTTTTTGACGAGTGCCAGCTTTAGTACACTTCTTGTGTGCATGTTGTGTTATACTCTCAGAGTTCAGACGCATACTTCCCCAGAACTGGCACTGCATGCTCCCGGCATGCAAAGGTCTCCAGCCGGAGATGGAGCCTGCTTCACCCTCACCCTCACCCTCTCCCTCTGCTCATTTCAATTTTTATGACTGTATTTATTCTCTGATGATGTTTTGAAATTTTCCCATTCACTAAACTCACTAATGTTATGCCTGACCTTGAATTCCATCCTCACATTCAGACTATCTGTCCCTCCCCCTCCCGCTGCCCCTCCCTCTCACCCGATGCAACTCTATATCCCGACGGCTCGTTGACACGGTCTCAATAATGGAAGTAAAACAGCTTCTGTTATTGTTCACTACTATCCCTGAAGCCACTTTGGATGGGAGCTCCTATAGAGAGGCACGTGGCCCGATAGTGTCTACCAGTTCGGCATGCCCATTTAATTATTATTACATATAAAACACACCACACAGGAAACTCTAATCCCAGATAGAGTGCAGTCAATGGTCACCAGATCAGAGCTGATGTAGACAGTGTGTGGGGACAGAGAGTAATCCCACAACCTTTCCTTCACTTTGATTCATGAAGCCGATACAAAGGAAAAATAACTTCCATTGATATTTAATATTGAACCACCACAGCTTCGCATATTTATATATACTGTACCGCTTTGAACAGACAGTAACAGAGGGAGAAAGGCACGGGGTGCCGAGGGTCTGATGGGCATTTAGGGGAGGGCTGGTTTTTGAGATGGCTTTTAAAGGCAGAGAGAGAAATTAAGAAAGAAGTTGTAACACAGCACCTCCGCACATCCCAAAGCAATTCACAACCAACAAAGTACTTTGGAAGTGTAGTCATTGATGTTTTGTAGGACGCATGGCAGCCAGATCCCACAAACAACAAATGAATAAACAAACACGTTAATTGCTTTTGGTGATGTTGGTTGTGGGGTAACTATTGGCCAGGACACCGGGCAGAACTCCCCTGCTCGTCTTTGAATAGTGGCCGTGGGATATTTTACGTCCACCTCAGAGAGCAGATGGGGCCTCGGTTTAACATCTCATCTGAAAGACGGTGTGGTGTATGTAACCTGTTCCACCTTAAGAGAACTACCTTAAGAGATGTACTACTTTCTCTTGGCTGCTGTATACTGTAATACTGGTGGTGACCACACCGGTATATAAGTGTTGTGTAGGGATTTGCTGGGCAGTTCAGCCCTGACCTCCGAATAGTAAAGACCTGTTAAAGTTATTCTTGTGGTCTGTGTCCAGTGATTTATAATAAGCATAACTGGGACACACAGACTTAACAGTGGCGACTAGTCCGATCTTACCCTGCGGCAGTTTTACATCCAAGGCAGCTTCGTCCTCAGAACGGGCGTCGAGAAGAGGCATCCGCCCTCATCATCCTGCTGAGCACCATCGCACGGGAGGCATCGAGAACCCGGGTTAAAAAGAAAAATTCTGACCACGAAGCCCTCCATCAGCGACAGGCAGTGATCATCCCTTCTACCACGGTGGTGGGTAAGCCGATCAGCGACACGAGCAGAAAGTCGGCCGCGTTGACTGTGGAGTGGTGGAGGGAAAACGGAGGAAAAAGGGCGGAGAACTCGACCACGGCCGGTGAAAAGGGCCGGGCTGCAATCGAGGCCGAGAGACGCAGCGACTGGGGCAGCTTAAGGCACGAGAGCCGCGGAGAACTCAAACGCAGCCGGTGTAAAGGACCGGGCTGCATGCGGGGCTGAGAGGCGCAACAGCAGGGGAAGCGTGAATGCCCACGGGAACCGCGGCGGAGTAAAAGCAGCGTCGGGGAATTGAGAACCGCTGGGGAGGCGAGAACGGCAGCAGCACGGCAATCGCCATTGCAGCCAGCGGGGGAAGAAGGCAAACGCGGGAATCCACCATTGTAGTCGGCGGGGGAAGAAGACGAGCGCGGGAAAGACCGCCAAGCGCGGGAAGCCGCCATTTTAGTAGGCGGGGGAAGAAGACAAGCGCGGGAAGCCGCCATTTTGAGAAAAAGAAAAATTTAAAAACTTGCAAGGATGCCTAAACATGGGAACATTAATACATTTGATAGCGATATTGAAGATTGGACCACGTATGTAGAACGCATGGAAGTTTATTGTAAAGCAAATAAGGTACCAGATGATGAGAAAGCACTAACCTTATTAAGCTCAATGGGTGCGAAGACATACGGGCTATTGAAGCACCTTCTGTCACCAGATAAACCGGCGGATCAGACTTACGCGAATATTGTTACTGTCCTGAAAAATCATTTAAACCCCACGCCGCTGATGATAGCGGAATGATTTAAATTTTACAGAAGAACGCAGCTGAAAGACGAAAGCAACGCTGAATTTTTAATTGAACTGCGTAAGCTATCAAAGTACTGTCAGTTTGGAACAGGACTAGCAGATGCGCTGAGAGATAAATTTGTGTGTGGATTGTTAAAAGAAGGAACACAAAAGCGACTGCTTGAGGAGAATGATCTTACGCTTGATAAAGCTGTCACTATTGCAGCATCGCACGAAGCCGCAGCGAGAGGCACTGCGGAAATGCAGCTAGGTCACCGGAACTCAGCACCAATCAAATGGTCTTGGGTACAGTAAAATGTTATCGTTGTGGAAAGACAACGCACGATCAGAACCAGTGCTGGTTCAAAAATCAGGAATGCAGAAAATGTGGCAGGCTTGGTCACATAGCTAAAGTATGCCGGTCAGGAAAGAAGACCAGCAACAAAAAGTCACCGCAGGAAAAGTACAGAAAGGTACACAAGGTGACAGAGAACAGTTCGAACGAACAGAAGTCAAATTCAGACTCCAGCAGTAATGAACTGGGTAGTCTAAGAGTACACAATGTTGGTAATGAAGCAGACCTCCAAACAATCTGGGTCACACTTCAGATAGCAGGAGTCCAAGTGAAGATGGAATTGGACACTGGATCGGCATTGACTGTCATGAATAAGCAAGATTACAAAAGGTTATTCCCACATATTCCCCTACGGGATACGGAGATTGTATTGAAAACATACACGGGGCAAAGAGTATACCCCATCGGGAAGATAGAGGTAAAGGTGGTCCACAAGGGCAAAGAAAGCCGAGGAATGGACTTATATGTGCTACCTGAGGGAGGTCCACCACTACTGGGACGGGAGTGGATTAGGCAAATAAATATGGACTGGCATTCCTTTAAAGCACTAACGGTAGATTCCGGTAAAAAAGATGTCAAACCTAAACGATTGTCCAGAATATTGGACGATACTAAAGAGGTGTTCCAACAGGGACTGGGAACACTGAGAGGGATTACAGCAAACATCAAGGTTGAAGAACATACAAACCCAAAAGTTTTCAAAGCCAGACCGGTACCTTATGCGATACGACCTGCTGTGGAAGCTGAGCTGGAAGGGCTAGAACGTTCAGGAGTACTGTCTAAGGTAGACTGGAGTGAGTGGGCCACGCCCATTGTCCCCGTCATGAAGCGTTCATCGAGCAACAAGCCGGGGGAACCGGGGAAGATTCGCATCTGTGGAGATTTCAAGATCACTGTTAATCCGGTGCTTCACACGGTGCAGTATCCGCTTCCGCGGATTGAGGATATCTTCGCTTCGTTGTCTGGCGGGAAACACTTCACCAAGATAGACCTGGCGCAGGCGTACTTACAGATGGAAGTTGAGGAAGAGTCACGCCAGTATCTCACGATCAACACGCATAGAGGCTTGTACCGGTATAATAGACTGGTTTTTGGAGTGGCATCGGCTCCAGCAATTTGGCAGAGGGCCATGGAGCAGGTATTACAGGGAATTCCAGGCACACAATGTTACCTGGACGATATTCTGATTACAGGAGATGATGACGAGGAACACCTTGCAAATTTGGAACTGGTGCTCACTAGATTGAAAGAATATGGACTTCGAGTTAATCGCCAGAAATGTGAGTTCTTTCAGAAGCGGATCTCGTACTGTGGTCATGTCATTGACCAGGAGGGGCTTCATAAGTCTCCTGACAAGATCGAAGCTGTTGTGAAGGCTCCCGCTCCGGATAATGTATCCCAGTTGAGGTCGTTCCTAGGGTTGATTAACTATTACCATAAGTTTCTGCCAAATTTATCCACGGTGCTGCACCCGCTGAATGCTCTTTTGCAGAAGGGAGTACCATGGAAGTGGAGCAAGGATTGTAAGAGGGCCTTTCGCAAAAGCAAGGCATTGATCACCTCAGAGGAAGTGTTGGCTCACTTCAACCCAACGCTGCCTATTCGTTTGGCTTGTGATGCTTCTCCATATGGTATTGGGGCAGTACTCTCACACAAGTTGCCAAATGGCCTGGAGAGGCCAGTTGCGTTCGCATCCAGATCATTGACCTCCGCTGAGCGCAACTATGCTCAGATAGATAGGGAGGCTCTCAGCCTCGTGTGGGGAGTAAAGAAGTTTAATCATTACCTGCAGGGCCAAAAGTTTACGCTTCTGACAGACCACCAGCCGTTGGTATCCATTTTTAACCCTAAGAAGGGTGTTTCGGTGATGACAGCACAGAGACTCCAGAGATGGTCCCTTTTCCTAGGGGCACATCAATATCAGATCGAATTCAAAGGTACAAAGCAGCATGGTAATGCTGATGGGCTGTCGTGCCTGCCACTACCTACAGAGGAGGAGGCACCGACGGTTGACCCTGTTGAGTTATTTCACTCGACCATCATCGAATGTTTACCAGTCACCAATGCAAGTATTGAAAGAGAAACCAGGAACAACCCGACACTGTCCCGGGTCTACGAAGTGACAGTGAAGGGATGGCCAGCACATGGTGATCCACTGTTACCGGCATTCTCAGCAAGACGAGAACAGCTGTCCGTCTGTCAAGGAACATTGATGTATGGAACAAGGGTGATTATTCCTCCTAAGTTAAGAGAGAGAGTTCTAAAGGAACTGCATGAAGGTCATCTGGGGGGAGTCAAGATGAAAAGCCTTGCTAGGGCTTATGTGTGGTGGCCGGGTATCGACCAACAGATAGAGGATCTGATGAAAAGCTGGTCAGGGTGCCAAAAAGTGCAAAATGCACCTCCGATTGCACCGCTGCATCCATGGGAATGGCCTTCAACCCCATGGCAACGTGTACATATTGACTTTGCTGGTCCATTCATGGACTCCATGTTTTTAATTGCGGTGGACGCACATTCTAAATGGCCAGAAGTGATTAAGATGACTACCACTACCTCGGAAAAGACGATCGCGGTGCTAAGAACGATATTTGCAAGAAATGGATTGCCAGAACAAATATGTTCAGACAACGGACCGCAGTTCGTGTCAGAAGAATTCCAGAAATTCATGAAGAAGAATGGGGTGAAACATTATACCTCTGCCCCATATCATCCGGCTACAAACGGGTTGGCCGAGAGATTTGTACAAACGTTCAAAAAAGCAATAAAGGCCATGAGCGAAGATCAGATTCCACTATAACACAAGGTGGACAAATTCCTACTGGCATATCGAAACGCCACCCATGCAGTGACAAACCAAAGTCCTGCCATGATGTTCAAAACAGGAGGTTGCGGTCCAGGTTGGACTTGTTAAAACCAAATGTGCGGAGGGAAGTTGAAAACAAACAGTTCCAGCATATAAATAACAAGACCACTCGGAGTTTCAAAATAGGACAACCAGTGTTAGCCCGGGACTATAAAAACGAGAAATGGCAATCTGGAACAATTCGGGCCAGACAAGGACCCCTGATGTACATGGTAGATATTGGTGAAAATGTAATACGGCGTCATGCTGACCAACTGGTAGAATCGAGAACACGGGTCGAACCCATGGTTATGGCAGAGACAACCGTGGAAGAAGTTAGTGAACCTGAAGCATCTACCTTAGAAGTGAATGTACCTGATGATGATGTCCAATCCATAAGAGACCAACTAGATGAGTCACCCCAGCAACGAGAATCAGAGACCCCTGAAAGGCGTTATCCAACTCGAATCAGGAGGCCTCCTCAGAGACTGAATCTTTGAACTGTTTTGCATGAAGTTGTATATATATATGTTATTATGTTACGTTAAATGGGGATATAACTGTTAAGCTAAAAAGGGAGGATTGTGGCATATGTAACCTGTTCCACCTTAAGAGAACTACCTTAAGAGATGTACTACTTTCTCTTGGCTGCTGTATACTGTAATACCGGTGGTGACCACACCGGTATATAAGTGTTGTGTAGGGATTTGCTGGGCAGTTCAGCCCTGACCTCCGAATAGTAAAGACCTGTTAAAGTTATTCTTGTGGTCTGTGTCCAGTGATTTATAATAAGCATAACTGGGACACACAGACTTAACAGACGGCACCTCCGACAGTGCAGCGCTCCCTCAGTACTGCCCCTCCACAGTGCAGCGCTCCCTCAGTACTGCCCCTCCGACAGTGCGGCGCTCCCTCAGTACTGCCCCTCCGACAGTGCGGCACTCCCTCAGTACTGCCCCTCCGACAGTGCGGCACCCCCTCAGTAATGCCCCTCCGACAGTGCGGCGCTCCCTCAGTACTGCTCCTCCGACAGTGCAGCGCTCCCTCAGAACAGCCCCTCCGACAGTGCAGCACTCCCTCAGTACTGCCCCTCCGACAGTGCAGCTCTCCCTCAATACTGCCCCTCCGACAGTGCAGCTCTCCCTCAGTACTGCCCCTCCGACAGTGCAGCGCTCCCTCAGTACTGCCCCTCCGACAGTGCAGAGCTCCCTCAGTACTGCCCCTCCGACAGTGCGGTGCTCCCTCAGTACTGACCCTCCGACAGTGCAGCACTCACTCAATACTGCCCCTCTGACAGTGCAGCACTCACTCAGTATTGCCCCTCCGACAGTGCAGCACTCACTCAGTACTGCCCCTCCGACATTGCAGCACTCCCTCAGTACTGCCCCTCTGACAGTGCGGCACTCCCTCAGTACTGCCCCTCCGACAGTGCAGCGCTCCCCCAGTACTGCCCCTCCAACAGTGCAGCACTCCCTCAGTACTGCCCCTCCGACAGTGCAGCACTCCCTCAGTACTGCCCCTCTGACAGTGCGGCACTCCCTCAGTACTGCCCCTCCGACAGTGCAGCGCTCCCTCAGTACTGTCCCTCTGACAGTGCAGCGCTCCCTCAGTACTGCCCCTCCGACAGTGCAGCGCTCCCTCAGTACTGCCCCTCCAACAGTGCAGTGCTCCCTCAGTACTGCCCCTCCGACAGTGCAGCACTCCCTCAGTACTGCCCCTCCGACAGTGCAGCACTCCCTCAATACTGCCCCTCCGACAGTGCAGCGCTCCCTCAGTACTGTCCCTCCGACAGTGCAGCACTCCCTCAGTACTGCCCCTCCGACAGTGCAGCACTCACTCAGTACTGCCCCTCCGACATTGCAGCACTCCCTCAGTACTGCCCCTCTGACAGTGCGGCACTCCCTCAGTACTGCCCCTCCGACAGTGCAGCGCTCCCCCAGTACTGCCCCTCCGACAGTGCAGCACTCCCTCAGTACTTCCCCTCCGACAGTGCAGCACTCCCTCAGTACTGCCCCTCTGACAGTGCGGCACTCCCTCAGTACTGCCCCTCCGACAGTGCAGCGCTCCCTCAGTACTGTCCCTCTGACAGTGCAGCGCTCCCTCAGTACTGCCCCTCCGACAGTGCAGCGCTCCCTCAGTACTGCTCCTCCGACAGTGCAGCGCTCCCTCAGTACTGCCCCTCCGACAGTGCAGCACTCCCTCAGTACTGCCCCTCCGACAGTGCAGCACTCCCTCAATACTGCCCCTCCGACAGTGCAGCGCTCCCTCAGTACTGTCCCTCCGACAGTGCAGCACTCCCTCAGTACTGCCCCTCCGACAGTGCAGCGCTCCCTCAGCACTGCACTGGAGTGTCAGCCTAGATTTTTGTGCTCAAGTCTCTTGGAGTGGGACTTGAACCCACGACCTTCTAGACTCAGAGGTGAGGGAGCTGTCCACTGAGCCGGGACTGAGATGTAAAGTTGAGAAACAGGGGGGTTCAGAGAGGGAATCCCAGTGGGTAGGATCGGATAGCTGAAAGATCTTTCATTAATGTTATGGATTGGAGGGAGAGGAATGTGGGCTGTAAAAACTCATGAGCAGGAAGGTTTTGAGCTCCTATTTTGAGAACCCTAGATCTAACACTGTGTAAACCAGAATGTTAGTGAGGGTACTTAATGTCAGTCATGTGCTTGAAAGGAAAATTCAACAGGTTTGGAATACAATAAAGTGCCGAATGATTTAGACTTTGATGTAAAGTAAGATAAAGGGATTGGCTGCCAGGTGGTTTTCATTGAGAAGTGATGATGTCAATAGACTAGACGGTTGTCAGGTGCTAAACTATTTCCAAACGGATGGGGGTGAAACTGAAACAACCCAGTGGACTATTGGCGAGTCCTACCATTTAGAAGACTTGCCTTCCAAAAAGGATTTGATTGAGTTCCACACGAAAGGCAACGAGATCAGCTGCAAACCGAGGGGATTCAGGATAGAATTTTGGCAATGGATAAGAAATTGGCAGAGGGTTACAAAAAAAAGAGTGGATTCTTGTTATCGGAATTATATTGGGGGGAGTGGCTGCGTGGAACGCCCCAGGGATTGGTGTCAAGACCACTCCAGTTTCAATGAGCTGAATTCTGAAAGTCAGTGCAACATGGTCCAGTTGGCAGATGATCGCAAGCCAGGAGGGTCTGTGGAATCAGAGCAGGCAGCTCAGGGGGTACAAAATGAGTTGGATAAAATATGTAAGTGGGCAGAGTAATGACAGAGGAACTTTAACATGGAGAAAAGTGACATACTGCATTTTGGAAGTTAAAAAATGGGCACTAGACATACTCCATGAATGGTGTTAAACTAGCTGAAGGTGAAGCTGTGAATGTGGAAGGACAAATGGAGAATGCTGTTAAAAAAGCTCATGGCACCCTTTGCTTTATAAATGCAGGTATAGAGTACAAAAGCAAGGAAGTTATGCTAAATCTTCACAAAACACTGGTTTGACCCCAGCTGGAGTATTGTGTCCAATTCTGGGCTCCGCACTCTAGGAAGGATGTCAAAGCCTTAGAGAGGGTGCAGAGGAGATTTACTAGAATGGTATCCAGTTATGTGGAGAGACTGGAGAAGCTGGGGTTGTTCTCCTTACAGCAGAGAAGGTTAAGGGGAGATTTAATAGAGGTGTTCAAAATTGTGAAGGGTTTTGATAGTCAATAAGGAGAAACTGTTTCTACTGGCAGGCGGGTCGGTAACCAGAGGACACAGAGTTATGGGCCCAGAAATTCGGGTCGGGGGCTTCCCGCGGGTGTAAGCCCCCGACCTGCACTTACCTTGCGCGCTGGCAGTTGAGCTCTGGGCTCCCATGGAATTCCGCTCCGGGGCCTGCTCCAACTCCCGGCGCACTGTGCTTGTGTGTCCCAGGGGCGTAGTTAGTGCGATGCGTCCCCTGGGATCACGTGAGCCATGGGCAGCCAATCGGGGGAGGGAAAAGCCCATTCATAAGATTGACAGGAAGACCTGTCTAAACTTATAAATACTATGGCCCCAAAACAAAGGTAAACCTTCAAATAATTTTTTTTTTAAATCACACTTTTTAAATAAACTATAAATTACATTAAATAACTATTTTAAACAATAATTTAAATTTTTGAAAAAAATAATTTTATAAAAAAACGGGGCCATAAGTAAACTTACCTTGCTTTAAAGTATTTAAAAATAATAAACCTGTGGAAAAAATGTTTTAATTTTAATTAATTGACCACTTACCTTTTAAAATGCAGGCCTTACATCTGGTTTTTACATTTCTAAAATCTAAAGACTTACCCTCATGGAAAAACCTGTAAAAAAAACGTAAGTTCAAAGCGCACGCGCAGACTCCCGCGCGCACGCGTTCGACCTCTGAACCCCTTCGTTCAGAGGAACGGAAGTGCCGGTTTCCCGCTCATGCGTAGTGCATGCAAGAAACCGGCACTTCCATTGGGTCCACGCGTGAGTACCCCGTGTGTACTCACCCGTTGGGACCCGAATTTCTGGGCCATGGTGATTGGCAAAAGAACCAGAGGGGAGATGAGGAGAATTATTTTTACACAGTGAGTAGTCATGATGTGGAATGCGCTGCCTGAAAGGGCGGTGGAAGTAGATTCAATAGTAACTTTCAAAAGGGAAATTGGATAAATACTTGAAAAGGAAAGATTTGCAGGGCTATGGGGAAAGAGCAGGGGGAGTGGGACTAATTGGAGAGCTCGTTCAAAGAGCCGGCACAGGCACGATGGGCTGAATGGCAGTCTCCTCTGCTGTGAGATTCTATGATCCTCTGCTGAAAGAGACAGAGGAGTCTTCGTAGAATCGACACTCAACAAGTTCAACCAATGCAGAGCAGCACCCAACAAAGCCAATGGAACGCTCAAATAAAAACTGAAAATGCTGGAAATACTCAGCAGGTCAGGCAGCATCTGTGGGGAGAGAAACAGAGTTAACGTTTCAGGTCAATGACCTTTCATCAGAACTGGAAAAACTTAGAGATGTAAGAGGTTTTAAGCAAGTGTAGGGGGTGGGAGAGGGGGGAGGGGAGGAAAGAACAAAAGGGAAGGTCTGTGACAGGGTGGAAGACAGGAGAGATTAAATGACAAAAGGGATGATGGTGCGAGGCAAAAGGAGATGGTAATGGGACAAGTAAAGAAACAAAAGATGGGTCTAGAGGAGGTGTAAATGGGAATATCAGAATCATCAACAGCTGCCATGTGAAAAAATAGGGGCCGAGGTTATGATCTGAAATTGTTGAACTCTATGTTGAGTCCAGAGGGCTGTAGAGTACCTAATCGGAAGATGAGGTGCTGTTCCTCGAGCTTACGTTGAGCTTCATTGGAGCAATGCAAGAGGCCGAGGGCGGAGAGGTCAGAGTGGGAATGGAGCGGAGAATTAAAGTGACAGGCGACCGGCAGCTCGGGGTCACCCTTACGGACTGAACGGAGGTGTTCCGCAAAGCGGTCGCCCAATCTGCGTTTGGTCTCCCCAATGTAGAGGAGACCACATCGTGAGCAGCGAATACAGTATAATAAATTGCAAGAAGTACAAGTAAATCGCTGTTTCACCTGGAAGGGGTGTTTGGGGCCCTGGACAGTGGGAAGAGGGGAGGTATATGGGCAGGTGTTGCATCTCCCGCGCTTGCACGGGAAGGTGCCAGGTGAAGGAGAAGGGCTGTTGGGGGTGATGGAGGAGTGGACCAGGGTGTCGCGGAGGGAGCGGTCCCTATGGAATGCTGAAAGGGGAGGAGGGGAAGATGTGTTTGGTGGTGGGATCACGCTGGAGGTGGCGGAAATGGCAGAGGATGATCCGTTGAATGTGGAGGCTGGTGGGGTGAAAGGTGAGGACAAGGGGAACCCTATCGTGGTTCCGGGAGGGAGGGGAAGGGGTGAGAGCCTAAGTGCGGGAAATGGTACAGACACGGTCGAGGGTCGTGTCAACCACAGTAGAGGGGAATCCTCGGTTGAGGAAAAAGGAAGACATATTGGAAGCACTAGTGTGGAAGGTGGCATCGTCAGAACAGATGCAACAGAGATGGAGAAACTGGAAGAATGAAATAGAGTCCTTACAGGAAGTAGGATGGGAGGAAGTGTAGTCCAGGTAGCTGTGGGAGTCAGTGGGCTTATAGGGAATTCTGAACTAGATAATCAAAAGAGTAGAATACAAGTCAGAGAAAGCCATGATCAAACTGTACAGGGCTCGGGTCAGATCACACCTTGAGCACTGTGTCCAGCTCTGCTCACTGAGACACAAGGGAGGCATTAACTGTTGGAGGCAGTGCAGTGAGGAGCCACAGGGCCGATCCCAGTTTCAGAGGACTGAATTCCGAGCTAAGACTGGAGAGCCTAAGGCCGGGAATTTCGTGGGCGCTGTTCATTCATGTATGTAACTGAGATTTGCTCTGCACTTCCGGCAATGGAGCAGCTCCCAGGAAATTCATGACCTTGGGAATTTCAGCCTTGAGAGGTGGGTGACTGAGAACTTCTGGAAACGGAGTGGACAGTGAGCGGCGTGGACAGTGAGCGGCGTGGACAGTGAGTGGCGTGGACAGTGAGCGGCGTGGACAGTGAGCAGCGTGGACAGTGAGCGGCGTGGACAGTGAGCGGAGTGGACAGTGAGCGGTGTGGACAGTGAGAGGTGTGGACAGTGAGCGGAGTGGACAGTGAGTGGACAGTGAGCGGCGTGGGCAGTGAGCGGCGTGGACAGTGAGCAGCGTGGACAGTGAGAGGACAGTGAGCAGTGTGGACAGTGAGCAGCGTGGACAGTGAGCGGCGTGGACAGTGAGCGGCGTGGACAGTGAGCGGCGTGGACAGTGAGCGGCGTGGACAGTGAGCGGCGTGGACAGTGAGCAGCGTGGACAGTGAGCGGCATGGACAGTGAGCGGCGTGGACAGTGAGCGGCGTGGACAGTGAGCGGCGTGGACAGTGAGCGGTGTGGACAGTGAGCGGTGTGGACAGTGAGCGGCGTGGACAGTGAGCGGCGTGGACAGTGAGCGGACAGTGAGCGGTGTGGACAGTGAGCAGCGTGGACAGTGAGCGGCATGGACAGTGAGCGGCGTGGACAGTGAGAGGACAGTGAGCAGCGTGGACAGTGAGCGGTGTGGACAGTGAGCGGCGTGGACAGTGAGCAGCGTGGACAGTGAGCGGCGTGGACAGTGAGCGGCGTGGACAGTGAGCGGTGTGGACAGTGAGCGGCATGGACAGTGAGCGGAGTGGACAGTGAGCGGAGTGGACAGTGAGCAGCGTGGACAGTGAGCGGAGTGGACAGTGAGCGGAGTGGACAGTGAGCAGCGTGGACAGTGAGCGGCGTGGACAGTGAGCGGCATGGACAGTGAGCGGAGTGGACAGTGAGCGGAGTGGACAGTGAGCGGCGTGGACAGTGAGCGAAGTGGACAGTGAGCGGCGTGGACAGTGAGCGGCGTGGACAGTGAGCGGCGTGGACAGTGAGCGGCGTGGACAGTGAGCGGAGTGGACAGTGAGCGGCGTGGACAGTGAGCGGAGTGGACAGTGAGAGGACAGTGAGCGGAGTGGACAGTGAGCAGCGTGGACAGTGAGCGGAGTGGACAGTGAGAGGACAGTGAGCGGAGTGGACAGTGAGCGGCGTGGACAGTGAGCGGAGTGGACAGTGAGAGGACAGTGAGCGGAGTGGACAGTGAGCGGCGTGGACAGTGAGCGGAGTGGACAGTGAGAGGACAGTGAGCGGAGTGGACAGTGAGCGGCGTGGACAGTGAGCGGAGTGGACAGTGAGCGGAGTGGACAGTGAGCGGAGTGGACAGTGAGCGGCGTGGACAGTGAGAGGACAGTGAGCGGAGTGGACAGTGAGCGGCGTGGACAGTGAGCGGCGTGGACAGTGAGAATGCAGAACGACCCTCCAAACTAAACTGCGAGCAGAGGATGAAGGGACACGGGTTCCAATGAGTAATAAGCAAAGTTAGAACTTGTATCAGGGAATTCTTCTTCATACAAAGAGTGAGCAGCACATGGATCGGGCTCCTGGGGGGAGAACTGGAGGCGAAAACCTGGGATTATTTAAAAACCGAGACACTGCACTGGGGAACGGTAGGGTCATTCGGGTGGATAAATTAAGATGGGCTGAATGGCCTTCCTCATGAACTAAGTGGCCTTTTGTCAGTTTACAGTTTCTGAGCATTCATTCATGTGTGGAAATTTGGGTCTATTTTGCTTATCATTGATATGTCACTTTGAATATGTCCCAAAGGTCTTGTATTGCTTGTCTTGTCACAGCTCGGTGTTCCAGTGTATAATCAGAGGAGGGGATTGGTGGAGGCTGCTCATCAACACAGTTAAATTCAATTTGGAATTGCCAGTAAATGTAATATTTCACTTCAATGTCAAATTACTCCCTCCCCTTATCTCCTCTGCTCTTGAAGGCATTGGGTCCACCCGGAGGTGCTGGACCACGGCTGCTGGTCACCCTCTGGAATGGGACCTGTAAAGTCTGTGGGTTGTGCAGTTAATTACGACACAGACTTCAGGAGTAACATACAACAGGACTTTACTATTCGAAGGTCAGGGCGAATCTGCCCTATAAATCATGCCACAGCACTTATATACCGGTGTGGTCACCGTCGGTATTACCGTATACAGAAGCCAAACAAGTAGTGCCACACCGAAAATAGTTCTCTTAAAGGTGAACGGTTACATACAATAGTCTCTTAAAGGTAGACGGTTACATACAATAGTCTCTTAAAGGTAGACGGTTACATACACTACAGGACCCAAGTCTCTTTTCCAAGATTTGGTGAACTGTGGGAATCATCACAACCGTGGCTGAACTCGCGTCGGCACTATCGCAGGGATTGATTGGACAGTGAAAACAAGCGGGATCCTTGGCCAATTTCCCTCTCCTGCCCCCCAGCCCTGGTTTAATTGTTAGCCACCCCTGCCCACCCTGGCTAAGATCGGTTAACTCATTACAGACTGGCGGGGGTTGGGTGGGTGGGGGGGGGGAGGAGGGGCGGGCGGAGCTGGGGTCTTCCTGGCCTGAATGGGTCAGCTGCTCAATCCATCAGGAAACCAACTGGAAAGGATTTTCTGCGAGACTTTCCATTTTTGAGCCCTCAGCAGAGTTTTTGATTTAGTGGCTTGAAAAAAGAGCCCCTGGAAGTGTGGAGAGATGAAAGGGCCTTTGAAGTTCATGGACGTTTCTTGCCATCGCATGCAACCGAAGGAGTTTTGATCAAACTATGCAACTCTCGTGATGCTATAGTTGGGTTATAAGAGCATGATGTAACAGGAAGAGAATGTTTGCCTATAAAAGGATACTGGCCTCAATCGTTTCCTATACACAACTCTATGAAGACTCATTAAATGATAATATTAATTTAAAGAACATTTTGTTCAGATTAACTTCAATCAGTACCCATATTAATGGGGGAAATATGAGCTGTTGTTTGGTTAGAATGGTTTAGTTCGGAGTTCTGGTTTCTGGGGCATAATCATCCCTAGTTCTGCAAATTACATGATTAATAAATACAAGCACCTTCAACAAAGGCAAAAGGCAAAGTTTAGGGTGACTGGAGCTTTAAAAAAATTTGTTTATGGGATGTGGGCATCGCTGGCAAGGCCAGCATTTATTGCCCATCCCTCGTTACCCTTGAGAAGGTGGTGGTGAGCCGCCGCCTTGAACCGCTGCAGTCCGTGTGGTGAAGGTGCTCCTACAGTGCTGTTAGGGAGGGAGTTCCAGGATTTTGACCCAGCGACGATGAAGGATCGGCCGATATACTTCCAAGTCAGGATGGTGTGTGACTTGGAGGGGAACTTGGAGGTGGTGGTGTTCCCCATGCGCCTGCTGCCCTTGTCCTTCTAGGTGGAAGAGGTCGCGGGTTTGGGAGGTGCTGCTGAAGAAGCCTTGGCGAGTTGCTGCAGTGCATCTTGTAGATGGTACACACTGCAGCCACGGTATGCCGGTGGTGGAGGGAGTGAATGCTTAAGGTGGTGGATGGGGTGCCAATCAAGCGGGCTGCTTTGTTCTATATGGTGTCGAGCTTCTTGAGTGTTGTTGGAGCTGCACTCATCCAGGCAAGTGGAGAGTATTCCATCACACTCCTGACTTGTGCCTTGTAGATGGTGGAAAGGCTTTGGGGAGTCAGGAGGTGAAACACTCACCGCAGAATACCTAGCCTCTGACCTGTTTGTGCCACAGTAATTATGTGGCTGGTCCAGTTAAGGTTCTGGGCAATGGTTAACCCCAGGATGTTGATGGTGGGGGATTCGGCGATGGTAATGCCGTTGAATGTCAAGGGGAGGTGGTTAGACTCTCGCTTGTTGAAGATAGTCATTGCCTGGCACTTGTGTGGCGCGAATATTACTTGCCATTTATCAGCCCAACTCTGAATGTTGTCCAGGTCTTGTTGCACACGGGCATGGACTGCTTCATTAACTGAGGAGTTGTGAATGGCACTGAACACGGTGCAATCATCAGCGAACATCCCCATTTCTGACCTTATGTTGGAGGGAAGGTCATTGATGAAGCAGCTGAAGATGGCTGGGCCTAGGACACTGCCCTGAGGAACTCCTGCAGCGATGTTCTGGGACTGAGATGATTGACCTTCAACAACCACAACCATCATCCTCTGTGCTAGGTGTGACTCCAGCCAGTGGAGAGTTTTCCCCCTGATTCCCATTTATCAAAACATAGGGGGAGACATTCGGTATCACCCCGTAAGTCTTTTATCTGGAACCTTATCAAATGCTTTTTGAAAATGCATATAAATCGCATCCACTGCATTTATTTTTGATTCTCTTCATTATTTCTTCAAGAACTCTGTAATGTTTGACCCATCTCTGCCATAACTCTGTTCACAGCCTTCCAGTTTGGTTTCCACGCATCTCACCGTACTAAACAGGCCCCGAGTGACATCCACTGTGACTGTGGCTGGTGGGCATTATCTCTCCTGGTCCTCCTTGACCACTCTGCACTGTTAGACATAGTTGACCATGCCATTGTCTTCCAAAGCCTCATCCTTGTTCAACTTTCCACCCAGGATCACATTCCCACCTGTCCAGACATAGCCAGAGCATCTCCAACTATGGTGTCCTACCTTGCACCATCACTGCCAGAGTTCCCAAGGTCATATCATTGGCCCCCTCATTCTCAATGGCAGTGCTGCCCCTCGATGACATCGTTCACAGACATGCAGTGTGTCAGGGGCAGTAACTCTGAGTGTGTCAGGGGCAGTAATATTGAGGTACGTGTGATGGTCCTGCCCATTTCACACAGCTCACAATATGCTTCATTTGAGCCAAGACTCACAACATCCAACAGATGAGTGTGCGAGGATTGAGGAGAAGTTTTTGATGCGACTTTGAACTTCTTTTGGGTCAAGTTCACCAAGTTGATTGATTCTCGTTTCCGTGTGTTTTATTTTCTGACAGGTTTAATGAAGTATTTTGTTCAGGACTGAGCTGGAATTGGAGCGTCAGCACGTTGGACTCCTGTTGGCGATCGGAGGGACCGTTGAAAAGAATCAGTGAAAATTTCCCAGAGAATAAAACATGTGGTAAGTTTTTTTCCAATCATCCTTGTTGTGACCTCAACAAACAAAATAAGAAGAAAAATAGCAGGAAAACTGTCTGAGAATTTGAAAAGCCACAATCAAAATCATCCCACTATGGGAATTGTATTCTTTAATTTAAACTCGGGATGTGGACATTGTTGTGTATGTAACCTGTTCCACCTTAAGAGAGCTTAAGCCTGTTCCACCTTAAGAGATGTACTGCTTTCTCAAGGCCGCATTTATTGCCCATCCCTAGTTGCCCGTGAGAAGCTGGTGCTGTGCCTCCTTCTTGAACATCCCCACACTCCCAGCCTCTGACCCCACACTGCCGCCCCTGCCCCTCCCCTTCCCTCTCCCTATTATTTTCTCCCCATCTCTCCTGCATTCTCCTTCACTCCTGATCCTACCTGAGCCCAGCAACTAATGAGAAGATTCAGCTCCAGTTCCACTGTGGGAGGGAATTCCTGTTCTCCATTTGGGGCTAAGGTCAGTGTTCTCACTCAGACCAACATCCCCAGCATCGAAGCTTTGACCATGCTCGATCAGCTCCGATGGACGGGTCACATCATCCTCATGCCCGATACGAGACTCCCAAAACAAGCGCTCTACTTGGAGCTCTGACATGGCAAGAGAGCCCCAGGTGGGCAGAGGAAACGCTTCAAGGACACCCTCAAAGCCTCCTTGAAAAAGTGTAACATCCCCACCGACACCTGGGAATCCCTGGCCCAAGACCGCACAAAGTGGAGGAGAAGCATCCGGGAAGGTGCTGAACACCTTGAGTCTCTTCACCAGGAGCAAGCGGAAGCCAAGCGCAGGCAGCGGAAGGAGCGCACTTCAACCCAAGCACCCCACCCACCCACCCCTTCAACCACCGTCTGCCCCACCTGTGACAGAGACTGTAGGTCCCGCATTGGACTCATCAGTCACCTGAGAACTCATTTTTAATGTGGAAGCAAGTCATCCTCGGTTCCGAGAGACTGCCTCAGAAGAAGAAAGGCGGCTGGAAGGTTTAATGTTTGGTTGCAGCTCCTCCAGGTCAATGCTATCTATTCCTAGGAACACGGAGGGAGCTGAAGCTGCCGCGTTGCAGGAAAAGGACGAGTACATTTCCTGAAGGGGCAGGAAGCTGGTGCAGGATGTCTGACGTTTCTTTATGATGCGCGAGGTCTCTGTAAGTGGAAGTTTAAACATGTACTTTTATTTCACAGGTGTCTATTATTACAATTACTCATTCCGGTCCTATTGGCTGACACAGTTCTAGCTGTAAGTAAAAACTCTTCTTTTGCCTTGAAGAAATCTTGTGGTTGACGCAGTGATTTAATCAAATGATGAGTTCAAATAGTCTCACACACCGGGGACAGAAATCAGGAATCCTCACTTTCACAGCTCAAGACAGCCCCTCCGACAGTGCGGCGCTCCCTAAGTACTGCCCCTCCGACAGTGCGGCGCTCCCTCAGTACTGCCCCTCCGACAGTGCGGCGCTCCCTCAGTACGGCCCCTCCGACAGTGCGGCGCTCCCTAAGTACTGCCCCTCCAACAGTGCGGCTCTCCCTCAGTACTGCCCCTCTGACAGTGCAGCGCTCCCTCAGTACTGCCCCTCCGACAGTGCGGCGCTCCCTCAGTACTGCCCCTCCAACAGTGCGGCGCTCCCTCGGTACTGCCCCTCCGACAGTGCGGCGCTCCCTCAGTACTGCCCCTCCGACAGTGCGGCGCTCCCTCGGTACTGCCCCTCCATCAGTGCGGTGCTCCCTCGGTACTGCCCCTCCGACAGTGCGGCGCTCCCTCAGTACTGCCCCTCCGACAGTGTGGCCCTCCCTCAGTACTGCCCCTCCGACAGTGCGGCGCTCCCTCAGTACTAACCCTCCGACAGTAAGGCGCTCCCTCAGTACTGCCCCTCCGACAGTGCGGCCCTCCCTCAGTACTGCCCCTCCGACAGTGCAGCGCTCCCTCAGTACTGCCGCTCCGACAGTGTGGTGCTCCCTCAGTACTGCCCCTCCGACAGTGCAGCTCTACCATTAGGCACTCCTTGCAAGTGAGATTACATGCTAGGAGTGTGCAGTCAGGAAATTTACACTTAGGTACTTTTCTTTACTGAGAATATGTTGCATAGTTACATAGAATTTACAGCACAGAAACAGGCCATTCGGCCCAACTGGTCCATGCCGGTGTTTATGCTGCACACCAGCCTCCTCCCACCCCTCTCCATCTCCCCTATCAGTTTAACCTTCGATTCCTTTCTCCCTCATGTGCTTCTCTAGCTTCCTCTGAAATGCATCTACACGATTCGCCTCAACTATTCCATTTGTTTTTTAAATTACAAGTGATTCTATAATTCTGCAGCTCACAGGTTTAAGTTGCTCAATGTGTCAGTGGTAGTGCAGTCACTAATTGTGCATTAAGGGTCAGTAATTTGTGACTTGGCATTCACTGGCTGTGTGTTAACCTTTGCACGCTCTCCTAAAATTGCTGCTGGGAGTAAATATTTGTAATCTATGCAAATGCACAGACTCACTGCTGGATCGTTCAGGCCTTTGTTCAGCAGCAATTAACACAAAGCACAGAAAATTCCTCAGGATTTACCTCATTCCTAGCTCTTGTTAATTTTTCCCATTTTAAGCTGGGTGCCAAATGGTGGGAGACATAGAAACATGGAAGATTGGAGCAGGAGTAGGCCATTCGGCCCCTCGAGCCTGCTCCGCCATTTAATGAGATCATGGCTGATCATCCAAATTCAGTACCCTGTCCCTGCTTTCGCCCCATATCCCTTGATCCCTTTAGCCTTAAGAAATATATCTAACTCCTTCATGAATATATTTAATGAATTGGCCTCAACTGCCTTCTGTGGTAGAGAATTCCACAGGTTCACCACTCTCTGGGTGAAGAAATTACTCCTCATCTCTGTCCTAAATGGCTTACCCCTTATCCTTAGACTGTGACCCCTGATTCTGGACTCCCCCACCATCGGGAACATCCTTCCTGCATCTAGTCTGTCTAGTCCTGTTAGAATTTTATAAGTTTCAATGCGATCCCTGGGATGAGCGGACCTGGGAGTAGAACAGCGAGCGCGGCAAATTTAAAAGGAGCAGCGAGGCGAGGCCCGACCACAGCGGACCTGGGAGTGGAACAGCGAGTGCAGCGAATTTAAAAGGAGCGGCGAGGCGAGGCCCGACCACAGCAGACCTGGGAGTGGAACAGCGAGCACGGTGAATTTAAAAGGAGCGGCGAGGCGAGGCCCTACCACAGCGGACCTGGGAGTGGAACAGCGAGCGCGGCGAATTTAAAAGGAGTGGCGAGGCTTACCAATTCGGCAGCGGGGGAGAGAGGTAAAAAGTAATCAAAGTGTGACGTCACCAGGAAGCAGGTAAGTGATTGGTTGGTGAGTATTTCTCTCTTTTTTTAAATTTAACTCCATGGTTTATAGTTACTAAGGTCTCTCTGGTATAGTGGGGACTGTTGGTAAACCATTTAACTGTAGTGTAATTAGTGGGATTGATTGATTCAATTTAAATTCAATTAATTAAAGGGTAAATCATAGCAGGACAGCCTGGCCATGTGGTATGCTCCTCCTGCGATATGTGGGAATTCAGGGACACTTCCTCTGTCCCTGACAACTACATGTGCAGGAAGTGCATCCAGCTTCAGCTACTGACAGACCGCATTGCGGCACTGGAGCTGCGATTGGATGCATACTGGAGCGTTCACGATGCTCAGGACATCGTGAATAGCACGTTTACGGAGTTGGACACACCGCAGGTAGAGGTTGGACAGGAAGAAAGGGAATGGGTGATCAACAGGCGGAGTACTAGGCGCAGGCAGGTAGTGCAGGGGTCCTCTGTGGACATCCCCCTCTCAAACAGATACACCACTTTGAGTGCTGTTGGGGGGGATGGCTTTTCAGAGGAAAGCAGCAGCAGCCAATTTCCTGGCACCAGGGGTGGCTCTGCTGCACAGCACGGGAGGAAAAAGAGGGGTAGAGCTATAGTAATAGGGGATTCTATTGTAAGGGGAATAGATAGGCGTTTCTGCGGCCGCAAACGAGACTCCAGGATGGTGTGTTGCCTCCCTGGTGCAAGGGTCAAGGATGTCTCAGAGCGACCGCAGAACATCTTGGAAGGGGAGGGTGAACAGCCAATTGTCGTGGTGCATATAGGCACCAACGATATAGGTAAAAAGCGGGATGAGGTCCTAAAAGCGGAATATAGGGAGTTAGGAGGTAAATTTAAAAATAGGACCTCAAAGGTAGTAATCTCAGGATTGCTACCAGTGCCACATGCTACTCAGAGTAGAAATAGAAGGATATTTCAGATGAATACGTGGCTAGAGGGATGGTGCAAGGGGGAGGGATTCAAGTTCCTGGGACATTGGAACCGGTTCTGGTGGAGGTGGGACCAGTTCAAACCGAACGGTTTGCACCTGGGCAGGGCTGGAACCGATGTCCTAGGGGGAGTGTTTGCTAGTGCTCTGGGGGAAGGTTTAAACTAAAATGGCAAGGGGTTGGGAACCTGAGCAGGGAGACAGAGGAAAGGGAAACAAGGATAGAAGCAAAAGATAGGAAGGAGAAAAACAAAGTGACAGTCAGAGAAATCAGCGGTTTAAATCAAACGTGGCCACAGTAAATAATAATTCTAATAGGTCTAAGAGCATTAAAAAAACAAGCCTGAAGGCTTTGTGTCTTAATGCGAGGAGCATTTGTAATAAGGTGGATGAATTGGCTGTGCAAATAGAGGTAAACGAATATGATTTGGTTGGGATTACGGAAACGTGGCTCCAGGATGGCCAAGACTGGGAACTCAACATCCAGGGGTATTCAATATTCAGGAAAGATAGGCAAAAAGGAAAGGGAGGTGGGGTAGCATTACTGGTTAAAGAGGGGATTAACACAATAGTAATGAAGGATATTAGCTCTGATGATGTGGAATCTGTATGGGTAGAATTGAGAAATACCAAGGGGCAGAAAACGTTAGTGGGAGTGGTATATAGACCTCCAAACAGTAAGGCGGAGGTTGGGGACGGCATTAAAAGGGAAATTAAAGAAGCGTGCAATAAGGGCACAGCAGTCATCATGGGTGACTTTAATCTACATATAGATTGGGCTAACCAAATTAGTAACAATACTGTGGAGGAGGATTTCCTGGAGTGTTTACGGGATGGTTTCCTGGACCAATATGTCGAGGAACCAACCAGAGATCAGGCCATCTTAGACTGGATATTATGTAATGAGAAAGGATTAATTAGCAATCTTGCTGTACGAGGCCCCTTGTGTCGGAGCGATCATAAAATGATCGAATTCTTCATTAAGATGGAGAATTAAGTAGTTGACTCAGAGACTAGGGTCCTCAATTTAAATAAAGGAAACTACGATGGTCTGAGGAGCGAGTTGGGTAGGATTGATTGGGGAATGTCACTCAAAGGGTTGACGGTGGATAGGCAATGGCAAACATTCAAAGACCGCATGGATGAACTATAGAATTTGTTCATCCCAGTTTGGCACAAAAATAAAACAAAAAAGGTGACTCAACCGTGGCTAACAAGGGAAATTAGGGATAGCATAAGATCCAAGGAGAGGACATATAAATTGGCCAGAAAAAGCAATAATCCTGAGGATTGGGAGCAGTTTAGGATTCAACAAAGGAGGACAAAGGGATTAATTAAGAAGGGGAAAATAGAATATGAGAGTAAGCTTGCAGGGAACATAAAAACTGACTGTAAAAGCTTTTATAGATATGTGAAGAGAAAAAGATTGGTGAAATCAAGCGTAGGTCCCTTGCAGTCAGAATCAGGGGAATTTATAAAGGGGAACAAAGAAATGGAAGACCAACTAAATACATATTTTGGTTCTGTCTTCACAAAGGAGGACACAAATAACCTCCCAGGGATGCCGGGGAACATAGGGTCTGATGAAAGGGTGGAATTGAAAGAAATCAGTATTTGTAGGGAAATGGTGTTAGGAAAATTGATGGGACTGAAGGCCGATAAATCCCCAGGGCCTGATAATTTACATCCCAGGGTACTTAAGGAAGTGGCCCTAGAAATAGTAGATGCATTGCTGGTCATCTTCCAGAACTCGATAGACTCTGGAACAGTACCCATGGATTGGAGGGTAGCTAATGTTACCCCACTATTCAAAAAAGGTGGTAGAGAAAAGGTGGGGAATTATAGACCGGTAAGCCTGACATCGGTAGTGGGGAAAATGCTAGAGTCCATTATAAAAGATGTAATAGCAGAGCACTTGGAAAGCAGTGACAGGATCGGACAAAGTCAACATGGATTTACAAAATGCTTGACTAATCTACTGGAATTTTTTGAGGATGTAACTGGTAAAATAGATAAGGGAGAACCAGTGGATGTGGTGTATTTGGACTTTCAGAAGGCTTTCGATAAGGTCCCGCATAAGAGATTAGCGTGCAAAATTAAGGCACATGGGATTGGGGGCAAGGTATTGACTTGGATAGAGAACTGGTTGGCGGACAGAAAGCAAAGAGTTGGAATAAACGGGTCATTTTCCGAGTGGCAGGCAGTGACTAGTGGGGTACCGCAAGGATCGGTCCTAGGACTGCAGCTGTTCACAATATATATTAATGATCTGGACGAGGGAATTGGGTGAAATATCTCCAAATTTGCAGACGACACAAAGCTGGGTGGGAGGGTATGCTGTGAGGAGGATGTCGTGAAACTCCAGTACGATTTGGACAGGTTGGGTGATTGGGCAGAAACATGGCAGATGCACTATAATGTGGATAAATGTGAGGTTATCCACTTTGGTGGCAAAAACAGGAAGGCAGATTATTATTTGAATGGCAATAGATTGGGAGAAGGGGACATGCAAAGAGACCTGGGTGTTCTTGTGCACCAGTCGCTGAAGGTAAGCATGCAGGTGCAGCAGGAGGTTAAGGAGGCAAATGGTATGTTGGCCTTCGTAGCAACAGGGTTCGAGTACAGGAACAAGGATGTCTTGCTGCAGTTGTACAGGGCCTTGGTGAGACTGCACCTTGAGTATTGTGTGCAGTTTTGGTCGCCTTATCTGAGGAAGGACGTTCTGGCCATGGAAGGAGTGCAGCGAAGATTCACCAGGCTGATACCTGGGATGGCAGGAATGACATATGAGAAGAGATTGTGTCGATTGGGCTTATACTCACTGGAGTTTAGAAGATTGAGAGGGGATCTCATCGAAACCTATAAAATTCTGTCAGGCCTGGACAGACTAGAAGCAGGAAGGATGTTTCTGATGGCCGGGGAGTCCAGAACCAGGGGTCATAGTCTAAGGATAAGGGGTAAGCCATTTAGGACTGAAATGAGGAGGAATTTCTTCACCCAGAGAGTGGTGAACCTGTTGAATTCTCTGCCACAGAGGGCGGTGGAGGCCAGTTCATTAAATATATTCAAGAAGGAGTTGGATATATTTCTTAAGGCTAAAGGGATCAAGGGATATGGAGAGAAGGCAGGGACAGGTTACTGAATTTGGATGATCAGCCATGATCTCATTGAATGGCGGAGCAGGCTCGAAGGGTCGAATGGCCTACTCCTGCTCCTATCTTCTATGTTTCTATGTTTCTGTCCCCTCTCATTCTTCTAAACTCCAGCGAGTATAAGCCCAATCGACCCAATCTCTCCTCATACGTCATTCCTGCCATCCCAGATATCAGCCTGGTGAATCTTCGCTGCACTCCCTCCATGGCAAGAACGTCCTTCCTCAGATAAGGTGACCAAAACTGCACACAATACTCAAGGAGTGGTCTCACCAAGGCCCTGTACAACTGCAGCAAGACATCCTTGTTCCTCTACTCGAACCCTCTCACTAGGAAGGCCAGCATACCATTTGCCTTCATAACCCTAAGAGACTGTCTTAACGAGACATCTATCATTGAAACCTGCAATGGGTGTCCATCAAGTCTGGCAATAGAGACGATGGGGTAGATTTTCCCGAACCTGTCGGGAAGAAGGCGGGACTTCCCCTTTCGGGTTTTTGACCCACCTACTTCGACGTCCGGCCAATCTGTGTGATTTTCCCTTGATTGACCTTGTTGAGCCCGCCCAGTGGGCTCAGCAGCCCAATTAAGGGCCACCCGGCAACAGGTGACATCACAGACTGAAATTTCATCTGTCAAGAGTTTTTGACAGATGAAATATCAGTGTTTTACAGCTGTTTGAAGCTGCCAAACACTGACAGTCTGAGTTCTGACATGAGTCATTCTGCACAGACTCAGTTAGAACTTTTACCGGCACTCAAAGCTGAAGGCTGTCACTTTTGACAGATCGCAGCCGTTCAGCTTTCAGTTCAGGCTGAGTGATGGGCTCCCGACGGCTCCAGGAAGAAAGGCTGTAAAGGTAAGTACAGGTAAGTAAAAGTTCTTTACACACTTTAGATACACCAAACACACTTACCTTTCCACTCATGCACCCATCACTCACCTGAGCGCCAACATCGCGACCCCTCCAACTCCTTCAACCCGACTGCCCGCCTGCTCTAACCTGGCGTGGTTTGGAGCCGTCGGGAAACCCACACGAAACCCCTCAAAATAGGGATTCGGCTAAAAACTGCCTGTTAACTACCTGTTAACAGGCAGTTCATTGGCACTAATCCCTTCCCGCCTGGTTTTGGCAGGTCCCAGTGCGGGTACCCGCCGCCCCTGAAACTTACGTGGGGCGGGGTTTTGGGTGGGATGGTGTAAGGACCCCCAAATTTGGGATTTTTAGCCCCTGCCCGCCTGAAACCCCGCCCGACGGCTGGGGGAAAATCGGGGCTGATGAGACGGCAGGAGAACATGGCCTGCGAAGAGCGTGAACATGGGAGACGGACCTTTGGGGAAGTGCTCCGCCTGCCACAGTGTGAATATCCCTGAGCGAGGAGTGTGTCAGGAGGCTGTGCTTCAGCAGAGTCGGGTCTGAGGCCTGCCTTCACTGCCTTCCCCTTTATCAATGGGAGGGCTTACTGCTCCCGACTGGCCTTCAGTGTCCTAGGCAGTCAGTAGGCTGGGCAGCCACTTCTATATCTAAAGGTGCTCTGAGGGGTTTGGCACGGAGTAAGCTTCAAAGAAAGGAAAGAGCCTGTGTTTATCCAAAAATAAAAATAAAGACTTGCATTTCTATAGCGCCTTTCACAACCACTGGACACCCCAAAGCGCTTCACAACCAATGAAGTACTTTTTGAAGTGCAGTCACTGCTGTATTGTAGGAAACGCAGCAGCCAATTTGCGCACAGCAAGCTCCCACAAACAGCAATGTGATAATGACCAGATAATCTGTTGTAGTGATGTTGGTTGAGGGATAAATATTGGCCACAGGACACCCGGGAGAACTCCCCTGCTCTTCTTCAAAATAGTGCCATGGGATCTTTTACATCCACCTGAGAGAGCAGACGGGGCCTCGGTTTAACATCTCATGCAAAAGACGGCACCTCCGACAGTGCGGCACTCCCTCAGTACTGCACTGGGAGTGTCAGCCTAGAGTTTTGTGCTCGAGTCTCTGGAGTGGGAATTGAACCCACAACCTTCTGACCCAGAGGTGAGAGTGCTGCCCACTGAGCCACGGCTGACATGGCACCGTATCTATCCCCACAACATCTGAACACCTTTCTAAGCACTGGACTACTTCTGGAGTGCAGTCACTGTTGTTATGTAGGGAAACACAGCAGCCAATTGGCACACCAGCAGGATCTCGGAAACAGCAATGAAATTCATCTGTTTCTGTTGAGGGGTAACTCTTATTTATCAGTGTCAGCCATGGCTCAGTGCCGATGGATTGGAGGGTAGCTAACGTTACCCCACTATTCAAAAAGGGGGGTAGGGAAAAAGCAGGTAATTACAGACCTGTAAGCCTTACATCAGTTGTGGGCAAAATGCTGGAGTCCATCATTAAGGATGAAATAGCGGAGCACTTAGCAAATGGGGACAGGATAGGACAGAGTCAACATGGATTTACAAAGGGTAAATCGTGCTTGACTAATCTATTGGAATTTTTTGAGGGAGTAACTGGTAGAATAGATGGGGGAGAGCCAGTAGATGTGGTGTACCTGGACTTCCAAAAGGCCTTCGATAAGGTCCCACATAAAAGATTAGCATGGAAAATTGAGGCTCATGGGATAAAGGGGAAAGTTTTGGCGTGGATAGGGAACTGGCTGTCAGATAGAAAACAGAGAGTTGGAATAAACGGCTCATTTTCTGAATGGCAGGCAGTAACAAGTGGGGTACCACAGGGATCTGTCCTGGGCCCCCAGCTGTTCACAATTTACATTAATGACCTGGATCAGGGAGTCGGATGCAGCATTTCCAAATTTGCAGACGACACTAAACTAGGAGGGGGGGTGGGCTCAGAGGAAGAGACCAGGAAGCTCCAGAGCGATTTGGACAGACTGGGCGATTGGGCGGATAAATGGCAGATGCACTATAATGTGGACAAGTGCGAAGTTATCCACCTTGGGTGCAGGAACGGGAGGGCAAATTATTATTTAAATGGCAATAGATTGGGAGAGGGGGAAGTACAGAGAGACCTGGGTGTTCTTGTACACCAGTCACTGAAGGCGAGCATGCAGGTGCAACAGGCGGTCAAGAAGGCAAACGGTATGCTGGCCTTCATAGCAAAAGGGTTAGAATACAGGAACAGGGATACCTTGCTGCAGCTGTACAGGGCACTGGTGAGACCACACCTCGAGTACTGTGTACAGTTTTGGTCGCCTCATCTGAGGAAGGATGTTCTTGCCATGGAGGGGGTGCAGCGGCGATTCACCAGGCTGATACCAGGAATGGCGGGAATGACCTATGAGGAGAGACTATGTAGTTTAGGGATGTACACACTGGAGTTTAGAAGATTGAGAGGGGACCTCATAGAAGTGTATAAAATTCTGACAGGTCTAGACAGACTGGATGCAGAAGGAATGTTTCCCTTGGCGGGTGAGAACAGAACTAGAGGACATAATTTAAGGATAAGGGCTAAACCATTTAGGACAGAGATGAGGGGGAATTTCTTCACTCAGAGAGTGGTGAACCTGTGGAACTCATTGCCACAGAGGGCAGTGTACGCCAGCTCATTAAATATATTTAAGAGGGAATTAGATATATTTCTACGGGCAAAAGGGGTTAAGGGTTACGGAGAGAAGGCGGGGACGGGATACTGAATTAAAGGATCAGCCATGATCTCATTAAATGGCGGAGCAGGCACGAAGGGCCGAATGGCCTACTCCTGCTCCTATCTTCTATGTATCTATGTATTACAACAGTGACTACACTTCAAAAAGTACTTCATTGGCTGTAAAACACTTTGGGTCATCCTAAGGTCGTGACAGGTGCTATATGAATGCAAGTTCTTTCTTTTTAAATGTTGGCCAGGGCACTCCTCTCCCCCTCTCCCCTCCCTCCCACCATCACCCCCATCTCACCCCTGCCCCCCCTCCCCAATCTCCCGCCTCCCCCCTCTACCCCTCCATCCCCCATCTCTCCCCATCTCTCCCCCCTCCCACCCCCTCCATCTACTCTCTCCCCCGCTGTATTTATGATCTTTGTAAGTCAGAGACCTGGTTTGATGTCAATTGGCGCTAAAATGTGAGCAGTTCTGTGCAGTGGGTTCTGGCTATTTGTAGTCCGATCATTAGACTCGATGGTATTTCACTGTGAACAGTTACAGTGTCTCTGATTAGCTTCGGGGGGAAACTACAGAACTCTGGAACTTTGCTGCCGTTTCCTCTATGAACTATTACATAAAGGAGAAGTATATTGTGGGAATGATGTAAAGCACTTGTATAAATTAGAACTATTTTTACTGACTTGTTCTGCTGCCTGGGAGGAGACACTGCTGGGGTCAGTCACTTGCCGAACAATAACTTGGGATTTAGAATGTACAACACATTCCAAGTCTTTCTCCTGGTGCTAAGTTTCACCAAGTCAAACTTGTATGGAACTCTAGTTAGACCCCACACTTGAAGCACTGTGCACGGTTCTGGTCTCCACATACCTTGGTTAGACCACACTTTGAGCACTGTGCACAGTTCTGGTCTCCACATACCTTGGTTAGACCACACTTTGAGCACTGTGCACAGTTCTGGTCTCCATATATCTTGGTTAGACCACACTTGAAGCACTGTGCACGGTTCTGGTCTCCATATACTTTGGTTAGACCACACTTTGAGCACTGTGCACAGTTCTGGTCTCCATATATCTTGGTTAGACCACACTTGGAGCACTGTGCACAGTTCTGTTATCCATATATCTTGGTTAGACCACACCATCGACCAGCTGCCATCGCAATTGGGCAGAAGTTTCCGGAAGTGCACATAGAACACAATGGGCACAGATCTGGCTCGAGGAATCTCCCACCCATTTTACAATGAATAACACCCACTCTAAGCCCAAGAACATTGTGCATTACTGGTTGTAAAATGTATGCTGTGATGTTAGTCACAACCCCAAATAACTGATTCAATGCTTTATCAACCAACCAGCTTTCTTTTAATTTTAATTTGCTTGAATTATATGAAGTAAGATTATTTTTGTACACTGACATCCATAACCCCCAGTCCAACATCACAATCGCAACACCGGAAAGCTACTCCTTTACAGTCAGGGACTGGCCGCTGATTGTAGAGTGCAGAGTGTAGGTGGTGGAATGTAAAATGCCCGATGTGGAATGTGGAATCTGGGTTACAGGGCACGGAATGTGATACATGGAATGTGTAATGCACCAGTCCCGAAATCTGTTTCCAAAAGCAGGGTTCTTGCAGCGGGTGGTGAATCTCTGGAATTCTCTGCCCCAGAGGGCCATGGATTCTCAGTCATTGAGTATATTCAAGGCTGAGATCGATAGATTTTTGGACTCTGGGGGAATCAAGGTGATATGGGGATCGGGCGGGAAAGTGGAGTTGAGGTAGAAGATCAGCCATGATCTTATTGAATGGCGGAGCAGGCTCGAAGGGCCGTATGGCCGACTCCTGCTCCTATTTCTTATGTTCTTGTGTTATCAGCTCCCAAAAGATTGTCAAACCATCCACTGACAGGATTATCAATTCTCCTAATCTGTGTAGTGGTTGGACGGTCTCCAAGCATCACTTACGGGCAGGACGTATCTGAAGACTGGGTGGGGAGAATACTGAACCTGTGTCTGAAGACTGGGTGGGGAGAATACTGAACCTGTGTCTGAAGACTGGGTGGGGAGAATACTGAACATGTGTCTGAAGACTGAGCGGGGAGAATACTGAACCTGTGTCTGAAGACTGGGTGGGGAGAATACTGAACCTGTATCTGAAGACTGGGTGGGGAGAATACTGAACCTGTGTCTGAAGACTGGGCAGGGAGAATACTGAACCTGTGTCTGAAGACTGGGTGGGGAGAATACTGAACCTGTGTCTGAAGACTGGGTGGGGAGAATACTGAACCTGTATCTGAAGACTGGGTGGGGAGAATACTGAACCTGTGTCTGAAGACTGGGTGGGGAGAATACTGAACCTGTGTCTGAAGACTGGGTGGGGAGAATACTGGACCTGTATCTGAAGACTGGGTGGGGAGAATACTGAACCTGTATCTGAAGACTGGGTGGGGAGAATACTGAACCTGTATCTGAAGACTGGGTGGGGAGAATACTGAACCTGTATCTGAAGACTGGGTGGGGAGAATACTGAACCTGTATCTGAAGACTGGGTGGGGAGAATACTGAACCTGTATCTGAAGTCTGGGTGGGGAGAATACTGAACCTGTATCTGAAGACTGGGTGGGGAGAATACTGAACCTGTATCTGAAGACTGGGTGGGGAGAATACTGAACCTGTATCTGAAGACTGGGTGGGGAGAATACTGAACCTGTGTCTGAAGACTGGGTGGGGAGAATACTGAACATGTGTCTGAAGACTGGGCGGGGAGAATACTGAACCTGTATCTGAAGACTGAGCGGGGAGAATACTGAACCTGTATCTGAAGACTGGGTGGGGAGAATACTGAACCTGTATCTGAAGACTGAGCGGGGAGAATACTGAACCTGTATCTGAAGACTGGGTGGGGAGAATACTGAACCTGTATCTGAAGACTGGGTGGGGAGAATACTGAACCTGTATCTGAAGACTGGGTGGGGAGAATACTGAACCTGTGTCTGAAGACTGGGCGGGGAGAATACTGAACCTGTATCTGAAGACTGGGTGGGGAGAATACTGAACCTGTGTCTGAAGACTGGGCAGGGAGAATACTGAACCTGTATCTGAAGACTGGGTGGGGAGAATACTGAACCTGTATCTGAAGACTGGGCAGGGAGAATACTGAACCTGTATCTGAAGACTGGGTGGGGAGAATACTGAACCTGTATCTGAAGACTGAGCGGGGAGAATACTGAACCTGTGTCTGAAGACTGGGTGGGGAGAATACTGAACCTGTGTCTGAAGACTGGGTGGGGAGAATACTGAACCTGTATCTGAAGACTGGGCAGGGAGAATACTGAACCTGTATCTGAAGACTGGGTGGGGAGAATACTGAACCTGTATCTGAAGACTGGGTGGGGAGAATACTGAACCTGTGTCTGAAGACTGAGCGGGGAGAATACTGAACCTGTGTCTGAAGACTGGGTGGGGAGAATACTGAACCTGTATCTGAAGACTGGGCAGGGAGAATACTGAGCCTGTGTCTGAAGACTGGGTGGGGAGAATACTGAACATGTGTCTGAAGACTGAGCGGGGAGAATACTGAACCTGTATCTGAAGACTGGGTGGGGAGAATACTGAACCTGTGTCTGAAGACTGGGTGGGGAGAATACTGAACCTGTATCTGAAGACTGGGTGGGGAGAATACTGAACCTGTATCTGAAGACTGAGCGGGGAGAATACTGAACCTGTATCTGAAGACTGGGTGGGGAGAATACTGAACCTGTGTCTGAAGACTGGGCGGGGAGAATACTGAACCTGTATCTGAAGACTGGGTGGGGAGAATACTGAACCTGTGTCTGAAGACTGGGCGGGGAGAATACTGAACATGTATCTGAAGACTGGGTGGGGAGAATACTGAACCTGTATCTGAAGACTGGGTGGGGAGAATACTGAACCTGTATCTGAAGACTGGGTGGGGAGAATACTGAATCTGTATCTGAAGACTGAGCGGGGAGAATACTGAACCTGTGTCTGAAGACTGGGTGGGGAGAATACTGAACATGTGTCTGAAGACTGGGTGGGGAGAATACTGAACCTGTATCTGAAGACTGGGTGGGGAGAATACTGAACCTGTGTCTGAAGACTGGGTGGGGAGAATACTGAACCTGTATCTGAAGACTGGGTGGGGAGAATACTGAACCTGTATCTGAAGACTGGGTGGGGAGAATACTGAACCTGTATCTGAAGACTGGGTGGGGAGAATACTGAACCTGTGTCTGAAGACTGGGCGGGGAGAATACTGAACCTGTGTCTGAAGACTGGGTGGGGAGAATACTGAACCTGTATCTGAAGACTGGGTGGGGAGAATACTGAACCTGTGTCTGAAGACTGGGTGGGGAGAATACTGAACCTGTATCTGAAGACTGGGTGGGGAGAATACTGAACATGTATCTGAAGACTGGGCGGGGAGAATACTGAACCTGTGTCTGAAGACTGGGTGGGGAGAATACTGAACCTGTATCTGAAGACTGAGCGGGGAGAATACTGAACCTGTATCTGAAGACTGGGTGGGGAGAATACTGAACCTGTGTCTGAAGACTGGGCGGGGAGAATACTGAACCTGTATCTGAAGACTGGGTGGGGAGAATACTGAACCTGTGTCTGAAGACTGAGCGGGGAGAATACTGAACATGTATCTGAAGACTGGGTGGGGAGAATACTGAACCTGTGTCTGAAGACTGGGTGGGGAGAATACTGAACCTGTGTCTGAAGACTGGGTGGGGAGAATACTGAACCTGTATCTGAAGACTGAGCGGGGAGAATACTGAACCTGTGTCTGAAGACTGGGCGGGGAGAATACTGAACCTGTGTCTGAAGACTGGGTGGGGAGAATACTGAACCTGTATCTGAAGACTGGGTGGGGAGAATACTGAACCTGTGTCTGAAGACTGGGTGGGGAGAATACTGAACATGTATCTGAAGACTGGGTGGGGAGAATACTGAACATGTATCTGAAGACTGGGTGGGGAGAATACTGAACCTGTGTCTGAAGACTGGGTGGGGAGAATACTGAACCTGTATCTGAAGACTGGGTGGGGAGAATACTGAACCTGTGTCTGAAGACTGGGTGGGGAGAATACTGAACCTGTGTCTGAAGACTGGGTGGGGAGAATACTGAACCTGTATCTGAAGACTGAGCGGGGAGAATACTGAACCTGTGTCTGAAGACTGGGCGGGGAGAATACTGAACCTGTGTCTGAAGACTGGGTGGGGAGAATACTGAACCTGTATCTGAAGACTGGGTGGGGAGAATACTGAACCTGTGTCTGAAGACTGGGTGGGGAGAATACTGAACCTGTATCTGAAGACTGAGCGGGGAGAATACTGAACCTGTGTCTGAAGACTGGGTGGGGAGAATACTGAACCTGTGTCTGAAGACTGGGTGGGGAGAATACTGAACCTGTATCTGAAGACTGAGCGGGGAGAATACTGAACATGTATCTGAAGACTGGGCGGGGAGAATACTGAACCTGTGTCTGAAGACTGGGTGGGGAGAATACTGAACCTGTGTCTGAAGACTGGGTGGGGAGAATACTGAACATGTATCTGAAGACTGGGCGGGGAGAATACTGAACCTGTGTCTGAAGACTGGGTGGGGAGAATACTGAACCTGTGTCTGAAGACTGGGTGGGGAGAATACTGAACCTGTATCTGAAGACTGAGCGGGGAGAATACTGAACCTGTATCTGAAGACTGGGTGGGGAGAATACTGAACCTGTGTCTGAAGACTGGGCGGGGAGAATACTGAACCTGTGTCTGAAGACTGGGCGGGGAGAATACTGAACATGTATCTGAAGACTGGGTGGGGAGAATACTGAACCTGTATCTGAAGACTGGGTGGGGAGAATACTGAACCTGTGTCTGAAGACTGGGTGGGGAGAATACTGAACCTGTATCTGAAGACTGAGCGGGGAGAATACTGAACCTGTGTCTGAAGACTGGGCGGGGAGAATACTGAACCTGTGTCTGAAGACTGGGTGGGGAGAATACTGAACCTGTATCTGAAGACTGGGTGGGGAGAATACTGAACCTGTGTCTGAAGACTGGGTGGGGAGAATACTGAACCTGTATCTGAAGACTGAGCGGGGAGAATACTGAACCTGTGTCTGAAGACTGGGTGGGGAGAATACTGAACCTGTGTCTGAAGACTGGGTGGGGAGAATACTGAACCTGTATCTGAAGACTGAGCGGGGAGAATACTGAACATGTATCTGAAGACTGGGCGGGGAGAATACTGAACCTGTGTCTGAAGACTGGGTGGGGAGAATACTGAACCTGTGTCTGAAGACTGGGTGGGGAGAATACTGAACATGTATCTGAAGACTGGGCGGGGAGAATACTGAACCTGTGTCTGAAGACTGGGTGGGGAGAATACTGAACCTGTGTCTGAAGACTGGGTGGGGAGAATACTGAACCTGTATCTGAAGACTGAGCGGGGAGAATACTGAACCTGTATCTGAAGACTGGGTGGGGAGAATACTGAACCTGTGTCTGAAGACTGGGCGGGGAGAATACTGAACATGTATCTGAAGACTGGGTGGGGAGAATACTGAACCTGTGTCTGAAGACTGGGCGGGGAGAATACTGAACATGTATCTGAAGACTGGGTGGGGAGAATACTGAACCTGTATCTGAAGACTGGGTGGGGAGAATACTGAACCTGTATCTGAAGACTGGGTGGGGAGAATACTGAATCTGTATCTGAAGACTGAGCGGGGAGAATACTGAACCTGTATCTGAAGACTGGGTGGGGAGAATACTGAACCTGTGTCTGAAGACTGGGTGGGGAGAATACTGAACATGTGTCTGAAGACTGGGTGGGGAGAATACTGAACCTGTATCTGAAGACTGGGTGGGGAGAATACTGAACCTGTGTCTGAAGACTGGGTGGGGAGAATACTGAACCTGTATCTGAAGACTGGGTGGGGAGAATACTGAACCTGTGTCTGAAGACTGGGTGGGGAGAATACTGAACCTGTATCTGAAGACTGGGTGGGGAGAATACTGAACATGTATCTGAAGACTGGGCGGGGAGAATACTGAACCTGTGTCTGAAGACTGGGCGGGGAGAATACTGAACCTGTGTCTGAAGACTGGGTGGGGAGAATACTGAACCTGTATCTGAAGACTGAGCGGGGAGAATACTGAACCTGTATCTGAAGACTGGGTGGGGAGAATACTGAACCTGTGTCTGAAGACTGGGTGGGGAGAATACTGAACCTGTATCTGAAGACTGGGTGGGGAGAATACTGAACCTGTGTCTGAAGACTGGGCGGGGAGAATACTGAACCTGTATCTGAAGACTGGGTGGGGAGAATACTGAATCTGAATCTGAAGACTGGGTGGGGAGAATACTGAACCTGTATCTGAAGACTGGGTGGGGAGAATACTGAACCTGTATCTGAAGACTGGGTGGGGAGAATACTGAACCTGTATCTGAAGACTGGGTGGGGAGAATACTGAACCTGTATCTGAAGACTGGGTGGGGAGAATACTGAACCTGTGTCTGAAGACTGGGCAGGGAGAATACTGAACCTGTGTCTGAAGACTGGGTGGGGAGAATACTGAACCTGTATCTGAAGACTGGGTGGGGAGAATACTGAACCTGTATCTGAAGACTGGGTGGGGAGAATACTGAACCTGTGTCTGAAGACTGGGCGGGGAGAATACTGAACCTGTGTCTGAAGACTGGGTGGGGAGAATACTGAACCTGTATCTGATCTTCCGTTCGTTGTTTTAAACAGAGAATTGGGCAGGGACCCACTGAGCAGGGCTGACCCTGATAAATAAGATGTATCCCTCGACCAGAAGATCTACTTTTATCCCAAACACTGAATCATTCCTGCCCATGGAGCTGATTGTATGACCTCATGCTCCTGGTGCAAAGCAGCACCAACTGAAAGCACATACTGTGAATTTGGGCTTGGGAATCAATGAGCTGTGCACGATTCTCCACGTGAAAAATCATGTAGGGTGAATGGAAATCCATGTGGTCGAATTCCTATTATGTACGGCATCTATCTCTCTATATCTCGCTCTCTTGTGCACACGCATGCGCACGTGGACACGCATGGGAACAGGAGGAGGCCATTCAGCCCCTCAAGCCTGTTCCGCTGTTCAACGAGATCATGGCTGATCTGCATCTTAACTCCATTTACCTGCCTTGGCTCCATATCCCCTCGGCTAGCAAAAATCTATCGATCTCAGAGTAACTGAGCGAGCATCGACTGCCTTCTGTGTGAGAGAGTTCCAAACTTGCAAAAATCTATCGATCTCAGAGTAACTGAGCGAGTATCGACTGCCTTCTGTTTTCGAACTTCTCTGCTGAACGGCCTGGTTCTGATTTTAAGGATTTGTCCCCTTGTCCGAGACTCTCCCCACCACCATTTTCTCTCTATCTGCCCTTTCAATTTCTTTCAAAATCCTCAATCAAATCACCCCTTAGCCTTCTATATTCCAGGGAATCACCCCTTAGCCTTCTATATTCCAGGGAATCACCCCTTAGCCTTCTATATTCCAGGGAATCACCCCTTAGCCTTCTATATTCCAGGGAATCACCCCTTAGCCTTCTATATTCCAGGGAATCACCCCTTAGCCTTCTATATTCCAGGGAATCACCCCTTAGCCTTCTATATTCCAGGGAATACAAACCTAGTTTGTGTAACCCCTCCTCATAATCTAACCCTTGGAGCCCTGGTAACATTCCGGTGAATCTGCACAGCGCTCCTTCCAAGGCCGATATATCCGCTCTAAGGTGCGGTGCCCAGAACTGTTCACCGTGCTCCAGGTGTGGTCTAACCAGGGCTTTGTATAGCTGCAGCAAAACCTCCTCCCCTTTCTATTCTAGCCCTCTCGTTATAAAAGCCACCATTCCATTAGTCTTTCTGATCATTTTTTTGTACCTGACCTCTACATTTTATTGATCAGTGTACATGGGCCCCTGAATCTCTTTGGACCTCCACTGTTCCTAACTTTTCACCATTTAAATAATACTCGGATCTCTCCTTGTATAGTCCAAAATAGCTGACATCACACTAACCTGTGTTGAAATCCATCTGCCACTATTCTGCTCACTCACTTAATCTGTCAATGTTTCTTTGTAATTTTATGCTCCCATCTGCACTAATTACTATGCCCCCAATCTTTGTGTCATTGGCAAACTTGGATATATGACTCTCTATTGTGTTATCTACGTCATTAATAAATATAGTGAATGATTGAGGCCCCAGCACAGATCCTGTGGGACACCACTAGTCACTTCCTTCCAATTCGAGTCCTACCCATTATACCTGCTCTCTGTCTTCAACCGCCTAACCAATCTCCTAACCAGGTCAATAATCTGCCTTCAACTCAATGGGGGAGAAATTCGGTTGTTAGCGCCATCGATTAACGCCTAAAGAGGCTGAGAAGTGGGGCGCTAGCCAATTTCCGGGCGGGCGCAAGACGCCTAGCGCCTCGCCCCATATTGAGCATGCATTTAGCGTCGGCGCTAAATCTTAGCGCCTGCTCATGGGCGCAGGCTGATTATGACGTCATTTGAGTGTGCAACGCCTTTTGGGCGCCCCGGACCGGAAATTCAGTGGCGCCCCCCTCCGTAGCGCCTGGCGCTAATAGTGACAGCTTACCTGGGCCTTACCAAGTCACTCTCAGGCTGGAGGAGCGTTATTTAAAGGGGACTGGTGTGGTTTAAATGTGGCAGCCATTTTTGGAGCACAACTTCCTCGAGAGCTACAAAGAGTTGCTGAGCTGCACACTGAGAGCCATTTGACCACTGAGCCAGTGCAGTCAGACGATCTTCAGCCTTCTGACCATCACCTTGCTGTTGGTGAGCCTTGACAATGGGGGACCTCCTGTGGGCACTTATTATGGGGGCTGCATTGGAGGGGAACGTCCTGCTGCTGAATCATCTGGAAAGGGCACTGAGATGCTGGGAGAGGGGGGCGGGCATGGCCAGACGGAGGAGGGCCAACAGACGTCGCCACAGCAGACCTTACGCTGGCAGGGTTTTCCGACAGCAGTTTTCCTACATGAACATGCCGGAGGAGCAGTGTGTCAGAAGGCTGCGATTTAGAAAGGAGGTGGTGACTGAGCTGTGCCAGCTGCTTCAGCCAGATCTGCAGCCTCAGATAAAGTGCAGGACATCTCTGTCGGTGGCTGAGAAGGTGCCTGCTAGCCTGAACTTCTACGCGAGCGGCTCTTCTCCGGCTGCGCGTCAGAGGCTGATCAGAAGTAGCTTCTAGGCCCCTCTCACGGAATGCTTGCTGCCATTCCAAGAACAGGAATGGAACCGGTCTGATACCCCCAAGCCTGTGAAGGGCAAGATGCATGTAAATAGCAGGCATGGCCATTGTAAATGAAGAAAGTGTTTCATTACACAAAATGTGGTTCCTTCAAACATGAGAAAGCTATGGCAACAGAAAGCAAAACTAATACACTGACACATAACTGCCTCTCACACCCGGGAGACTGTCCAAAACATAAATCACATTCCGACCATCTTCCTTGGCCTTGATTCCACTGCGCCAACCAAAGCATCCAATGCCCCATCAGTGAAGCGTTCCGCCCTCTGCCTCACCCCTTCCATGTCTTGCTAGGCTGGTGCGCCACAGGTAGGCTCCCACCGCTTTGAAGGCCTACAAGGCAGTGAGTGTGTCTGGTGATGCCAATTGACCTGCCCCTTTAAAAGCTGGCCGGCGCCAGTGTGTCTCAGGGAAAGTGATTATTGACAGCACCCTCGCTGCGCCCCGCCGCCGCGAAATTGGGTTGTGCCGCCGGGTTAGCGCATTAAGAGTAGTGTGCAGCGCCTGATTTAGCGCCGCAATCACCTTTAGGGGCGCTGCAACCCAATATCGCGCTAGGTGGTGCTAAATTGTGCCTGGCGCTAAACTTTGCGCATCGCCAGGACTAGCGCCCCAAACGCGGCTATACCGAATTTCTAGGCCAATGAGCTTTAATTTTAGCTAACAGTTTTTTATGTGGAACCTTATCGAATGCCTTCTGGAAGTCCATATAAACTACATCCATAGACATTCCCCTGTCCACTAATTTAGTTATTTCCACAAATAGTTCAATTAGGTTCGTTAGACATGACCTACCCTTTACAAGTCCATGTTGGCTCTCTCTAATCAGCTCAAATTTCTCTAAGTCCTCAGTCACTCTGTCCTTAATTATAGATTCCAATAACTTGCCCACAACACATATTAGACTAACGGGTCTATAATTTCCTGGTTTCTCTCTCTCACCTTTCTTAAATAACGGAGTTACATTTGCAATTTTCCCATCTAAAAGGACAATTTCTGAATTGAGAGCGCTTTGGAAGATTATGGCTAAAGCATCTGCAATTTCCTCAGGTACTTCCTTTAAAACCCTGGGGTGGAAACCATCAGGTCCGGGGGATTTGTCAGACCTTCGTGCCATTCATTTTTCTAATACTGTTTTCTTGCTTGCATTAACTTTAGCGAGTTCCAGTCCTTGATTCATCATTGTTTCCCTGGAATGTCAGGTATATTATCCCTGGAATGTCGGGTATATTATCCCTGGAATGTCGGGTATATTATCCCTGGAATGTCGGGTATATTATCCCTGGAATGTCAGGTATATTATCCCTGGAATGTCGGGTATATTATCCCTGGAATGTCAGGTATATTATCCTCTTCCTCTACTGTGAAGACAGACACAAAGAAATTATTCAACAAGTCTGCCATTTCCTTATTTTCATTTGCAATATTACCCCCATCAGTTTTTAAAGGGCTCCCGTTACCGTGCACACACACATAGCGCTTCCCTTTTGTTACTTTTCCCGAACCTTTCCATTAGAATTTCCGTGTAGGAGTATTTTTTCCCACTGTCATTATGGCAATTGAGCTTTTTCACAAGATTCTGTATTAGGAACTTAAGACTAAGAGAAATGTCTGTTTTTTCTTTAAAGATAAAGCACTTCTGTACATTTAACTTCTAAATGGTTGAATAATGAGGCCCTTGTCCGATTTTCCGCTGTGAGTTGAGAGGGAATCTGTTGCATACGATCGTTTCAGGCAATAGGTTCTGACCAGGAACATCTCCTAAAACAGCAATGATTCAAAGTGGTCCTGACAAATGGGAGCCCAATAATTTGCTTCTGTCAGAAGCTTGTTTATGTTAGGTTCGTGTATTTATATTGGACAGTCCCAACATTCTGAAACCAAAAAGCTACCGGTGAGGGTAGAATTCAACAAAGATGTAAATATTTAGTGGAGGTGTCTGCATTCTGATTGGTCCCAGTTCATGGCGAGGGTCCCAGTTCAACACAACTCCAGAGTTTTAACAATCCGTTATGAGTGCATCTCCTTTTATAGTCAGAGTACACCGTCCAATAGATACCAGACAGTGAGAATGAATCAATGAAATATGTGCCTCGTGACCTTTGACATGGATTTAACGTGAAACAAAACTGGTTTGGAAGGCTCGCTGGCCCAAGTTTTCTCTCACACTATTGTGTAATTGCAAAGTTATTTTGCTCTATAACGATACAATTAGGCACCATTCAAGGACATTGCACCCTCCTGGTGAGAGCAGAGGATTATTAACTGGCTGTAGGGAGGGGAGCAATTTGAGATGGAGCCAAACAACAACAGAAACTTGTATTAATATAGCGCCGTTAACGTGGAAAAACATCACAAGGCGCTTCACAGAGGCGTAATCAGATAAAAATAAACACTGAGACAAAGAAGGAGATATTAGGAGGGGTGACCTAAAGCCTGGTCAAAGAGGTGGGTTTCAAGAAAGGTCTTAAAGTAGAAGAGGGAGGTGGAGAGGTTTAGGGAGGGAATTCCAGACTGTAGGACCTAGACGGCTGAAGGCACGGCCGCCAATGGTGGGGCGATGGAAACTGGGGGATGCGCAAGAAGCCAGAGTTGGAGGAGCGCAGAGATCTGGGAGGGTTGTAGGGCTGGAGGAGGTCTCGGAGATAGGGAGGGTTGTAGGGCTGGAGGAGGTCTCGGAGATAGGGAGGGTTGTAGGGCTGGAGGAGGTCTCAGAGATAGGGAGGGTTGTAGGGCTGGAGGAGGTTACAGAGATAGGGAGGGTTGTAGGGCTGGAGGAGGTTACAGAGATAGGGAGAGTTGTAGGGCTGGAGGAGGTCTCAGAGATAGGGAGGGGTGAGGTGTGTGTGGGGGGGGAAGTGCCAAAGTGCCATCACTGTGCAGGTGTTTCCCCCGCAGCGGCAGCTGGTGCATCACAGGGCGGGGGTGGGGGCGGGGTGGGGCCACAGTGGGAATCTAATGCGCGATGATCTCCTGGGCTGCGAGCAGCAGCGCCCTCGTTCTGGGAAAGTCCCAGCTAATCCGGGAGGGGTAGTAATCCTAGTTACTCTCCAGAGTCTCCGGGATTATTTTTAGGGAAAGATATTGATGGAGGTGAGAAACTGCTGTAGCAGTTCTCTCCTGGAGAAGATTGTCGTGGTGGAAGCTGATTGGTTGAATTTAGTTTTGGTGGAAGGTTTTATGAACTAATATGGTGATTGGGGAGAAACATGGTGCAATATGATTGGTGAATAACTAAAGTAGACATTAACCAACTTGCAGGGGGTCGGGGGGGGGCGCGGGAGTTGCTAATGCTGTTGGGGAGGGTTTAAACCAGCTTGGCAGGGGGATGGGAAACTGAGTGAAGGTTCAGAAGGGAGAGAAGCAAAGCTGGAAATGAAAGGCAATAAATTATAGTTTGTAAGGCAGAGAAAACAAAGGATAGAAAATAGACAACAAAGGGGTTTGGCAGGGCTTAATGGTATATACTTCAATGCAAGGAGTCTAGTGAATAAGGCAGGTGAGCTGAGGGCACAGATAGACATGTGGAAATCTGATATCATAGTTTTTACTGAAACATGGCTGAAAGAGGGGCAGGAATGGCAGCTCAACATTCCTGGTCGTAATATTGTTTAAAGAAATAATTACAGCTGTGAGGAGGGATGATATAATCACAGCATCATAGAAATTTACAGCACAGAAGGAGGCCATTCGGCCCATCGTGTCTGTGGCAGTGACAAAGAGCTCTCCCACCTAATCCCACTTTCCAGCTCTCGGTCCGTAGCCCTGTAGGTTACGGCACTTCAGGTGCATATCCAAGTACTTTTTAAATGTGATGAGGGTTCCTGCCTCTCCCACCCTTTCAGGCAGTGAGTTCCAGACCCCCACCGCCCTCTGGGTGAAAACATTTCTCCTCAACTCCCCTCTAATCCTTCGAACAATTACTTTAAATCTATTCCCCCTGGTTATTGACCTCCCTGCTAAGGGAAATAGGTCCTTCCTATCCACTCTATCTAGGCCCCTCATAATTTTATACACCTCAATTAAGTCTCCCCTCAGCCTCCTCTGTTGCAAAGAAAACAACCCCAGCCTATCCAATCTTTCCTCACAGCTAAAATTCCCCAGCCCAGGCAACATCCTCGTAAATCTCCTCTGAACCCTCTCTAGTGCACTCACATCCTTCCTGTAATGTGGTGACCAGAACTGCACGCAGTATTCTAGCTGTGGCCTAACTAGTGTTTTATACAGTTCAAGCATAACCTCCCTGCTCTTATATTCTATGCCTCGGCTAATAAAGACAAGTATCCCGTGTGCCTTCTTAACCACCTTATCTACCTGTCCTGCTACCTTCAGGGATCTGTGGACATGCACTCCAAGGTCCCTCTGATCCTCTGCACTTCTCTGTCCTACCATTTATAGTGTATTCCCTTGCCTTGTTAGCCCTCCCCAAATGCATTAACTCACACCTCTCTGGATTGAATTCCATTTGCCACTGTTCTGCCCACCTGACATGTCCATTGATATCTTCCTGCAGTCTACAGCTTTCTTCTTCATTATCAACCACACGGCCAATTTTTGTATCATCTGCAAACTTCTTAATCATGCCCCCTATATTCAAGTCTACATCATTGACATGTACCACAAAAAGCAAGGGACCCAGTACTGAGCCCTGCGGAACCCCACTGGAAACAGCCTTCTAGTCACAAAAACACCCATCAACCATTACCCCTTGCTTCCTGCCACTGAGCCAATTTTGGATCCAACTTGCCACTTTCCTTGGGATCCCATGGGCTTTTACTTTTCTGACCAACATGCCCTGTGGGACTTTGTCAAAAGCCTTGCTAAAATCCATGTAGACTACATCAAACGCACTACACTCATCGACCTTCCTTGTTACCTCCTCAAAAAATTCAACAAGTTAGTCAGGCACGACCTTCCCTTAACAAATCCATGCTGACTGTCCTTGATTAATCCGTGCCTTTCTAAATGACGATTAATACTGTCCCTCAAATTTTTCCAACTATTTGCCCACCACCGAGGTTAGGCTGACTGGCCTGTAGTTACTCGGTCTATCCCTTTCTCCCTTTTTAAACAATGTTAGCAGTCCTCCAGTCCTCCGGCACCACACCTGTAGCCAGAGAGGATTGGAAAATGATGGTCAGAGCCTCTGCTATTTCCTCCCTTGCTTCTCTTAACAACCTGGGATACATTTCATCCGGGCCTGGGGATTTATCTACTTTCAAAGATGTTAAATCATTTAATATTTCCTCTCTCGATATGTTTATCTCATCTAATATTTCACACTCCTCCTTAACTACACTGTCTGCATCCTCCCTCTCTCTTGTGAAGACGGATGCAAAGTATTCATTATGAACCATACTCGCGTCTTCCGCCTCCACACATAGGTTACCTTTTTGGTCTCTAATAGACCCTACTCTTTCCTTAGTTATCCTCTTGCTCTTTATGTATTTAGAAAACATCTTTGGGTTTTCCCTGATGTTACTGTACTTGCCAATATATTTTCATGCCCTCTCTTTGCTTTCCTAATTTCCTTCTTAATTTCACCGCAGCACTTTCTATACTCTTCTAGGCTTTCTGCAGTATTTACATAGGATTACATCGGATATACGGCACAGAAACAGGCCATTCGGCCCAACCAGTCCATGCCGGCATTTATGCTCCACTCGAGCCTCCTCCCGTCTTTCCTCATCTAAATCTATCAGCGTCACCCTCTATTCCCTTCTCCCTTATATGTTTGTCCAGCCTCCCCTTAAATGCATCGATACTATTCGCCTCAACCACTCCCTGTGGTAGCGAGTTCCACATTCTCACCGCTCTCTGGGTAAAGAAGTTTCTTCTGAATTCCCTATTGGATTTCTTGGTGACTATCTTATATTGATGGCCTCTAGTTATGATCTTCCCCACAAGTGGAAACATTCTCTCTGTATCCACTCTATCAAAACCTTTCATAATTTTAAAGACCTCTATTAGGTCACCCCTCAGCCTTTTTTCAAGAGAAAAGAGACCCAGCCTGTTCATCCTTTCCTGATATGTATACCCTCGCATTTCTGGTATCATCCTTGTAAATCTTCTCTGCACCCTCTCCAGTGCCTCTATATCCTTTTTATAATATGGCGACCAGAACTGTACGCAGTACTCCAAGTGTGGTCTAACCAAGGTTCGATACAGGTTTAGCATAACTTCCCTACTTTTCAATTCTATCCCTCTAGAAATAAACCCTAGTGCTTGGTTTTCTTTTTTTATGGCCTTGCTAACCTGTGTTGCAACTTTTAGTGATTTGTGTATTTGTACTCCGAGATCCCTTTGTTCCTCTACCCCACCTAGACTCCCACCCTCCAAGTGATCAGTGACCTCCCTATTCTTCCTACCAAAATGTAATACCTCACATTTATCTGTGTTGAACTTCATTTTCTAATTATATGCCCATTCTGCAAGTTTATTAATGTCCTCCTGTAACTTGTTGCAGTCCTCCTCAGTAGTGACTATTCCCCCCCAATTTGGTATCATCCGCAAATTTAGAAATTTTGTTTTAGATTCCAAAGTCTAAATCGTTAATATAAATTGTGAACAGCAGTGGTCCCAGCACTGATCCTTGTGGAACTCCACTACCCACCTTCTGCCACTGTGAATAGCTACCCTTTACTCCCACTCTCTGCTTTCTGTCCTGAAGCCAGCCAGCAATCCATTCTGCTACTTATCCCCTGACTCCGCATTCTCTGACCTTGTTTATCAGTCTATTATGGGGTACCTTATCGAAGGCCTTTTGAAAATCCAGATAAATTACATCTACTGCATTACCCTTGTCTACTCTCTCTGTTACCTCTTCAAAAAATTCAATAAGGTTGGTCAAGCAAGATTTTTCCTTTTGAAATCCATGTTGACTATTCATTATTATATTTTTGGCTTCTAGATGTTCTTCTATTTTCTCCTTTAGCAGGGATTCCATTATTTTTCCTACCACTGATGTTAAGCTGACTGGTCTATAATTCCCTGGACATGTTCTATCCCCCTTCTTAAATATCGGTATTGCGTTAGCTATCCACCAGTCCTCTGGTACTACACCTTTTTCTAACAAATTATTAAATACGCTAATCATAGAAACATAGAAGATAGGAGCAGGAGTAGGCCATTCGGCCCCTCGAGCCTGCTCCGCCATTCAATGCGATCATGGCTGATCATCCAAATTCAGTACCCTGTCCCTGCCTTCTCCCCATATCCCTTGATCCCTTTAGCCTTAAGAAATATATCCAATTCCTTCTTGAATATATTTAATGAATTGGCCTGTACTGCCTTCTGTGGTAGAGAATTCCACAGGTTCACCACTCTCTGGGTGAAGAAATTCCTCCTCATCTCTGCCCTAAATGGCTTACCCCTTATCCTTGGACTGTGACCCCTGGTTCTGGACTCCCTGACCATCGGGAACATCCTTCCTGCATCTAGTCTGTCCAGTCCTGTCAGAATTTTATAAGTTTCAATGAGATCCCCTCTCATTCTTCTAAACTCCAGTGAGTATAAGCCCAATCGACCCAATCTCTCCTCATACGTCATTCCTGCACTTCCCCTTCTCCCAATCTATTGCCATTCAGATAATAATCTGCCTTCCTGTTTTTGACACCAAAGTGGATAACCTCGCATTTATCCACATTATATTGCATCTGCCATGCTTCTGCCCAATCACCTAATCAAATCATCCTGGAGTTTCTCGGCATCCTCCACACAGCACACACACCCACCCAGCTTTGTGTCGTCTGCAGCTTTGTGTAGTAATGCCTCTGCTGTCTCTTCCCTAGAATCTTTTAAAATGCCTGGATGCAATCCATCCGGACCAGGGGTTTTATCCTTTGAGTTTCATTCATTTATTTAATATATCCCCTTTTTATTTTAAATGCACTTATCTCATTACTCATGTCATCATCCAATGTCATGTCCACCTGTTCTATCTCCCTGGTAAATACTGAAGCAAAATAATTATTTAATATTTCTGCCATCTCTCTATCGTTACCTGTGGTATTATCCTGTCTATCCCTTAATGGCCCTATTCTCATCCCTTCCTTTTTTTATTGATGTGCCTATAAAATATTTTACTATTTTGTTTTATGTTCCTTGATAATTTAATTTCACAGTTCCTCTTTGCCTCCCTAATTGTTTTTTTGACTTCTCTCCTAATCTTTTCGTATTCTCTCTTATCAAGCACTTATGTACTTAATGTATGCTTCTTTTCTTACCCTCAATTGTTCAGTTTAGCTCTCGGTATCTGACATAAGCTTCCTTTTTTTGCCTTATCCTACCCTGTATGCCCCTTGACATCCAGTGGGCTCTAGATTTGGGAGTCCCACTCTTTTTCTTTGCTGTGAACCCTCACTATCTCCTCCTTGAATGCCTCCCACTGCTCTGACACTGATTTACCTTCAAAGAGCTGTTTCCAGTCCACTTTTGCTAAATCACATCTCAGCTTAGTAAAATTGGCCTTTCCCCAATCGAGCACTTTTACTCCTTGTCTATCTTTGTCCTTTTCCATAACTACGCTAAATCTAACTGAAGTATGGTCACTAGCACCAAAATGCTCTCCCACTGATGACCCTTCCAGCAGCCCAGCTTCATTCCCTAAACTGAGCCCAGAACCACCCCCTCTCTTATTGGGCTTGCTACCTACTGGCTAAAAAAATTCTTCTGAATGCATTTTTTCTACTGGTTTGAAATGATGAAAATTAACGGTGCAGTGTACTTTTCAAGTAGCGCGTTGAAAGCGTCTGATTTGGGGAAATCGGGAGGAGTGGAACCTCAAGCCAATCCCTTCCCTTCTGTTGATTTGGTATCAAGCTTGCAGTGTATCAGCATCATCCAATTAAAGCTCATTGAGTCTGTCTTGTGAAAAAAGAGTCTGTCACTGTTTCAAAAAGCTGCTCTGAAAGCCTGCTCTGTGCGACCCTGCCTTCACTGGTTATCAAAAGCATTTTGTACATTGAGTTTGATACTCAATAGACTGACTGTCCTGACAAGAAAGGAGTCCATGGATAGCATGTTGACATATCTGCTATGAAGTTCAAAGAATAATTACATTTTAAACATGGAAACGCTGTAGGCTGTTAGCAAATTAGTTGCAGGAATTTTACTCTATTCAGTGTCTGCGTGATCTTTGCACCATCAGTAATAGCCGTTGCTATGAGTGCAATCAAGATGTGTTGGTAGAAGGAAATTGCGTCGCCGTTAATTAGCGTAGACATGGTTAGTGTTGCACTGTTATCTGTACGGTGAGTCTGGGATCTGGAGACTCTGGGCATGCATGGAATGTAGCATCCTAGCCCTCAACACCGACACGGAGAAAGAATGCTCTTAAACAGTCTCAAGATTTCCCTCATCATCTCCTTTTTATTCTTCCCAAACTTGGAGTGTCTCCTGCACAGTGTTGCCTTCGACCTTTCACCTGGATTCTCAATTTAAAAGAAAGACCCCTGAGATTTTGTCCTCATTTAAGGGAAAGTACAAGACATCTGAGATTGGGAAAGTCTATGTGTAGGGTATGAAATATGCATATTGGTCACCTACAGCAAGCATGTCCATGCTTCTGTGTTCAAGAGTCACATGCACATGTACCATGGATCGTCAAGGTCACACAAACAGTTTAGTCCCTATTCCCATGTGTCTCAAAGGAGAGACTGGGATGATTGGGCTTATACTCGCTGGAGTTTAGAAGAATGAGAGGGGATCTCATTGAAACTTATAAAATTCTGACAGGACTGGACAGACTAGATGCAGGAAGGATGTTCCCGATGGTCGGGGAGTCCAGAACCAGGGGTCACAGTCTAAGGATAAGGGGTAAGCCATTTAGGACAGAGATGAGGAGGAATTTCTTCACCCAGAGAGTGGTGAACCTGTGGAATTCTCTACCACAGAAGGCAGTAGAGGCCAATTCATTAAATATATTCAAGAAGGAGTTAGATATATTTCTTAAGGCTAAAGAGATCAAGGGGTATGGGGAGAAGGCAGGGACAGGGTACTGAAATTGGATGACCAGCCATGATCGCATTGAATGGCGGAGCAGGCTCGAGGGGCTGAATGGCCTACTCCTGCTCCTATCTTCTATGTTTCTATGTTTCTAAATCATTGGTACTGGCAGGTCCTGGTGTTCCGATGTAGGATTGATCCCCCAGTGAGGCAACAGCATGAAGAACAGCCCTTTCCAAACCTCCAGGCTCAGGATAAACCAGTGATGATAAATATAAATACAAATAGGATTGAGTTTCCTTCAGATTTGAGGATTGAGTTGAGGAGCCGCATGCACATCTGGGGCCGCAGTTTGGACGTTCGATCTATAATGGAGCAGTTAAAAGGCTTTCCTCTTTCTGCTTTCATCACTTGGTGGTGAGTGAGACTCTAACCGGTAGGATCTGTGTAGAACTTCCCACAAAGGCCACTAGATCTAAAGAAAGAATTGCAGTCATATAGCGCCTTTCACAACCTCAGGCCGTTCCAAAGCACTTTACAGCCAATTAAGTACTTTTGAAGTGTAATCACTTTTGGAATGTAGGAAACATGACTGTCAATTTGTGCACAGCAAGCTCCCACAAACAGCAATGAGATCATTTGTTTCAGGTGTTGGTTGAGGGATGAATGTTGGCCAATTCATACTTTTGGTCCTGCTCACAGCCAATGATTGCACTTGCAAAGGTTTTTTTTTCTTCCAATCAGGAATGCTTTTATGCTATGTTGAGACAGTAAAAAAACAACTGCAATATCACGAGAAATTCCAATCGTGTGGAGCAATTAATAACTGTGGTAGCAATTTAATTCTGTATCAGATGTCTGACTCCAAACAGATGTGCACAGTTTCACATCTGTCCACGGCTGGTACAATAAGGGAGCATGAAATTAACAAACTAATTTCCCAGTGCTGAAAGTTTATCTGCGAGCCATCGCCTTCATTCCCCAGCTGCTGTTTGAAGCGTTTAATCTTAAGGTTTGTGATATTGGAAACTGTTGCTCGGACTGATTACCTAAGACTTCAGTAACGAGGGCAGCATTCACAACACAGCTGCAGCCCTCAATGTGAAGTGGTTTTGCTTCAAACCAATGCTGCAGTTATAAGGGTAAATTCTCCGAGAATCTTCGACCACTCTCATAGAATCATAGAATCTTACAGCACAGGAGGCCACTCGGCCCAACGTGCCTGTGCCGGCTCTTTGAAAGAGCTCTCCAATTAGTCCCACTCCCCCTGCTCTTTCCCCACAGCCAGGAAAAAATGTCTCTTTCAAGTATTTATCCAATTTCCCAAAGAAAGAAAGAAAGACTGACTTGCATTTATATAGCGCCTTTCTTTACCAACCTTCCTGCCAGTGGAAACAGTTTCTCCTTATTTACTCCATCAAAACCCTTCATAAATTTGAACACCTCTATTAAATCTTCCCTTAACCTTCTCTGCTCTGAGGAGAACAACTCCCAGCTGCTCCAGACTCTCCACATAACTGAAGTCCCTCGTCCCTGGTACCGCTCGAGTAAATCTCCTCTGCACCCTCTCCAAGACAGTGCCACCCTTCCTAAAGTGTGGTGCCCAGAATCGGACCCAATACATGGCAGGAGGAGGTCGACAAATTGAGGCACACTGCTCCCAATTTTAAGGCCATTGATTTCCTGGTGAAATCTCACCTATCCAGTAAATGCAGATTGAATGCGGAGTCAGGGCCCAGCCTCACACGGAGTTAGACTCTCTAGTGGAGGGAGTCGCACTCCGCGACACTGTGGAGTGAGGGCCCAGCCTCACACGGAGTTAGACTCTCTAGTGGAGGGAGTCGCACTCCGCGACACTGCGGAGTCAGGGCCCAGCCTCACACGGAGTTAGACTCTCTAGTGGAGGGAGTCGCACTCCGCGACACTGTGGAGTAAGGGCCCAGCCTCACACGGAGTTAGACTCTCTAGTGGAGGGAGTCGCACTCCGCGACACTGCGGAATGAGGGCCCAGCCTCACACGGAGTTAGACTCTCTAGTGGAGGGAGTCGCCTCCACGACACTGCGGAGTGAGGGCCCAGCCTCACACGGAGTTACACTCTCTAGTGGAGGGAGTCGCCTCCACGACACTGCGGAATGAGGGCCCAGCCTCACACGGAGTTAGACTCTCTAGTGGAGGGAGTCGCCTCCACGACACTGCGGAGTGAGGGCCCAGCCTCACACGGAGTTAGACTCTCTAGTGGAGGGAGTCGCACTCCGCGACACTGCGGAGTCAGGGCCCAGCCTCACACGGAGTTAGACTCTCTAGTGGAGGGAGTCGCCTCCACGACACTGCGGAGTGAGGGCCCAGCCTCACACGGAGTTACACTCTCTAGTGGAGGGAGTCGCCTCCACGACACTGCGGAATGAGGGCCCAGCCTCACACGGAGTTAGACTCTCTATTGGAGGGAGTCGCACTCCGCGACACTGCGGAGTCAGGGCCCAGCCTCACACGGAGTTTGACTCTCTAGTGGAGGGAGTCGCACTCCGCGACACTGCGGAGTCAAGGCCCAGCCTCACACGGAGTTACACTCTCTAGTGGAGGGAATCGCACTCCGCGACACTGCGGAGTGAGGGCCCAGTCTCACATGGAGTTACACTCACTATTGGAGGGAGTCGCACTCCGCGACACTGCGGAGTGAGGGCCCAGCCTCACATGGAGTTACACTCTCTAGTGGAGGGAGTCGCACTCCGCGACACTGCGGAGTGAGGGCCCAGCCTAACACGGAGTTACACTCTCTAGTGGAGGGAATCGCACTCCGCGACACTGCGGAGTCAGGGCCCAGCCTCACACGGAGCAAGACTCTCTAGTGGAGGGAATCGCACTCCGCGACACTGCGGAGTGAGGGCCCAGCCTCACACGGAGTTGCACTCTCTAGTGGAGGGAGTCGCACTCCGCGACACTGCGGAGTGAGGGCCCAGCCTAACACGGAGTTACGCTCTCTAGTGGAGGGAGTCGCACTCCGCGACACTGCGGAGTGAGGGCCCAGCCTCACACGGAGTTACACTCTCTAGTGGAGGGAGTCGCACTCCGCGACATCTGATTTGACGACACGCAGGTCACCAACCCTAGCTGGCCGTAATCCTGGAGGATTCATCACATGACCTCTTGTTTCTGGTCGCCCCGCTCGGTCAAACAGCCTTTTTCTTCCCGGCTCCGATAGTTTTATTACTAATAATAAATAAGTGTTGAAAGAAAATGGAAAAAAATACACCATTTTTTGAATTTCCCGATGATTTTTCTCCCGGGTGTTGCTGGCAGCAGTTGTCCAGGAGATTAATCGTTAATTCCTGGAGACTCCAGGCCAATCCCGGAGGGCTGGCAATGCTGGACTACTCGCCTTTAGTGCCAGCGCATTGCTGAAACAGTTTCCCACTGGCGCTGAGCTCAGAGTGTGACTAATCCCTCAGCAATTGTATGAATGATTCCACCATTCTCGCTGGAGTCTGGATTTTTTTGAAATTCAACCAATGGGATTTGGAGGAACAATACAGGAACATCAAGATAAAAAACTGAAAGGAAAGTGTTTTAGCAAAAACAGGACTGAGATGAAGAGACACAGTGTCTGCTTTACATCCCTTCAGATAAACCGACTGCGGGAGTTCACCAACGTTGTAAACTCCGTGGATGTAAAATGGTGGAACTCTCTGTGTTTACGGTCTGTAGGTCGGTCCATCAAACTCGCTGCAGCCAGAAATATCTCTCTATCCCTTTCCTTTGATGCAACATATATGTAGGATTGCTGCCCTACTTTTGGTTTTTTGGGAAGGAATGAGTGCAGTGGGGCATTAAGTCAAGGACTGTTGGCAAAAAACTGCACTTGAATTCTCCCCCCAGAAAACAGCTGCTTGTGGGAGCTTGCTGTGCTCAAATTGGCTGCCGCCTTTCCTACATTCCAAAGTGACCACACTACAAAAGTACTTCATTGGCTGTGAAGCGCTTTGGGACATCCTGAGGTGGCGAAAGGCGCTATAGAAATACAAGTCTTTCTTTCTTTCACTGCGCACAGCGAGAGGCCAGGACACAGACCTGCTCACAAGGAATATCACTTGATCCCTTTCTTCAAACGTGTTTCATTCCTAACATGGTAACCGTTTGACACGTGTGTTAATAAAAGGATTCAAGGTGATCTTGCTGAGCACCAAGAAGGTTCCTCCTCTAACAGCCTCAGACACAGTTGTGTAAAGAATTACACGCATACATTCCCTGACTTTGAGAGTCAGTATGGAGGCCGTAATGAACTTTCAGCTGTTTCAGACAGTGTGGAATAATAGACTAAATGATGATCAAACAAATGTCTACAATGTTTATGCAGCTGCGACGCGAATCTCAGACATACTGTAAGAGGACAGTGTGGGTGGCTTTGCCATCCCACAGTATGTCTGGCAATGATGTCAAGCCATTAAAGTATTGAGAGTTTAGTCAGTGGGAAAGTGGGTTCAAAGCCTAAAGGGCAATCTGAGACTTGACCTCTGCAAAGGTCGCGGACCGCGCCACACAACTCCTCCAGAAAACCCCAACACTCTAACTATCGCCTGCCCACATCCCCCACTCTAGCTGTGGGGGATGATTATAGTGGGATTTCTAAAGGAATTGGAACAAAAACAAAGGGGGTCAAAACTCAGGTGTGAGTGTGCTGGAGGGGCTCAGGTCCCAGACACACACTGGCTCCCAGACTCAGGCAGGGAATTTATTTGTGATGTATTTGTTTTTGGGATGTGGGCATCGCTGGCAAGGCCACAGTTACTGCCAATCCCTGGTTGCTCTGAGGGCCTTATGAGTCAAACGTGTAATGTGGGACTGGAGTCACCTGTAGTCCAGACCAGGTAGGGGGTGGCAGGTTCCATTCCCTGAAGGGCATCAGAGAACCAGTTGGGTTTTTATGACAATCCGGCAGCTTTTGTGGTAGTTTTCTGGTGGTAGCCCAATTCAGTTTCATAACCCTTGGGTTGTTAATGAAGTACCACAACCGCTAGCCTTCGGTACCTTGGTGTTGGGGGTGGGGGGGAACATAGGAACAGGAGGAGGTCATTTAACTCCTCGAGCCTGCTCTACCAGTCAATGAGATCATGGCTGATCTGTGATCTAGCTCCATATACCTGCCTTTGCCCCATATCCCTTAATACCTTTGGGTTAACAAAACTCTATCAATCTCAGATTTAAAGTAAACAATTGATCTAGCATCAATTGCCGATTGCGGAAGAGTTCCAAACTTCTACCACCCTTTGGGGTCGATTTTCTGGCAGCCGTCGGGCGGCTTTTCATGCGGCCGGGGGCCAAAAATCGGCAAAAAAGGCGGGTCGGGACCCCCCCCCCCGCCTGATTCCCCGCCCCATCCGACTTTCACACCGCCGCTTCCCCGCGACCTGCTTCAGTCCCGGCCGCCGCTGGCGGGACTGGTCGTCGGAGCAGTAATGAGCAATTATCAGCTTGTTGAGGGAGTTATTCCGGGGCTGTTGCAACTTTGGGGCTTTCCCAACCTGAAACCCGCCTGCGGGGAACCCGGCTGCTGAGACCTGGCGTGAAGCTTGCCGGCTTGCTAGCTGTCAGCTGCAGGTCACTCGGAGAAGCTGCGATTTAAAGGGACAGCACTTGTATGTTGAAGGACCTTGTTGTTGCAGGTTTGGGGCTACTTCTTCAAGGCTTAGGCACAGCTGTGGAAGGTTGCAGCCTCCCACACTTCTCCAATGCGATTTCCTGGGAAGCCCCTCTCACCACCCTCACTCAGCACTTCCTCAGCGGAGGCATCTACGAGAAGCATGGGACGCCTTTTTTTCCTTCCCTTCTTGCCATTAGAGGATCTCCAGCAGCAGAGGCGGCAGCAGCAGAACCAGGAACAGCAGGATCAGCAACAGGAGCACCAGGCTGCTGCTCACTCACCTGAAGCTGCACAGGCCAGAAGGGGCCAGCGCTTGGAAGTGGCTTGAGAGCACCTTGCTGCGCTTTAGGGGGCCATGGGGACCCGTTTCTGCACTGGCAGTCCTACTCAGAAGGACTTCCATGAAGGTCTGGTTTCTCTGTTCAACAGATGGCCAACGCTCCTCAAGAGATGTCATTCTCTTATGAGCACTCACCATGTTTTCCGTACCCTGGCGAGTTATCTCCTCCATGGAGGTTGCCACCTTTCCATGGTGATGCGTTCATGCGTCAATGGCTCCACAAAGGCTCTGCTCATGGTCGCTATGGACTCCTCCATTCGCTCCACACTCGCAGCGACCCTGGAGACAAAACCTGCCAGAGACTCCTGCATCTGTGCATGGAGATCCATCACCTCTTCTCTTGCGGATGGACCCAGAGGCAAAGGGTCGACATGCAGCGCAGCTGAGCTGAGCTGGCAGAGTCCTGCGCCCTCCGACGAGTACTCTACACTGCTGTCCCTGTCTCCAGAATCTGCTGATGCTCACTTGTGAGCTGTGAAACACCAGGTGACAACACTACTCTATGTCCCGAAGGTCCCCCCGAGGTGTGAGTGTCTGCGCTGGTGCTGGGTGCGCTTACTTCTGCTGACGCTGCACCCTCAGAGGTTGGAGCTTCCTCTGAGGAGTCTGGCTGCACAGCCTCTTCCTCCTCCACAGTGAGGACGGGGGCTCTGGATGGTACTGTGGGGGAGTAGAGGAAGGAGTTAGAGATGTAATGCCAAGATTCTTCTGGTGACTCCCAGTGAGTTGATATCTGCTGACACCTGCATCCATGCAGCATTGGTCTCAGTGGGAGGCCTCTTCCTCCCTGACCTAGGGAAGAGGACCCCCCTGTGGGCCCTAACCCCATCCAATAATGCCTGCAGTGAAGCCTCGTCGAATTTGGAGGCAGCTCGGGGTCTGGCACTGGCCACAGCTGCTGCATGCTCCTCTGCCATCCTGTATGGTTCGTTTGGAAGCCTTCAGAGGATGCAGTGCTTGTTATGGACCTTGAAAGCACCACGAATGATGACATCATACTGTGGGGATTTCTGACTCGACTTGGACAATTAGCAAGGCTTCCCACATGCTGGGAATTAATTGGCCACTTGAGGGAAAGTTGCGTGGAGCTGGCTGACACTTTTTTATGTGTGTCAGAAACCCCACATTCGGGGAAACCCGACCATTTCCCACACAAGCCGAAAATCGGGGCCTTTGTGTGTAGAAGTGTTTCCTAACTTCACTCCTGAAAGGCCTGGCACTAATTTTTAGACTCTGTCCCCTAGAGGCCCCAACCAGCAGAAATAATTCCTCTCTATTGACCCTATCTGTTCCCCTTAATATCTTGAAAACTTCGATCAGATCACCCCTTAACCTTCTAAATTCCAGGGAATACAACCCTAGTTTGTGTAATCTCTCCTCGTAATGTAATCCTTGGTGTCAGGGTATTAGTCAATCGGTGGCCGGGGGGGGGGTGGCGGGGGGGGGGGAGGGGGTGGTGGTTAGAGTGACCGCCCACCTCTTACTAGGCCAGTGGGGCGGATGGGGGGTGGGGTGGAGTCAGGACCGGCGGTAGGGACTCCCAACACGTTTCAATTCCCCTCACCCTCCGACAGAGACCTCCACGGTATGCCTGGTGATACCAGGTCAGGCCACTGATTAGCAGTAGTGGCCCCCATCTGGCGGGGGGAGGGGTCCAGGCTGAGGATCGTGACCTTGACCCCATAAGATTTCATTCATTATTCTCGGTGGTGCTGTGGGTGGGGGTTGGGGGGCAGTGAAGGAGTAGCACAGGTACCCAGCTGTGGAACGTTACTGAAGGGATACTGCATGAGGGACAGAGGCACAGAGCCATACTGTTCCTAATTACAATGGTCAACTGGGCACAAGCAGCCTGAAGTAGAATGAAAAGACATGGGAAAACAAGGAACTCCTCTCTCCCTGAGGTTCTCTCTCTCTCTCTCTCTCCCCGAGGTTCTCTCTCTCTCTCTCCCTGAGGTTCTCTCTCTCTCTCTCTCTCCCTGAGGTTCTCTCTCTCTCTCTCCCCGAGGTTCTCTCTCTCTCTCTCCCTGAGGTTCTCTCTCTCTCTCTCTCTCCCCGAGGTTCTCTCTCTCTCTCTCTCCCCGAGGTTCTCTCTCTCTCTCTCCCTGAGGTTCTCTCTCTCTCTCTCTCTCCCTGAGGTTCTCTCTCTCTCTCTCTCTCTCCCCGAGGTTCTCTCTCTCTCTCTCCCCGAGGTTCTCTCTCTCTCTCTCTCTCCCTGAGGTTCTCTCTCTCTCTCTCTCTCCCCGAGGTTCTCTCTCTCTCTCTCTCTCCCCGAGGTTCTCTCTCTCTCTCTCTCCCCGAGGTTCTCTCTCTCTCTCTCCCTGAGGTTCTCTCTCTCTCTCTCTCTCCCTGAGGTTCTCTCTCTCTCTCTCTCTCTCCCCGAGGTTCTCTCTCTCTCTCTCCCTGAGGTTCTCTCTCTCTCTCTCTCTCCCCGAGGTTCTCTCTCTCTCTCTCTCTCCCCGAGGTTCTCTCTCTCTCTCTCTCTCCCCGAGGTTCTCTCTCTCTCTCTCTCCCCGAGGTTCTCTCTCTCTCTCTCTCCCCGAGGTTCTCTCTCTCTCTCTCTCCCTGAGGTTCTCTCTCTCTCTCTCTCTCTCCCCGAGGTTCTCTCTCTCTCTCTCTCTCTCTCCCTGAGGTTCTCTCTCTCTCTCTCTCTCTCCCCGAGGTTCTCTCCTCTCTCTCCCCTGAGGTTCTCTCTCTCTCTCTCTCTCCCGAGGTTCTCTCTCTCTCTCTCTCTCTCCCTGAGGTTCTCTCTCTCTCTCTCTCTCTCCCCGAGGTTCTCTCTCTCTCTCTCTCCCCTGAGGTTCTCCTCTCTCTCTCTCCCGAGGTCTCTCTCTCTCTCTCTCCCCGAGGTTCTCTCTCTCTCTCTCTCTCCCTCCCGAGGTTCTCTCTCTCTCTCTCTCCCGAGGTTCTCTCTCTCTCTCTCTCTCCCCGAGGTTCTCTCTCTCTCTCTCTCTCCCCGAGGTTCTCTCTCTCTCTCTCTCCCGAGGTTCTCTCTCTCTCTCTCCCCGAGGTTCTCTCTCTCTCTCTCTCCCCGAGGTTCTCTCTCTCTCTCTCCCGAGGTTCTCTCTCTCTCTCTCCCGAGGTTCTCTCTCTCTCTCTCTCCCCGAGGTTCTCTCTCTCTCTCTCTCCCCGAGGTTCTCTCTCTCTCTCTCTCCCGAGGTTCTCTCTCTCTCTCTCTCTCCCGAGGTTCTCTCTCTCTCTCGTCTCTCTCCCGAGGTTCTCTCTCTCTCTCTCTCCCCGAGGTTCTCTCTCTCTCTCTCTCTCCCTGAGGTTCTCTCTCTCTCTCTCCCCGAGGTTCTCTCTCTCTCTCTCCTCCCCGAGGTTCTCTCTCTCTCTCTCTCCCCGAGGTTCTCTCTCTCTCTCTCGGTCTCCCTGAGGTTCTCTCTCTCTCTCTCCCCGAGGTTCTCTCTCTCTCTCTCTCCCCGAGGTTCTCTCTCTCTCTCTCTCTCCCCGAGGTTCTCTCTCTCTCTCTCTCTCCCCGAGGTTCTCTCTCTCTCTCTCTCCCCGAGGTTCTCTCTCTCTCTCTCTCTCCCTGAGGTTCTCTCTCTCTCTCTCTCCCTGAGCGTTCTCTCTCTCTCTCTCCCTGAGGTTCTCTCTCTCTCTCTCTCCCCGAGGTTCTCTCTCTCTCTCTCTCTCCCCGAGGTTCTCTCTCTCTCTCTCCCCGAGGTTCTCTCTCTCTCTCTCCCC